>NC_052947.1:18536274-18869399 GCF_013358895.1 Oreochromis aureus
AATTATTTTCTCTGGACAGTTTTAAGAGTCGACATCCTGTGCTGGAGTTCTCTAATCATCACCAGCGCAATTTACAATCAGAACACACAGCGAGCCAGTTCAGACCAGCTCATCTGTTGACTTTGGCCCCAGCTGAGTTCTGCGTCCTGCGCTCTGTATGTGTGCGTGTGTGTCTATTCGCTGTTTGCCATTTGAGACTTGGGTGACTCGGCACCGGGCCCTGACAAGGGTGGGGTGAACCTCTGTGGGGCTGAGGCGACCGCACACATGCACATGTTCCCACTCTTTCATATACACATTTGCACGCTGCTTTTTTTCTTTTTCTTTTTTGCACACAGGCGCACACACACCATAAAATATCCGCTGTACAAACATGGAAATGCACTTGAGCACACATGCGTGCATAAGTAAGATTTGGGCATAATTGCGCACTTGATAAACACAGATATGCATGCCACCAGGAGACTATTGCGCCACGCACAAACTCAAACACAATTAAGACAGATGTATTACCACAAAAATTCACACACACGTAATTAGTTCTATGCATACAAGCAGGGAAAAAAAGGAAAAACTCCCTCCCCATATCTACCCTAATCCAGCGTGGCCCCGGTCCACAGTGCGCGGCCCTCTTACGTGCATCTATGTGTATGTCTGTGCATGTGCGTGTCACACTCAGGATGCTCTCCCACCCACAGTTCCCTTGGCTGGCCTCCACCTAGCCCAGTGCGGTGCTGCTGCCTTGCCGCAGGGCTGAACACAGCTCACTGTGTGTCTGCCCCCTCAAAGCCCCAGACTGTCCCAACCAATGTGCTTCTGATTAGGTGGCTTAATTACAGCTGTAAAAACAATGTTGATATAAGCCTCAAAATTGCAGTGTGTCAGATACTATTAGCCAGCCTTGGACTCTAGCCATTGTTATCCAACTCCCCACCCCCTCACCCTCACCATTGCTCCCTCTTACTTACTCTTCCAGTACTTTTTTTGTGTTTTTTTTCTGCTCCCTTTATCCTTTCTTTCATGTCACAAGTTGCAACACAGGCATATTCCAAGAGGCCAAACGGCCCACAAATTAACAGCAGTGACGTCCATGGCTGACCTTGACCCAAGAAAGTAAGAGGAAGCTCTTTGGAATCAAACATGCTGTAAACACATGAAAATAAAAATAAAGAAGAAAGAGAAACATTTTAGTCGATCAGGTGTGAATTACACTTCATTTGTTTGAAATTGGCTTTTTGGCCTGGAATGGTTGACCTTTTTAGTGGTCTGTGGTTGTTCAAAATAAGGGCTCTGGCTCCACAGCAGAGTAAGGGGATATTCTATTTGCAAATATTGCAAGGTGGTGAAGGCTTCCAGGGACTGGAGGTCAGACAGTCTGGAACAGGACACAGCTCTCTGTTGGGTTCTTTGTGTTTCAGTGACAGTGACTAAGGAGCGGGAGTGCGAGGTGTGCCAGAAGTCTGGTCCAGGGAAAACGTGGCAACAGCGTCGAGTAGAGGCAAGAAAGAAAAGCAAAGTAAAAACCTCAAGTATGCAAATCCTGGGTGGTCCCATCTTTGGAGAAAGTCCCCTTTTTTTCGTCTGTCTCCATCACCGGGGCAGCTTCAGACTCCGCTCTCCTGAGAACCAGGTGCTGTGGATGAACGGTGGACATTCATCAGGCTCACTTACATTTACTTACAGCTAATCAGTACAGCTAAGACAACAGACACTGGAAAGACCAAAGGGAGAATTTGACAAAAAGTCAGCAGAGTGGATGAGGGACACGCTCAGAAAGAGTTTCCAAACCCCTCTGGCCTCCATGGTGGCCTGCATTACTCTTGTGGCCTGCTCTGCAGCTGGCACTTCAAGGTTTCCCAAATGTTTAATGCCAGGGCCCCAAATTCACATTGGTATGAAAAGCAAGACAGACCAAAATGAAAGCCAGGAAGCAAACTCACTAGGCCAGTATTGATTCTTGTGGACCAGTCAGGGTGTGTCTCTCCACTTCCCAGCCTTGAAAGGCCATCTTGTCACAAAAGGTGGAGGCAATACAGTATGCTGTCGTTTGAATAATTGATGACCGATTTCTAAGTAATCAGTGTCCTCACAAGACAATGCATTCTCTCTCTCCCTGGTGTAGAGAAAGAGCCCGGCCTGTTTTTGTCCCGGTGCCTTTAGAAGCAAAAGGTAAAAGCTTTAATGCACTGAAGCCACTGGAAGTGCTGCCTCTGAAGGACTCCCCCTGGAATCAACTGGGATGGTGTGTCTCATCTTATGAGGGGGCCTATCAGAGTGGCCTTCCAGTAAAAGGAGTTAGAGAGAAAGAGAGAGAGTGAGAGACAGAGACAAAGTAGGAGAGGAAGACAGAATCATTGAGTGAGCCGCTGTGTTGAAGTAGGAAGACGTGCGCATGCATTTAGATGTGTGAGTGCATGATCATGTGCATGTGCTGCATGATGTATACTAAGTATAAAGTTTGTTTAGGTGGTGCGCATTAACATTTTTGTGTTCATTTGCAAGAATGTTTTCATAAGTGCCCATGTGCGAGTGTGTGTGTGTGTCCTGGAATGCACAGCCCCTTCCTCTAAACAGGAAAGGAGTACGTTTAATAGCATCACCACCCTTTCCCCTAGAACAGGACGGTGGCCAGACCAGAAGAACGTTAACTGAGGGCCAGTCTGAACCTTGTCCTGAAACTTTTTCACAGTAATCTTCCACACAACATCTCATTTCCTGAGATTACCCCTGAAGATGCCGTCTCCTGTACAAGGTACCGGGCAAGAGACATGAAACCATCCCTGTATATCCAGTTTCAGTGCTATGGCATGAAAATCATTTAAATCCTACATTTAAGTGACTGAAAACAGATCTGTTCTGCCTGCTTGGTGAAAGAGATTCATTTTTAAATACTTTCTCATTTGTAATTTGAAGCCAGAGATATGTTTGTAAGAAGTTGGGACAGAGGCATGTGTACTGCTGCGTTGCATCACCTCTCCTTTTAATAACACTCTGTAAACGATGGGATAAAGTTGTTAAATAGTTTGGAGCCTAATTTATCATATTTTTGATTACATCACACATAAAATGCTCTCAGTAGTTGGCAGGTCTATAGCGCAGTCGGGACAGTTTAGAAAGCGCGGTCTACTTCAGACTCATTCTTTCTTTTATTTGTCAAATTATTTGCCTATGTTGCCTTTCAAAAGTCCTCATCCTTCAAATAACATAATGAACCCTGTTTGACCTTTCCCTAATTTTAGAAAGCATCAAAATAGCCATATATTTTTCAAACCATAAAATCTATGGATATCAATTTTCTGGAGAAAAAAATTAACCAACTCAACTAATTAACACATTGAACAGAAAACATCACAATTTAACAGACATCTGTCATCTGTAAAATTACTGCACGTATTTGATGCTGTGTATAACACTGCAGACACATAATGTGAAAATGGTCAACTGTGGCTAATAAATACAACAATTCAGTTTTATTTATACAATGCCAGTTCATAAGGCCTGGAGCCCCTTTATATTACAAGGGAAAAACTTTTTTAGAGCAAATTTTAGAGCAAAACCCTCAATTACCAACCACTAGGCAACAGTGGGAATCAAGAACTCCCTTTTAACAGGAAGTCTCCCCCTAGCAGAACCAGGTTAAGGGAGGGACAGTCATTTGTCACGAGTGGTTCTGGGAGTGAGGTGAAAGAAGAGAGAAAAAGAGAACATCATTTTACAGACTAACATACTACAGAAATGTGCTGGTTCACGGGGTCACCTTGCAATGTCCAAGGTAATCATTCAGTTGTGTAATCATGTATATTCATAAAATAAAATATTTCAGTTTTCATGAAATATTTCATTTTTTTATATGTTCCATTAAACAAAGAGTTCAGGTGATTGCATTCTCTCTTTATTAACATTTTACACAGTGTCTCAACTTATTTGGGAAAGAAATGGAATAAAATGTATTTAGTAAAATAACATGGTAAGAGGACAACAGAAGAAACATTTCTGGTAACTACTACTTAGAGAATGGGACAGAATTAGTGAGTTTACTGTTGCTTTTTAGAGAGCCATGTTGGGTCTGTTATAGTGGGACTGACACACTGACACACACACACACGCAGTCCTGTTATATCCTTGTAAAGCAACCCCTGGGGTCACACAACACAGTGTCCTGAAATGACACTAAGAGTGAAAAAATACAGGGCTATGACTCAAGGGACCCACACAAACGCTACTATTACATGTTCAGTGTAATCACTGTATTTGTCTTCTTGCAAAATCCCAGCATAAGCTTACTTCAACAAATTCGCGAGACAGAGCTCACCATCTACACCAGTGATGCATTCGCAGGGTGATAATTAAACCTTGGAACCTAAATGTGTGAAGAGCACCAGGTGTTAAAAAACTCACAAGTAGAGTTAAACCTGAAATATACTCATGATAAAATGTTTAGTTTGGTTTTGCTTTTTCGTTTAAAAAATTGTGCCAAGTATTTAATTCACTCTGATAGACTGGAAAAATGTCCAGGGTGTTCCCTGCCTCTCGTACAGTTTCAGCTGGAACAGGCTCCTGCACCCCGACAAGGCTGATTTGGATACGCGGTTAGGAAAATGGATGGATGGATTTTATTCAGAGAGACATTTCACATCTGAGAGCATTTTGTTTATTACAAAAAAAATCTGTTAATTGCTCAGCTGATTAACAGCAAATTGCCACTTTTTTTTGTTTGCTTGTTTTTCTTTTCTTTTTTTTCCTTCAGCAAAGCTAAAAACAAAACCTTTAATGGCATTATTTTGGTGAAAGGTTATTAGAAGGCTTTTAGCAGAAATGACAATCATTTGATGGTTCCAGCTTTGTTAAATCTTATTATCCAGTGAACAGCTGTAGATCAGTGTGAGAGAAATGAATTTGTCTTTTTTACTTGGCTGCTGAGTTCCTTTAAATGCATATTACACTTCCCAAAATATATAACTGGACTGTTTTGAGGTGCTTTAAACCTACAATTTATTTAACCATAATATAAGTTGCTTTAAGAAAACATTAAAGGTGGGTTACAATAAAGCTGGCTGTGGTAAAGTAAACACAGCTTACAGTAAGAAAACAAAAAACTCGGTTCTATTTCGTCTGCTGAAATGTTTGTAAGAAAGCAGTAAGATCATTTCAATATCAAAGGCACGCGTTCGCTTAATTTGCATTAAACAGGGGGAGGGTGGAAGTGGATTCGGAGCTAAGAGGAGGTCCTTATCCCAATCAATCAAGACATGTTAGTTGTGCAAAATCACATAATTAAAAAATGCACAAATATCATAACTTCTCAAAAATATCCAATTATGATTTCTTTTTATCCCTGAGCACATGCCTCCCCTCTCTTCATTATGTTGTGACAGTAACGTGAAACATTATTTAATATTTAGTGATGAAACAGGCAAGAAACTCTCTGCTTTAACTTGTGCTACAGAAACAAAATTGAAGAGACAGAGAGACTCTGCCAGAAATATGCTGAAAGTGTCAATGCTGCTGCTTGAATATGGCAAAATTGCTTATTTTCAGATTCAGCCACATCAAGCAGTTTTTTTTTCCTGGCTGTTTGTGGAGGAGCTTGCATATTCATGGCCCGCCTGTTTTGAGAACCTGTCACTGAGCCTGTTATATAGCTCTCCCTGCTTTTCTGCTCAGGATGGCTTCAGAAGCAAAAACACTCCATCAGACTTAACACTGGCCAGCTGACACAGTCAGGCAGTAAAACTGAGAGCCAATGAAGTCTGGGCGAGCAAATGAACCGGACATAATACAACACTGACACAGGGGTCAACTTCTGCCACTGCCTATAAATCCGCACACTCATACACGTAGATAGAAAAGCACAACTGCACATCAGAACGAACCTCAGCCAATGCTATCAAATGCCCATACGCTCAAACAGACACGTACCATTACTTGCATCCTCCCACTACTCTCCTTTGGCTGGGTTAAATCCAGCAAAACCCAAGACTTGCAGTTGACCTGCCTCCCACCTCACGCTGCAGAAGAGCAAGTGCAGAAAAGAGGAGCTGGTAAGTGCCAGGATGCCCACTTCTCAGACAACAGCAACTATAGATTTATGACTTAAACTCAGCTAGTTATAAGGTCAATATGATATTGAAATGCATGGGAATAATTCCCTTTCTAGTTAGACAACTACCTTCATAAGTCTGAAGGATTAATAAAACAACCGAGTGAGTGTTTTGGCTGCTATGAAAGTATTCATTGACAGCATATCCCCCTGTGGCTCCGTGAAGCAGAATAGGTGTTCGATGGGAGATTAATCAGCTTGGCTAACTCTCAGGTCGGGAGCCCTTCATGCTGAAGCCGGCTACCGACAACCTTGTGTGCGAATATGTGTTTGCATTTCCGTGCATGCTGGTATATATATTTGCTTCCCACTTGAAAAACAGTATTGTGTAAGTAGTGTGTGTTATCAATCCAGCTTCCTCCTCCCACACTATATGACTGCTGTGTTCCCCCTCCTTCCAACCCTTCCCTCCGCTGCACAGCCTCTGTACATAGAGAGCTCTGCACAGTCCCCGTGGAATCTCCCGTGTCAGTACATTACCTTATAAGTGGAGCTATTGACTGTGGGGACTCTTTGATACACATTCACATACAGTACAAACACAATTGATCTTCAACGTAGGATTGGAGGGGGGTCGGGCTGGGAAGTGAGGGTGCCGAAGAAAGATCTCCACACATATAATAGATCACACAGGCCTTCTTGTGGAATAAGAAGGTGTGTGTGTGTGTGTGTGTGTGTGTGTGTGTGTGTGTGTGTGTGTGTGTGTGTGTGTGTGTGTGTGTGTGTGTGTGTGTGTGTGCAGGAAGGAACAAAACGCTCTTTTGATAAGGATGTGACATGGAGCAATCTTTCCCTAGAGCCAGCCGCCGAGCACTGAATACTATCAGCGATCTTGGAGCAGGCTCAGCGCGCCACTGTAAAAATGTAATATTATCCTATCTGTGCAGCCTCACATTGGGCATAATGTGACTGGCTGTATTAATTATACATTTCTTTTTGTTTTTGCATGCGGAGGATTTCCCCTTAGGGATGCTAAAATAATGACTCCATCTCATGACAACATTTGCAGCTCAATTAAAAAGTGTTTATGTCAATCTCCTCCTGTGTGGGCGCTGCCGGGTTCACAGTGTACACGGCAGTAGGAGGCGGTTGTCATCCGCTAGCCGCGGAGCGCCGGAGACTTGAGGTTGTCAAGACAATACACAAGGGTCAAACTTCAGCAAAGACTTTCTTCAAGGCAAAATAAATATTCCATCCAATCTCCTCACTTATTGGCGAAAAGGAATTATTTACTCGTTTCATGTTTTTTCACAGATAGGGGGGAAAACATACAAAAATCAGCGAGTGACTAATCGATCCCTGCTCCATTTATATTTAAAAATGGCTGAAGAAAGGAGCATTAGGTTCAAATAAATACTTTCTCTTAGATGTGGATGCGAGCTCAAACAGCAGTCAATGATATGTTTGAAATAAAAATAAATGAATTGGAGTGTTTTCTCTCTCAGCGAGAGAAGAACCCTAATGAGAGTGATCGTAGATGCCAAGACCAAATACTTCAAACAAAGGCAGCTTGTTCTTTCATACAACAAGGAAAAAAAACACTTTAAAGATATTCTCTTTAAAGAAAAACAAAACAAAGAGTGCGACAGAAAGAAAGATAGAATTATATTGTGTGATTAAAAAAAAAGAAAAGGGAAAGAGAAAGGCAGAATCGTATTTGCTGTCTCTCTGGGAAACAGTCATAATTGCATTATTTGTAAGAGTAAAAGCAAAGGAATTTAGAAAATTACCAACAATAATTCCCAGTAATTATGGCTCCCCCCTTGGCGCTGCTAACTTTGCAGCCTCGCACTGCTGCACGAAATGCGAGCTATATTCTAAATGCTTTAACTGTCCATATTCAGATGAGTTGTGAATATAAACAAGTGAGTGAGTGAAAAGTCCTTCTTGGTCTATTTAAACCCTCCCCCGCAGGCAACAGTATTTACAAGGAAACGGTTATCATTTAGTCTCTGTTGCGGATCAAAATGTCAAGCTCCACAGAGAATCTGAGCAGTGCTGTTAGGGCCAAAAGTGCAGTTTTAGAGCCCCAGGATCTGAGAGAAAAAATGATTTGCAAATGCCCAAATATGTCTAATTGACCTGAAATATAGCCTGTGTGCAGGAACTGTTTGAAATCAATACGACGAGCGAAAAGAATATCCTTGAAGGAACATTTGAGAGGATCGTACCGCATGTCTTTCGGAGCAGCGGTGTGAAGTATGCAAAAATTATGAAAACAATCAAAAAGTCATGAAAGGTCATGTGAATTAAAATCACAGTGGTTGCAGCCAATTAAGAGAGTGTGAGGACCAGCTGTTTTTCACCTACCACGCCAGCATAATGGTAGGAGCTACTGTAGTTTATATGAATATTCTGTGGACGTGAAAACCATTTGTGAGTGAATTTACATGTAATGTATTCCCAGTGTATTTGTTTATTGTGTGTATTTAGTGGGGTAAATCAATAGGCAGTATTCCCAGCCTTGATTGGATTCACAATTAGCTCAAGTGAGAGATTCCCTAAAGGTGGGCATATTAGATTCAGCACAGCCAACCAACCTGATTGTCTTTGCCTCACGTCAGCTGCTGCACCACCACAACATGCTTTCTGCTGTCCAGGTGCCTTGTGGGTAACAGCAAGTGCACGGAGGAACTTTCCTCCTGTGTGGCGAGCAGGCAGTGACAGCTCCGAGATGCTCTTTGACCTGAGAGGAAGGGAAAACAACATCAATGGTAATTCCCCTTCAAACACATTAACTGGGATGAACTGGGTCCCACTGAGCCTCTCTGAGTGGACTCGCATTGATCGCAGAAATCCATGAATAAATTTAGCACTAATTGATTTTTTTTTCTCCTCCTCAGAAAATAAATATCTAATTCTAATGTAGGGGCAGTGAATGAAGAAGACTGTGCAACAACCCTCCATTTCAAAAACAAAACAAAAACTGAACAAAATTAATTTTGAGAACTCACTTAATAAGCCACAAAAATATTCAGAGCCATCGCATCCCGTCTGAGCCGGGAATCCTGTGGTTTCCAGTCCAGTCACAAAGTTGATGCATTTTGCGACTTGCTAAAAGTCAATACAATTTAAAAAAAATGAATAAAAAATACACCTTGAGGTCAGTTAATAAACAAACAAAAATATTTCATTGTTTTAGGAGTGCCAAAGCAACAAGCCCAGAAATTAAGCCATTAGGTCCTCTGGATTTCAGCTACCTTTTAATTGCTTTCAGTGGGGATTGGAGTTGTACTTGGATGGGAAACGGTGTCACAAACACATTTACAAAAGCTGAATTTTATCACCCTGCCAATTGGAAGAGTGATACCGTCAAATATCAGAAAGAAAAATGAACAAAAAAAGGATCCAAGCAATAAGTGTAAATGCGACTGAGCCAAAAACGAAAACAATGTGCAAAGATTTCGTCCTTTACAATGGAAACACAACGGAGCACATGGTATGCCGTGGATCCTAAACTTCAGGCTCTTTTTTTTTTTAAGACCGCTGTACTTTATGGAATATGCTTTTCATTTTCATATTTATAACTACATCTGAAAGCACTGGTCAGTGAAATATAATAGCATTGTGGATAAAACTAGAAGCATGTGCTTTTATTCTATGCCCTGATTACGTTTTCAAATCCGACTTTGCGCAACACTGTTTGGACGGCAACAGTATATAATAATAATAATTAAATATTTCACGTTGTGTATAATATCTGTAGCAGATATCATTGTATATTTCAAGCTGTCAACTGATATAGTCCTGGTGCTTAGTCTTGAGAGATGTTGGAGGAGCTCTTGAGTTGCAAAGTTGTAGATTTAGGTATCATACTGCCACCTACTGGTTAGTACTTTTCCAAGACGTTCAGTCGGTATGACTGCACTCAAATGAGCTACACATGACTGAAATTATTCCATCGTTACAGGAAGGACAACTTCCACTTCAATGATACCTCTAATAATAAACATTCATTTTCACTTTATTTCCAAATGTTGATAATATCAGATATGTGAATTAACTAAGATATGAAACATCTAATAGGTGTCCCGACTAAACATTGTGTAGTGAGCATGTGAGATGTGATTAGGGTAGCCTTAAGACTCTCTTTACTAACAAACCTCAATTGCTCAGTTGTGCAAAAAAAAGGAGCGAGGACAGAGAGAAAAAAAAAAAGGAGTTTCTGAAATGTTCTTCTTTGTTTGATGGATGAGTTGCTCACATAAAGGCTGGGCATTACCTCTGCAAATAAACCAGACTTGACATTGCCCTGTGCTGGAACATCTGGGACGCCCCAGAGACAGGATCAAAGGCCTTGTGAGTCCTTGGACTCTATCTGTGCCAAACATGCACAGCGAGCTCATGAACAGCTATCCAGTGCATTTCAGTCATCATCATCTGCACTGGCTGTTTGTTAGTCATCAGCAATTTCTGTCCAGTATTTTAGAGTCATATTCCTCAGGGTTTTTTTCTTCTTTTTTTCATCTTGGTAACAGTGACGGGGTTGGGGGGTAGACAGCTGGGAGTGGAGCAGCTGGACAGCATGGTAAATCAATTCATGAGCTTATTAACCTACAACAAAATTATATACTAGGCTAACTGGAAACATGAATGTTGATGTTGAAAATTAAGTGCTAGACTGATTGATCTCTCTAGCACTTTTCCAACTGACAAGTTACTCTGAACCGGGCTCTCATCTGCACAATACTATGGGAGCTGTTCTACAACACAATCTACATTACTTTGTCTTTGTTTGGAGAGAGCCAGCCAACTGCATAACCTTAATTAGTCAAGCTGTATTCATTCAAGTGATTACAACGCCCCGCACTGCAGTGAAGAGAAGCATCTGTCACTTAGACTCAAATGATTTCTCAATCTTTCCATTCAGTGGAATAAATTTAACGAGGGCCCAGAGTCTAACGTGGCTTTTCTTTAAGCAGACTAAGAATGAATACTGAATACATCCCTGAATACTGAATATAGATTTTATGCCAGTCCAGTGTAGGGGTGCAACTAAACCAAATGTTTGCAAAATAGTGAAAAGCATCTGTAACAAGTGCAGGCGGAAAAACAGAAAACAACATGCAAAAAAAGCCAACGAAAAAAACAAACAACAGTTTAAAGAAGCTTGAACATTTAGTTTTTTGTTTGTTTGCTGAATTATGTTCTGCTGGCAGACCTGTCAGTTAATGATGAACCAAACCTGTTCACTCTATTCTGATTTATTCAGAATGCAAAAATGAAACATTTACCGTCGTGATGTGTGCCTTAAAACGTGCATTCATCACATCTATCACAGTTTTAGAGTGGTCTTCCTATTATCGCACAGTCTTTAACTTGCAATATAAAGCGCCTTAATGTGACTGCTGTAAACTGGTTCTATATCAATAGAGTGTTAGTTCTGCTTTGCTAAAAAGGACAAAATTATGGGTTTTTTTTAATCTGGGATGGCTTTTTCCCCACATTCTTGAGTTTCATTGTGTTTGCCATTTCTTAATCTCCTCAAGGCTACGCATCTGCTGCTCTTCAGCATGCACAACTGGGCAGAGAAGCAGGATGTCACTTTTGTGAACTAACTGCTTGGAGAGGAGGGAAAAATGACGCAAACACCAGAAAAGCGATTTGGGCAGTGAAGCCGGGGCCTAAATGAGGGGTAGGTTGCGGGGATCACCCACACCTCGGCAGATGTGCCTCGGTGTCACTCCACATCCGCGGCCAAATGAATCACCCGACAGATGTTTAACGTCAAGGCCAGGCTGCCACGCCAGCCAAACACACACGTGAGCACACCAGCCACGCAAAGACATGCAAACAAACACAATTTATTACAAGGAGAAGCAGCTCCACAAGGGGTCAGACTCACTAAGGCATAGATTTTTCACCTTCATGCGACTTTGAACCGTAATAAAATTCACTCAAACGACAGATATTTTTGAGAAATAAAAAAAACACCGTGCACTAAGTATACACAACACACTGACTGAAATGTAGCTGCTGCTCAAACTTGCTGAGCCTCTTGAAATGTTTCTCTGGCATAATGTATTTTCAGACACTCTTTTTGATCTCTGGCTTGTACCATCTGAAAGCAACCCGTCAATATTGAAGGATAGAAGGTGTTTTAGATAACTCCAATCCAGCAACCTCCCTGATTCTCTCGCTCGCTCTCATTTTTTTTTTTCCTTCCAGCAGCGGGGAGGGCAGATTCCATGGCAGCGTGAAGATATTTTGTCAAAATCCATTTCCAGTCAAAGCAAATCAGCCTTCTTAACACATGCATTTTTATCGCCTCTTTGTTTTAGGAGTTGATTTGAAGCGGGGATGACGAGACGCAACACCGCTCCAATAAAGTGCCAGCGCTATAAAACAGATGCTCTCAACCTCTGCCACGTTGCCATTGCTGCGTAACAGATTTCCACATGTTAGATTCGATTTTGAAAAAAAAAAAAAGAGAGAGAGAGCAGACTTACGGTTAAGCAAAACTTTTAAATTCACCTAATTGAATTTTAGTTGCAATCTCTGAAACGGAGCCAGTTATTTAAGGTGAATCACCTCTCGCACCAATCACCTTGTGTGCCATTTAGATGTTCTTTTTTTCTGTCTTTTAAAGTGTGCCGTGGTACTAAGGACACGAACGCGTTAAAGAAGAGCAGCTAAAGGTAAGGAGCTTTTAAGAAAGAGCTGCTGGATCTTTGAGAACATTCTTGAGGCCCTTTTCCCTCTTTTGGAGAAACCCAGGCAGATAAAAGGAAACACTCGGGTGGATTAAAGTGTTCAGAATGTATCAGCATCAAACCACTAGAGTTTTTGCCCTCTACATTTTTCAAACACAGTCAATAGATCTAAATATTTTACTGTGCCCCGGCCGATTTATTGTTTGATGTTTAAAAACTTGTGTGGAATGAAAGAAAAATTCATTAAAGAAGGCCCCAGAACGAGGCCCTACGATCAGCTTTGAAAGTCGAGTTTAACTGGGATATTGATCATTCTCTTTCTTCTGTGACAAAGGCCACCAGGGACGCTGGAGGTGTCGGTGGATGAAGGCTCACTGCCAATAACACCAGACGTGTCTGTGTACACTGTAGGTGAGGCTGGGAATAACACCACTGACACTGAAGAATTCAATAACTCAAAAATGACCAAACAAACACCACAGTCTTGATTTCTCGCCGGCCAAAAAGATTCAGTGTGTACTCCGGTTGCGATGCACCAATGTTTACTTCTTGGGTTTTTGAAACGCATGTGTGAATTTAATTACGCGGCCCTGTGGGGCCAACGGCAGGAGAAATTTAGTGCTTCTCTGTTTATTTATATAAAAATTATATAGGTCTATGTGACTGCAGTGCTTAATTAAAAAGTGTCCTGTCGTGGAATAAAAGGAAATTTCCCTTTAATGACTATAAAATGTTCTGCTTAAAGTGAAACTGATTCGACTTTACAGTTGATTTCCCTCGTTAGTCCCACAGTCGTTGTAAGTCTGGGTGTAAACTTTAAAACATTCAAGCCAGCTATACTGCAGGGCACTCGATGTGACTTAAAAAAGCTCTGCATATCTGGAGGGGCTGTCTCACATTGGGGCAACAAGAAAAAAGAAAAAAAAAAATTACAGGTTTCTTTTTTTCTTCTTAATTTGGAGATATTCAGCACAACAAAAGTAAAACACAATCAACTTCTGTTACTTAAGATTAGCCACAAAAGAAACACCTAAACTTCTGGCAACTTCCTCAACTAACCGCAGCAAAATTAATGAAATCTTTGGGACATACAAAGCAGTTTTTTCCTTGAGTTACAAAACGTCAGACAAGCAGGACTTGACAACTGCCAGTGCTAGTTTGAAGATTACACTGAGTCATGCAAAGCTGGATATAATTAGTCTCCGCATCTAGTGTCCGAATCTAATAAAATTATTATATGCAAGCTAAAAAAAAACTTAATTGAAAATGATCTTGATTATGAAACATAATTTTGAAAATCTCTCAAGGGAAATTCACCATCGCCAATATTTTAAACAAAATTGCGACTAATTACCGCTAAAATATAAAGTAAAAAAACAAAACAAAAAAACCCTTTATATGTAAGTGAAAAACAAAGTCAACAGTTACAATCTAAAATCATATTCAAAAGTGGCTTTTAGGAAGAATATGTATTCTGAATTCTTGACATTATGGGACAGTAATCTAAATAACTTCAAATGCTTTAGGGTATATTTGTTTAGTTAGATAAGGACACGATAAAGGACCAGCAAAATGTATCAAGTAATCTCATGTGTGTCTCAAAGATCAGGCAAATGGCAGCAAATTGTACACAAGATTTGCGTGCATAATGTCAACACAAAATTAATAGTCAAACAGTTGTGATAAATTGGTGTAACTGCATTTGTGTTTCTTTAATATATTGGTCTTCAGCCACCAGACAAACATGGTTTTTTTTATCGTATTTATTGCTGGTTTATTGGTACAGCTGTTGTAACGGGGCTTTGCATGAAAAAAACTCTCCTTCTTTTGCATGGAACTGATTCTTTGTAAAAACAAACAAACAAAAAACACAAACGACTAAATCATCTCGTCTCCTTCCAAGCATACTTTCCCGATTCCTCTCTCATTTTGTGCTCTAACCAGAAAGATCTTAGGTCCTTTTTTTGCTGACGATCAGCACTTGGAGTCTCTGCTCTCTTTTAGTCCAGCTGATTTTCAAGAAACCAGCTGGACTAAATAAATACACAGGCAAGAGGTCAAAATAGATATCTATGTTCAAAATAAAGGCAGGAGGGCTGGTCAGCAGAGCAGCTCAGTCATCAGCAGATTTAAACTGTTCACAGGATGCTCGTTTCTTCCATGGAATTTGAGACATATCGGTGTGTGTAATATCTTCGTCCCAGCAAAATCAGGTATACAATAAGTGTTTACCTACAGGGAGCTAGAATGTAATAATCTTTTCTACCACACCGCAGATGTTGTGCATGCAACACTGGCAACTTTTGCCTTTGAGAAAAACATTTGGAGCAGAGCTGCAGTTTACGAACCACTCAACACTGATTTTTGGGTAACAAACAGCTTTTCAGTTTGTCTTTTCCTCTGCATTCTTCCTGAGGAGAGGACGCTGCCTGCACTGTTGCTTGACTGAAATCTGTTAAGAAGCCTTGGTTTGTAAAATTAGGGGCTTGTTTCCATGGCTACAAGTCCTCAACATTGTTTAAGTTAATCTTAAGAAGCAGTGCGTTTGTCACTTTATTGCCATGTTGGCCAAATTTTCTAGTTACTCTGCAACATTTTTAACCTATAAAGCAGATATTCAATGCACACAGTCCAAACACCACAAACTGGCATTCACTTTGAAGTCAGTGATAATCAGGAGGGACAGGATATAAAATGTATTGATTACAGTGAGAAAAATCTACATACATAAATCTACATAAAAAGCCTGATCGTGAAAACATTAAGTGGTGTTGAGGTTTTCAAGTCTTTTAATCGACGTTTCTAACTATTCTGGTGTGACCCGATTTATTATAAACTCAATTTGCACAGAGTAGTTTAAGAAATGCATAAAGTGCGCGGTGAATGTATCGAATGGTTTATACTGAATGTACTTTTGCTTCCCTGGTGCATTACCGAAAATGTCGAGCAGCACTCTGTCCTTCTTTCCAAGTGTGTAACCCTCGTTTAAAAAGGCACACAGGACACAGCAGGAGGGAAGGTGTGATGTTCTCTCTTTTTATTGACTGACGCAGCTGATGAGGGCCCATCCTGCACTTTGGCAGGAGGGCAGGCAAGCGTGCGGAGGTGGCGCCCACCAGGGTGCGTGGAGGGGACGACGTGGCCGCCCTTCATAGATATTCCATGCGTGGCTTTACCCTCAGCTGCCCTGTCAAGGTCTGTGTGCCCCTCCGAGGGGGCAGAGACAGGGTCATGGATGACACCCGCCTCTATGCCAGACGTGACAGCACAGCTGGGCCGCTTAATGACAGAGGCGCCTGGCCCAGCACACACCTGCCCATCCTAGGCAGGGCAGGCGACCTCATGGGGAGAAAAAAGAGCCGCTGCCACGTTCAATGGACAGATGTTCTGGAGAGAAGACAGCAGAGACAGCGGTACTACAGGGACCTCTCTGTTTCTCTCCCCTCACCAGTAATTGAAAATCATGTAAAAGGTCAATTCTGTGATACTGCCTGTCCCTCTCTGCAAGTCATTCCTTTAAGCCAGAACATGACAAAAACAACACTGACTAGATGACAGCTTTCGCCTCAATCACCGCCTATGTTAGCCACGTCCATGTAATGACAATAACTGTAAACACTCCCGGCGAATAAATCTGCATGCAAAAAGAGGTACCAGCCATCTGTTAGAGGCCATGGACTGGGGTCCCTGAGAGGAACCTAATGATTGGGTACACAACACAGACACTGTTATGACATGTGGACTTCAAACGAATGGGGTATGTAAAGGGGGAGGAGGGAAGAAAAGACACCATTTCCAAACTATCAACTTTGCTAACGAAGTCCACTGTGGCACAAGAGGTCAGTTCCCTCTACTGAATACTGACAGAGTGACCCACTCTGTGAGTTTCAGGCTGATGAGAAGAGGCAAGGTTCTAACCTCCACAGAATTGCTCTGTGTTTGTGGTTGCCTTAAACAGAACCAGCTACAGAACTGTCACACACCATCAGCCTCGCTGGAATCCAGTAGAGACTTGCAGACCTTCATGGACAGAGAAGCAATCAAAATAGACAACAAGGACTCATCAAGTAACATTAAACAGGAAAGTGGAATAACACTGGCCACTTTTTCATTACATTTGGTTGTTGACTTTAAGGCACCAGAATCTTGGCAGCGTGTTGAAGTTTGGTTGCTTATTTGTTTTGTTTTGTTTTGTTTTTAGACCCAGATTAATGTGAGTTTTATGGGAGCTGGAAGGTGTGAAAATAGAGTTTAGATGCTCAGAGTGTGAAATACAATATTTAAAGACGAGGAATCTGGCATTTCATCTCACTGCATATTTATTTCAATGAGTTAAAAGCCTTGAAAAAAAAGTTGTTGGTTTTAATGAGGAACACATTAGGGCTCACCCACAAACATGTGGTTTTCGGGGGGGGAACTCTTTACAATTTTAACAAAAACAAGTGCTGTAACTTGAGCACCAGCGCAAACAGGAAGGAAACAATATATTCCATAAACTCCCCCAAATGAGAACGTTATCAATAACACTTGTGTCTGCAGGAAAAACAAAACGAAGCTCTTCAACAAGGATGTTTCTGTTTGGCTGACCGTAGCCCTTTGCCAATAACAATGTTACCCGCAATCACGATCCAAACCGCACAGCCTTGGCACGGCTCGATGTCACAAATTATGTTTTGATTCTGACCAAATGCAACAGCTTCCTGTCTGGTGCTGTTTTCTCTTACTGTCTGTTTTATTATCTTGAACCAGTTGCAAACTGAAGGACATTTAGTAACCACTGCGCGCTGCCAAAAAAATTGGAGATACACATATCTGCATCAAGGGAACAATGACTGCAACGCGAGAGCTTCAAAGAAACCAACACCAGCCGCGCTCATTAAACCTAATAAAAATCCATCAGACTTTTTTTCTCCAAATTGCCTCTCATATCTAAACAAAAAAATAAAAATAAAACAACCTGCTTATTTACAATCACAGCAGAAAAAAAAACAATGGCCTTCTAATTTGAATTAAGAGTGAGATTGTTTGTGTGTCTGTGCCACTTGTATGAGAGTGTTACTTTGCAGCTGCACGCGTGCAGCACACCAGAATGCACATTTCAAAGGCAAGACAGCTCCTGGGCTTGCTGAACTTTTGCTTGTTATCAGGAGCTGAGAGTGAAAAGGAGAGAATTGATCTTTTGTCTACTGGAGGTGCACTCCCTTGGGCTGGGCCGCTCGCTTGCTCACTCGCTTGGCTGCCATGCAGTGGGCTCTCTTCCTCACCCCCACCCCTCTCCAACCACCGCCACGCTGCATATCCCCCCCGAACCACCACCACAACCACCCCTCATTCACTCACTCTCTCTCTTTCTCTGTCTCTGCGTGGCGGCTGCCTCTGCTCCAGCTGACACTTGTCCTGCCGTTACTGGGAGAGATGTGCGCTGAGCTGCTGACACCAGGATTGATCTTCCTCCTTTTCCCCATAAGCTCCATATCAAGCTCCTGGAGACTCTGGAGGAGACAAAGAATGGGCGGGAGGGTAGGGATAAGGGGTTAGGGAGGCAGCCAGAGTGGAAGGAAGAGAAGGGAGAAAATTTTCCAACTCAAAACAGTCCTTCAAACTAACAATGTTTGGTTCAGCGAAGGAATAGAGAACACAAAGTTGACAGTTTTATTGGCGGCTGAAGAGAGAACTTCACTCGTTTTGCTAAATTGTTGCCCAGCGCAACAGCCGCAGTAAAACAACTGGATTTTCTAACGCTACAAACACACCGGCTATTCTTCATGAACAAGTCTCAAATGGATTGCTCGAGTAAAACAGATGCAGTATTTAAAAATAAATGAGTTAGATAATTTAAACAACAGACCGTAAAAGTTACTTGATTAGAATAACTGTAAGAGAAGAGCTCAGTGGTGTGTGAAGGGCAAATGTCTGTCTGGGTCAAACCAGGAGCTTACTGTACCCACAAGATGATTTTAGGGTCACACCAACACAAATAAAGGGCTGTGCAAGTTTAACCCAATAGCGAAAGTGTCACGAGAGCCTGCCTACTTTAACTTTATAACAACTGCACTGTGTTAAATCCGCTTCAGGCAAATTATTTTTATTATTGTAATGAACAAGTATTTTTAAGTCATGGATTTAGATTGTTTACTCTCTTTTGCAATGAGAGCGGTTGGAGCGAAGCTCGGCAGGAGTGGTGGCAGAAAAAAAAAGTCCTGAAGTGTTTAACTCAAATTTAAATTGTTTAGTCTTCAGTGAAGCACGCTTCATAATCATATTATGGCAATAACAGCATTAAACAGCATTAGTCACAGTCAGGTCAACGGGCAACAGTGGAAGAAGACAGGAAATGAAATGCAGAACAAATGTTTATATTTTGCTGCTGTTCCGAAGAGGTTACGGCAATGCTTGTCAGACAGATATAATAGAGTTTAAAAAAGGGGTTGGTGGTGGGGGGTGGGGTGATAATAAAACTTAAGGCAAAATATGAAGGTTGCTGAGTAACGTCGGTGTTGACTACCCACCTGTGCAAATATTAAGCACCTGTGCAAAACTTCAGGAAAGAGCTGACAAATCTAAATTTCACCGGTTTCTGGCCATGTCAACAAAAATGTTAGAGTCGCAGCATCGTGGCACTCATCAGAGCATGACACAACGTGGAAGCCACATTGTTAACATACAGCGGTTTGGCAGATGATTGGTTTTAAGAGTCACATGACGTTCACTTCCTGATCTCATACGCATGCTGTTGATGATATAACCAATATTTCTTTTTCACTTTTTTAAATAAGTCACAAGTTTTGTAATAAACATTCTGTATTTCTATAGTTTATAGAAATTCTCCAGAGGAAACATTTTAAAATAAAATCCTCATCAAGTCCAGCACGTTGCTAAGTAACCACAGATTTAAACACAGTTTTAGTAATTAATGCTGTTGATAGTGGCTATATTTCATATAAAATGCCTAGATGAATATAATGTTACACATCAATCTGCTTGGTTATGTTTTTTATATATACAACAATTTAATCCTATAGGTTGTGGCATTTAAACAATGCTCAGCTTGTACTGTGTCTAGAAAATACACCATTACACCAACAGCACCCTGGACCACCAATAGACGCCAGGACGGATCCATGCTCATGTAGTTTATGCCAAATTAACAGTCCAATTTTGGTGAGCCCAATAAGCATCAGTTTCCTGTTCTTAGTTTTGGAGTGGCACTCAGTGGGGTCTTCTGCTGTTATAGCCGTCTGCTTCAAGGTCTGACAAGTTGTGCATTGAGAGCAGTGTTGGGAAGGTTACTTTTAAAATGTATTCCACTACAGAATACTGAATACATGCCCCAAAATGTATTCTGTAACGTATTCCGTTACGTTACTCAATGAGAGTAACGTATTCTGAATACTTTGGAATACTTAATATATTATCATGCTGTTTACAACTACATGAATGTCCTATTGCTGTGATTTATTACTGTTACTGAAGGTACGTAGTACGAAACGTAGTAAAGGGACCTCTGGCTAATACGTCCGGTTCCCTGTCGGGCTGGTAGCCGAAAACTAGCTTTACTTTGTTGTCTGGGTCAACTTTGCTTGCGGGAGACAGACAGAGGCGTTGAAAGGCTGCTCCAACGGAACTTATTTTTTCCGGAGGAAAACACGAACACAGTGTACAGTTGCGTCTTAATAGCTTACTTACAAATGGGCTCGTCAGGCACTCTTCTTGGCTGCAGTGGTTATTATTATATTTACATGCTTCCAGCTCCCGTTTTTGTTCCGTGACAGCTCGGACTTTTCCTTTCTCTCCCTCCCTCGCTCACAGACACATAACGGGTATGGTAGTCCATTCTCCCTGCAGCACGGACTACACTGCCCATCAGGCTACATTCTTTAGGGCCATGCCTGTAGCATTCTGCCTTTTAGCTTAGCACAACAACAACAACAAAAAAGCGCTCTCTCACCCAGGAAACACGCAGAGAGAGAGCGCGTCACCCTGTAACCATGGCAACCGTAACGCTGCCGCCTGGAACAACATTACGTAGCTGTCAAACAAACCCAAATAATCCTGACCCGCGACAATATGAAACAGGGAAGTACCGCCGTGTATTCCATTTATTTCAACAAAGTAACTGTATTCTGAATACCACCTTTTTAAACGGTAACTGTAACGGAATACAGTTACTCATATTTTGTATTCTGAATACGTAACGGCGGTACATGTATTCCGTTACTCCCCAACACTGATTGAGAGACGCTTTTATGCACACCTTGATTGTAACGAGACGTTATTAGAGTTACTGTTGTCTTCCTGTCTGCTTGCTTTAAGCGGTTTGTCCTTTGTCCTCAGACCTCTGACATCAGAAAGACATTTTCACCCAGGGAATTGCCACTCACTGGATATTTTCTTTTTTTCTGACCCTTCTCTGTAAACCCTAGAGATGTTGTGTGGGAAAATCCCAGTGGAACATCAGTTTCTGAAATACTCAGACCAGGCCGTCTGGCAACAACAACCACACCACGTATAAAGTCACTTAAATCACCTTTCTTCCTTAATCTGTTGCTTGGTTTGAACAGGTTGTGTTATCATGGCTACATGCCTAAATACATTGAGTTACTGCCATGTGAATGTCTGGTTAAATATTTGTGCCAACAACCAACAGGTGTAACTTAATGCAGTAGCTGGTGAGTGTATATAATATTTAAGGGGTTAATTAAGTTTTATGTGTGCATTAGAGGTCATAGGTACCTGTATATCAACCATCTGCTATTTTTCTTTTTCACAAAAAGTGATGAAATTCATTTATTTTAGATGTGTCAACCCCATCAGCTACATCTAAGCTGGCTCTACTGGTTAGATCCTACACTCACAATAGGCTACACAAATGCAATCATTTTATTGCCATTCAGTTTAAGATCTCACTGGTTCTGCCTCTTTTGTCTAATAAATAATCATATAAATGTGGGTATTATAAAGCATGCCATTCTCACAGTGAAATTAATTAATAAAAGTATTGACACCATTTTAAGTGGAATTTTTAAACACACCAGCTGTTTCTAAAACGCGCTCAGATGTGGAGCTTTCCTTCAATTACAGCTAAACATAACCTAAACTACCTGCTTATTTCGCACTAACAGTCCACAGATACTTTGATTTTCACATGCAGATAATGTTAGCTTAGAACAAAAGTTTGTTAGACTTTAGAGGAAAACGTTTTGGATAAAAATACACAGTTTTTGAAAAACTAAAGCACTTTTGCTAGCTAGTAACAACATTTACCTGCAGACATTTCACTTTCACTTGTTCTCACAGCAGTTAGAGGAACCCTGCAGAAACTGGTTTGCTTTCTGTTCATCGCTAATTAGAGAGAAAAACAACATCTCTCAAACTTACATCAAATTTACGTCATTGCCAAAAAGGTGAGAAGGTTTTTTTCTTGTCTACCTGCACCTCTCCAGACCTATATATTGGCTCCACCCCATAAAACGTCATCTATACAGACCTAGAACTAGCATTAATTAACTAGCATTAACACTAGCAATAATTCATAAATAAAAGTTATAGCTACTGTGCATATGCTCCCGAAACAATTCCACTACCTTATATCACCAAAAGGAGAGCTGCAGATGTTTTGTGAAACAAGAGGAGAAACTCCTACAAACAGCTGGAAGCAGCAAACAGCATTAGGAGACCAAGCTGCTTGTCATGCAATATCAGTGTGAGCAACAATTTTAGCAAAAAGATCAAACTTCTGTAGACCACGAACAGTAAACAGTTACTTCAAATAATAATTACACTAATTTCTGTAAGACATCATCAATAGTTCATTAAAATTATGTCTGTTTGTGCACCTCAGACATGAGGTACAGTCTTAATAGCTCCCATGAACTTTCTATCTCAACACACCTGTCTCTGTACAGTAAGAGTTTGATAGCAGATTTAAAGTAGCTGCTGCTGTGTGCTGTGAGGGACCTCTACAAAAGCTGACGTCCTGTGTATTTCACACCATGGATTCTGGGAGATTCTGGTCTGTTTGACTGCTCTCTCTCTCTCTCTCTCTTGCCTGTTATAAAACATGTAACTAATAAAATGAGGGAATTAATTTATATTTTGTGTGCACAAAATGATGATTTGTCTCCTCAAAGGAATAAACATGGCCTCAAAATTATGGATGTGTGTCTGAACACTGCAGCCTTCACTAATCAGCACCAGAAATTCATGTTCTATTAATCTACAACACCAGTTGACTTTTGTTTGTGAAATGTTACAACCCCACCGCCTCAGTGACCTCAGTGGCTTCTCTCTTTGTAAACATGCAGAAAGGAAGACAGCAGTGGAAACCAGATCTGCAGCATGGAGTGAATTCATGTAGACTATTACCACTCAACAACATATAAGCACATTCATCGACCACCACGCTGCTGCTAGTACTGCTAACTTTAGCTGCACTTGGCAAACTAATCATGTGACATTGTGTGCGTGCAGTGTTGTGCAGTGTTCAGCAACATTTGAAATACATGATTAGTGAAGGAGGCGATTAACTGTTTGCCCTGAACTATGAAAAACATTTAGAATCACCTGCTAGATTGGGCTCTCTTTGAAATGTGGGTCTCATTTTCTCCCATTTCAATTAGCTGCCAAGACCATCCCTACTCCAAATATCTCTCCTCTATGCCCGCTGACAGACTCCTTAAATTGTTCGCAGCTTGACCTTCCTCCAAATTTCTCTGATATCTGTTGAGAGACAAACAAAGCAACTAAGCTACCAAACACAACACCCTTGGCAGGAGTAACATTTGCAATATCTACAAATGAAAGGTCTGAAATGAATTTGGACTCACTGTTAGAGTGAAAATAAAATCTGTACAGTCTTAAATAATGTTATCAAACATAAAAGACTTTAATCAAATGCAGCGTGCAGTCATACAGTTAAAAGATGTATTCTCAGTTGCTCTTGAAGTCCAGTGTTGTGATTTTGAGTCCAGGCATTTGATTGGGGATTTGACTGGGGATTTTTACAGTTATTACTGCGTGTTATTGGCATCATGAGGAGAGGAGACCTGGGAGTAAGGGTTCGGTGGGGTGGGTGGTTGCTGGCTGGGGTGGGGGTGGAGGGGGTCGGTCTAGCAGCAAACATGATAATTTGCAGGTTAGCCAATTTCAAGAGGCTGGATGGCCCGATACCCTTGGTAAGCATCTGAGAGCGGCGGAGACCGGAGCAGAGCAGGGCAGAGCCGTGCCAAAGGAAGATGAATCAAGTTTAATAACAAAGGGCTCTAATTGCCCCCCCACAACCTCGCACCCCCACCTCAGAGCTGAACTCTAATTACGGTGAGAACACAGTGCACTGTCACCTAATATTAAGTTGTTGAAGGGAGGGCCGAGATAATCGATAAACACTTTAGCTGTGGAAGGCGGGGAACAGAAAGAAAAGAATGAAAAAAGTAGGATGCCCCTTCCGTTCAGTGGGAACCAGCAGCACCCAAAGCCCTGCTAGGCTCATGAGAACGCCGTAGGGATGGTCCAAGAATGATTGCAGAGCAATAATCCTGAGCGCACCTCCCCACCATCCCCATACAAACACACACACATACACGCACGCACATTTATGTGAGCATACAGCACAATGCAGAGCCCCTCTGTCCCCATGGGCTGCCTGAGCACCCGTGCATCTGAGAGGAAAGGTGAACACGGTCACCCTAATTACAGGGGCCCCAGCTCTCTCACACACACTCACCAGGCATAACTAAAGACAGGCCAATTAGGGCGAGAGGGAGATAAGGGAAGTTTTATTTGTATACTAATTAAGCCCCTGATGAAATTCAAAAGGGAGGTGGTGAAGGGAAATGGGGGGAGGGAGCGCACGGGTAATTGTGTGTTCACGAAAAGGTTGCTTTAGGTGCGGTTATCTGAGAAGCACAGCCTTGAGATAGTTGCCCCCTAATCCCACGCTGAGCCCCAGCACTGCACTGCAAGGTCTCTCATAATTTGCTCTGTTACATATGAAATGGCAGGGTCTGACAGCAAGATCATCAGCAGCATTTATTGTCTATTTGCTCCTTGTTTCCACTAAACATAAAAGAAGTTGTCACGCAAACGAGACAGCTCCACTCCACCACGCCGTCTTAATGTCTCTCAATAGTCTGAAGACAGTGCGGATCGGCTTTTTTCCGCCCCTTTAATTTAACTTCAGGAATATTTCGTAATGTGCACATATGGTAAGCAACACTTACGGGTTACAACCCATGACCACTTAAGTCCAAAGTTAAGTGCTTATGGGTTAATTATCTGTAAGAGACAGTAATATCAGCAGGAAGCGCACACAAGTTAACTATTAAAATGAGTGAGGGCTCTCTTCCAGTTGTACCTGTAAGATGTTTTATTTTTCCAGTACCCACAATTATGAGAGACTGAAACAATTTCACCTAAATGGAATGCAGCCATAATTCAGGTTATTATTCATATTATTACTTTTCTGCTTTTCATGCTGGGAAAAGCAGCAGGCACACTAATTATCAGTAAGTGTCCTTTGGAAAGCATTTCAGTATGAGCAGCTGAGTTACTCATGATGCTGAACATCAGTGTTTGCTAAATGGCACACCTTTAAAGTAAAATCATATCTGCTTGCAGCGCTTCATAATTGCAGTGATCCGTGAAGTACTGTAAGCACGTGCAATGTGAAGCATTTCACAGATGAAACACACAAAAACAATAAATAACATGTGACTCGGATTTAGTTTATATCGTTTTTATGGATTAATTCTTCAGGTTAATTAAAAGTCCAATATAAAACCACTGATTAGACATTTAGTTTGTGCTAAAATGTGACATATTGCTTTTTTTATTGCCAAGAAGGATAATAATATGTTATCCATAAGACTATACTCAAACTTCTTTTTTTTAAAGTGGTCTTAGCAGTGTGCTATCACTAAAATATGTAGAGGCTAAAGCCATAGAAAACAATATCAACAGGAATCTGGCTTCAGATTAGCCAAGAAATACTTCAGAAATAAGAAACTCTTCTGCATATAATAAAAAGATTATTAATCTTTTTCACGGAAGACAGTTTGACTCATAAAAAGGTCATAAAAAAGTCAGGTGTATTCCATTTCAGAGAGTGCCTACTTGCTAGCTCACTGGGATGGACTGCTAATGCAAGTTATTATCAACACCGTTCGTGCTTTCCCTGCTGTTACAGGTCAAATCAGATAAAACTGATCTAAAAACCTCTGTGGGAGGTTTATTCACAGATATTGAACACAAGTCTCTGCCTAATGATACACTACTAAAATGCGTAAAGTTAGCTTTGTCTATATAAGTTAAATTGACCACAAAAATAGTGTAAGCTGTAGTTATATGTGTTTTTAAATATATTTTTTAACTATTGGCTAGTTTATTGTGCCCACATAAGCTGTTAGCTACATTACGTAATATTACAGACCACTTATGTGCCAATTCCCAATCTGTCAACAGTCCAGAATGAGCAAATTTGGCTCCAGGTAAGCAGTAGCCTATTATCCTTCTTTCTTTGCATAAAACTCTGTGAAAATGTGGGAAATTCACAGTTTTATCGTCATATGTTTTCCTAACGATATAAATGATTATGTATTTTGGACATCTTTTCTGTTAAATAATTACATTAGTTAGAAAGTGTTAAGTATTGATAACGCAGGTTAAATAACCTCAATATTGCAGTTGCAGCACTCTAATGTCAAAATGCAGCATCTGTCATTTCCTGTTTTTTCACGTTTCTGGGAGAAAGGCGATTTTAGTGACAAGAGTACTTAAAAAATGTCTGATATACTCGTATTTTTTTTTACAGAACCGTTTGTAGGGTTTACAGATATGTCATTGAAAGAGGTCGAATCAGAATGGACTGATTTACTGCTAACTCAGATAACTCAAATTACCACTCAATATAACCAAGATATGCAGAAGAGCATCTCACACAACACATCGAACCTTAAAGCAGATGTACAGCAGCAGCAGAAGACCACACTGGGTGCCGCTAATTTTCAACTAAGAACAGAAAATTGGCCTCTTAGTACCAACTGAGCATCAAATGCCTCGGGTTACCTGAGTAAGCCATCCCTTTATGACTACAATGTACCCATCTACAGATGGCTGCTTCCAGCAGGATAATGCACCATGTCACGAAGTGCCATCTCAAACTGGTTTCTTGAACACAGCAGTGACACTGTACTCAATAGCCTCCACAGTCACCATATTTGACTCAAACAGAGCACATTATTGATGTTCAGCTGATAAATCTGCAGCAGCTGTGTGATGTTATCACATCAATATGGATCAAAATCTTTGAGGAATGTGTCTACAATCTCTTTTACTCTATGCTGTGGAGAATTAAGACGGTTCTGAAGACAAAAGTGGGCCTAACCAAGTGCCATATACACTCCTTATGCTATATGTCACATTTAATGCTTATAAATTAGGTAATAAATTCATATTTTTGCTTAAACAATTCTCAGTAGTGTTATCATAAAATAAAGATCTATAGTGCCACTTTACACTGAATTAGAGCACATCCAAGAGTGAGGGCCCAGTCATTAATGCTTCTGCTTCAGTGGCCTTAAGACATCATCATAAACAGGCCACATTAAAACTGTTCTGTAAAGATCAACCTAGCATTCAGCAGCTTCGTCAGAAACAGTGTTTCGTGCCTTATTAGAGATTAGCAGCTTCACACAGACCCCCTGTGATGTGTTGTCACAGTAAGCCATGTTGGGTTGGGTATCAAAGTGGGTCCCCCACCGAGCTTTAGCAGAGCTCCCTCTTTATTGGCCTCGTAAAGCAGACCGCATGTGGCAGGATCTTCAAAAAGTCAAGCAATCTGGATGATTTGACAGTTCGCAGCAGGCGAGTGTGTTACTCATTTCTGAGACCAATTCTTTGCTGATTCTCCACCACTTTGAAAAGTTCTCTGCTTAAAATTGAATGCGCCAGCCAGCAGATGAAAATATTAATGATGTAATAATTCAAGCCCAAATTCTTCATATGTGCTATATACTGTGTGATGTTGAAGGATAAAGGGAATAAAATATAACCCCAATCAGTGAGATGAGGACACATGCATTCATATAAATGCAGTATCTTTTACACTGGTGGCTTGGCGTGGGTAACCACATGTGTGCTGGAGAGTTTTGAGATATTGTCTCGACACAAATTAAAATTCAAACAGCTGATGTGTTTTTTTTAGACAAACTTTGATCACTGAAACATTCCCAGTGCCATATCACAGCATCAAGTGCAATATTTTAATTTTAAGACATCATTTACATTTAATATCACAGTCCAGTGATAAAAATGGAAAGCAGCACTCTGGATTTCTATTGATTGTCAATGGTCCAATTAGCTGTTGAAAAACTGGATCAACTTTCAGAAGACAGATTGTGCTGAAATACAGACTAATAAACATTTAGAAGAGTGATAACAGCTAGCCATGACCATATGTGTGTTTCGAATCCACTTGCCAGAAAGATGCATTCAGGGGAGATGTGAATAATTCATCCAAGTTAAACCCATTAGGAGTATCCATGTGGACATTTTTTTGATGTTAAAGACAGTGTATGATCTCAGGGTGCTTTCAAACTGTATCTGGCTTTACTTATGGCATCTGTTTTACCCTGAAGCCACAAAGATCAACTGGCTCCTGTGTTAATTTTGTAGAAGTGTACAGTACAGAGGTCTTTGCTACAGAGTTGGCAGGCTAGCTCCCCTATCAGCACTTTACAGTCCTGCACGTAGCCTGAATAAGGTTTCTCAGGATCTAGAGAATGACAAATTATTCAGTAAATCTTTCATAAAATGTATTTCGCACTGAGGAGTTCTCCCTGTCCGATGACTTTGAGTCATCACTTCAAACTTTAATTGATATCTTACTTTTATCTCAGGAAGTTTATCCAAAAAAAAGAAAGAAAGAAAAACCCATGTGAGAATTGCCACTTCCAGTTTCCAGTTTTAATTCATATGAAATTAATGTTGTTTACTGATTTTCTGCAAACACATCAGTCCAATCTTCGTCCATCTGATAGGTTTCCCCCCTTGAATTTCACAAAACTATTTGGAGGTGATGCAAACGCCAGCAACAACCGCAGGGTCAAAACATGGTTGGGAGATCTCAGAGAAACAAAAATCATCAAAAATCTCTGAGTACTCCACTGTGAGTAGCAGACAACGAGCGAGCGTGTGAGCATTTGAATGAAAGGTAATTCAACACAGTGCTTGTCATGAATCACAAAGTAAAACATCCAGCTACTGAATCCTACAGCATCAGGGCTGTCAGAGCCTTTTTTGTTTTCGCCCAGTGGTCACTTCACTTTTCATGGCAGAGGGCTTGTCGGAGACCCCCCGCAGCGAGGGTGAGAATCAGATAGTAGGAGGTTTGGAGTGTGAAGCAGATGAAGTACAGGCTCACCTTTGGGGCATGGCTGTTTTGCTGTCAGCCAGGCCTTCTACTGGCCTATGGCATAAGCGGAGCACACATTTTGGGTGTCCATCTACCAGTCTCTACAAACTCCCAAAAAGCCTATGCCCTACAAATTACTGCTAGTGAAGCGTGCAGCATGGTGGTTGAACTGCTCCCTGTTCACAAACTCCTGGCTGTGCCATGAATCCAACGGGGATTAAAGCACGAAAGAGCTGAGCTCTGTGACCTCGCAGTGATTCCTTAAGCAGTTACCAGCGCCCACTGAGGACAGCTCTGGAGTTCTTCCTACACCAGAGCCAGCGACAGGCCCCACACTGAAAAACTGCCATGGAAGCACAATAAAGATAATTAGTAACGAGACCATCAGCCCCATATCCCCTGGATATTTCCGCCCATTCCTCCTCAGCATGTGTTTGATTTGTTAACCTGTGCTTGTGTGTTGTATATATTAGACCTGTAAACATACCATACATGCAGAGAGTTTGCATATCCAGAAGGTGTAGAAATAAAGATGTACTAAAGGACTAGTTTAAAAAAATACTTTTTACACCAGATCACAAATATATATATGTATTCATCTGCTAAATTAACCCTACAAATTTCTCTATATTTGTATTCATGATTCTTTAACTTGCTTTCATGGCTAAACCTAACTAAACCTAAAATTTAGTGGAGGGATTTTCTTGAAACAACGCTTTTATCAGGCTGATAGCAGTGTCAGTTAAGTCTGGTTTTAAGCTGGTTAACTGTTTAGCTTTACAAAGATGTATTTACCATACAGATGTGAGAATTTTCCTATATCTACCTAGTGCTTTAAAGTTAAACAAATACTGTGGGCAGTTAAACAGGGAATATTAGCGGTCCTCAACACTGCAGCATCTGGGTAGCCTTTTAAGAAATACAGGATAAAATCAGTAAAAAAAAAAAAACAGCCCCACAAACTAATCTGGTGTTTAGCAACCCATTACTTACCCATGACACTCCACCATTATCCTAGCCCTTTAGCCATGTTACTTCTGCCTGAAAACAAGGTAGTGTAATTTAGAATGCATTTCAGGGCAATTAAAATTTCTCAGGCGCAATTACTTATTCCCCCAGTGGGGCTGCCTCAATCAGTCTATTTGTGTTATGGGTTTACGGCCTTGACGCGGCAAACATGTCCTGCCTATCTGCCTCGTGCTCTTCTCAAGGCTGTGGTTATTAATTGTGGCTAAAGTTGATAAATAAAATCACCAGTGCTCTTAATGCTAATTAGTCTTTGAGATAATATTTATGATTTCATAAGCACATATTTCTCCAAAGGCTCAGGCATTGTGCCCCCTATCCATCGGTCATAGGCTGTCTTGGATGTAATCTATCTTTAGGGATAGGAGAGGCCAAAAGAGGGGCCAGAGGAAACACAGGCAGTAAATACTAATAGTACTTAGTGGGTACTTTGGGAGGCTATTTATTGAGCTGGGTTGCTAAAGCAAGGAAACTGTTTTTTTATTGAGCGGAATATATGATAAACAGGATGTGCAATGCTGTATCTAAGACAAATGTTTGCTGATTAAAAATATAACTTTTGAAATATGATTCTTTGGAGAGAGGACACTCACACACACACGCACACGTGTCAGGATAGATACTAAACTCTACAATACATAATGCTGCACTATAGTGCTGCAAAAAATATGCTTGTTGATTTTTAAAGACCAGCAAGTTATAAGATGGTAAATGCAGTAATTTGCATGATGGCCTGTGTACTTGTCAGTTATGCTGATTGTTCTGGTGAATGCACAGAGTGTTACTTTGACTCTCTGGGACAGTGTTATTTCCTCCGTTCATCCATTCTTCCACTTATCTAATTCAGGTTCGGGCGGGGGGGGGAGCTGGATCCTATCCCAGCTCCCATAGGGTGAGAGCCGGGGTACACCCTGGACAGTTTGCCAGTCTATTGCAGGGCTTCCTTTTCTTTCAAAAATGGCCTGTTGTGTCCTGTGGTAATAAAGAAAGCACTGAAGCGCCTTTTCATAATATCAGACTTTACTCATACAGGCTTAGAGACCAGTCAGTGACTCCAGGCAACCGCAGATCACTATGGAAAAATGTCCATTCCCTGAAAAATAACCTATAAAATAAAACAGTTAGTAAATGAATGAGGGAGACTGGAAGACCTCACAGATACAGGCATGCTCCCATGGTCTCTGCTGTTAACTGGAATGAGGCATCATTGTTCGGGTAGAGCTCCTTCTCATGCATGTGTGTCTGTGAAAGGAGAGGTCTGCACAGGATTAAGAATGACTGTAACCCACTGGATTTTCAACTGATTTTCAGACAGTTTAATCTGTTACAATAGCTAGATCTTTATTCATAACACAGGATGATTAATTGAGTTTAAAATGTGGGTTTTCGATCCAAAATAATTTGTGCAGTGGTGACACCAACACCACAAGAAAAAAGGGGAATAACAACACTAAGAAACATGAAAGAAAGAAAGAAAGAAACAAGCAAAAAGATTAATATCATATGTGGGTTGACCCCCGGCCACATGGCAAACCATTTCATTATGATTTTTGTCTCACAAATGCAATAGTTTGATTGCTGTGACATTGGGTTCGAATGTAATTCCTATTTTTCTTTTTTAATATCTTTCTTATATGCATGTCTGTATGTTTACTTCTCCACCGGCTCCCCTGAAAGAAGGAAAAACTATTAGTGGTGTGCAATGAAACCAAAACACAGAGTTGAAAGGTCCTGAAAAGCTCAATGGAGCAGAGAAAAAAGGAATAATTATTTGTGGGTTTATCAGTGACATGCTGAAAGAATACAGACAACCACTCTCTTCACTACATAAAGTTATTTCCATCTGTTTTGTTTCCATTTTTCTATCACTTCCAACCTTTTAGAAAAGTCCTTTTTATAGCTTGATCCGCTGCGGTTTTCCACTACTTTGTAGCCTGCAGTGTGTTGCTGAGATGATCTTGACACTTCCTCTCACTTGCCCGACACACAGGCATTGAGAAGCACTTCAGCTACTTTTTAACATCACAACATGCTGGAGCCAGTGGCTCACTGGTCTGACTATTGATCCAAGTCACCACATCAAGGTGAGCATCAGTGCTGCAGAGTCCATTGTGGGACCTCATCCTGAAAGAGCAGAGCTGTCCACAGCTCTAGGCGATGCCCAAAAGAGTGACAAGTGCTGAAACCACTTCAAGGGGTCTAACAGTGCCCTCAGCCCTTTCTAGTCCTTGCTTCAAAGCCGAGAGCAGGCTCTGGCAGATCACCCCCTCCTTTTACTCCCACCCTCACTCCCTCTCTTTATGGTCCTCTGGGGTAGCTGGTCCTATTCTTCTCTCTCAGGGCCGTCAATGTCAAAGCATGAGTGAGTCCGGTCAAAGCTAGTCCCCCTCCCTCTAAAACACACACGCACACACACACACACACTTGTTTTTTCATTTCTTCCCTTTAAGTTTTCTCTTTCCCTCTGATGCACAGGTCCCATCCCCTCTGCATGACTAGCCCTCACTGACAAGTGGAAATCACAGACATCCTACTGGCAAAAGATGGAGAGTGAAGAAGACTTCAGAAACGTGTACCCTACAGCTATCAGTGTCCTGAACTCAAGAATGAAGACACCAAGCACAGCTCCTTCACTATATACTATAAAAACTAGTGAGAACATGTTCACAAAAATTTAAAGGGGGTTAGAAAACAGGGTATGGTGCATGGTGATTTTTTTTTTACTTTCTAAGATAAATAAGTGATAGAAAAGAGGGAAGAGAGGGAGCTTTACGTTGCCAAAAGGGACCTTGGGCTTTGCCCTGTGGGCATGGCAGCTTTCATTTTCCTCTTTCCTCCTTTGATATTCCCAGCCGGTTTCCGGAGTTATGATTGAGTTTCACATATTGGAGTTATATCTGGCAGCCAGACTTGTTTATCTGCTGGGGCTGATAACTGTACTGGCCTGAGTATGAAGCAGAAAGTGAGGGGAGGGAGAAAGAGAGTGGGAGGGAGATACAAAGAGACAGACCGCTCATATATTCTCATCTCCTCCAGTCTTTTCTCATTGATTTAGCATGTCTTCATCAACAGTCTAACCCAGGTATGGCTTTTTTTCTTTATCTCAAACTGCAGCCAGACCTCTGGTGTGCACTCAACAGGAGTAGCTGCCAAACGTTTGTCAGTCAAGCAACTGAAAAAGGACTGAACCAGATCAAGGACAAATTATGTTTTGGGAGATATACCAATATTCATTATTATATGTTTAATTGCACACATCTGTACAGTGTGGTTGGACTTAATAAATCTGCTCTGTCTTCACAAACATCACAGATTCTTATACACTAAATTTGCTTTAGTACTTTAGGACTCATCCCAGATACTCGGGATAGAATCAGAAGAGTTGCAGTTCTAGTTGCTGTAGGTTTTTAATATGCCATTAACTGCAGAGGAGAAATGAGTAAGGGGTGTCAGGGGTCAAGATACAATTTGTTTTTGTTAAAATTCACTAAATGCCACGCTATCTTCAAGACAAAGACTGCCAAGGACTGGCTGTTGAATCCAGCTGAAAGGCAAAGTGAGACAAAGAGACTTAGGGAAGGTTGACAGAGGGGGAGAAACAAAAGGAGGACTGAGGGAAAGCAAAAGAGAGAGAGAGCAACAGTGCTTGCTGGACCCTGACTGCGTGCGAGGCCTCAATTATTCATGCGGCAGTGCACATGTCAAGAGCTCACAGACAAGCACAACTGCAAGGCCGAGCGCAAATCAAACAGCGCATCCGTGGGCAATGCCCACAATGCACCTGGAGGAACACACCTCGGCCCATTTCTCTGTTGTTCTCGGATAAACAGAGAACAAGGCTACCTGAGCACTGCCTGATTCTCCTCAAGAGCCAAGAGCTGCTGGAATAGTCTTTGTTTGTTTGTTCCCCTCACCCACTTTATTTACTTGTTTCTTTTTCTGGCAGCAATGCTGGTGCCAGTGGGTTCCATCTTTTCATGGCTCATTAGCCTGCTGTTTCGTTCACTTTATTTCTCTGAACTAGCTATCATGCCCTTAGTGTTGTTTAAGTCCACTGCCTCTTTTTGCCAGTCCCCAACATGTCTACATTAACTACAGCTGAGGTTTGTCTCCTCAAGTGCTGCAGGTTAACGGATGGCTCTCGACTTCCATTCTCATTTTGTTTAAGTTTATCGACCACTGCCTCGCTGTCTGCTCTGCTTCTTCTCTCCATATACTCCCAAGCCTGCTTCTAGTAATGCAGGGTTTCTTTTTTTTCATTATTATTATTATTGCAATTTTCAAGGCTCCAAAAAAACCTGCAGGACCAGGAATTGCAGTAAAATACCTCAGGAGACTTGGAAGGTTATGGTGCAGAAGCATATTCAGAGATTTGTGTTTAATAGGTTAAAATATGTTGTATCTACTTCATTATTTGCCTGCCATTGTGCTCATTGTAGCTTTTTTTTTTTTTTTTTTTGTACCTTGCTCCAGCATGATTGATATTTGTCAAGTCTTCTTTATTTTCTGTCAGCGCAGAAGCAAGAGCGGTTTTTCAGAGGTTAATATTTGCCTGTTAGTTAAGAAAAGGTGCTGATTGATCGAGCTCATTCACAGAAAGATGATGTTCCCATACTTACAAAGCTCCAGTCCAAATGGTTTGAATCGAGCAAATCTTTAAATGGAGTGCAGTAACAAAAAAAACACAAACATACTGTATATTAGCAAGCCTTGTAGGATGTACTCCAAATATTCTCTTCCCTTTGCATGTCAGCACTGCATAAGAAAGCTCAGTTATGATCCAGTTGTACTGAGGTTTCTCATGTGACATCTTGCACAGATTGCTTGAGATTTGTCCTCCATAATGGACACAATAACACAGCCAGCTGCAAGGAAAAAACGTGTTTGCACCCACTGAGTGGCAGTGGTTTCTGGAGGTGGGTGCTAGGTGAAATCAGTTGCACTGAAGCTGCTGCACTACAAACCTGATTGCTGTGGTTGATAACAGGTTGCCACAATTTCCTGCAGTTTTTCATGTTTGCGTGCAAACACTCATTAATTACTAGTTGAGCAGCAGAAAATCTTGAAAAAGTGGAAATGGAGAAAAGTTGCCTTCAAAGTAAAAGTTTTCCCTCAATTTTTCAAAAGGCACAACTTTAACTTTGAAGAAAATGGTTGTCGTTCCGATTTGTGTTGCACTTTTTTACAGTTTCACCACAGCTTGGAGAGCAGACAAACAGTGTTTGTAGACAAGTCTGTCACTTCCTTGCAAACTACAGGCAATACAGCAATGTGCTGGCAACCAATGCAATGAGAAGGAGGTTTCTGACAATCAGTTAAGGAATAGACAGTGACAGGTCGCTCACTAGGGAAAAATGACTCTCTAAACCTGTGTGAGTGGGGCCTTGAGGTGCATTCCATTTCATTTCCCCAGTCTCTAATCAGAATTTTCAACTGCAACGCTCACTCAAGTCTGATTTCCAGCTTGGAAAGTTGGAGCAGCCCCACCAAAACCAACCTCACAATCCCAGATAGCAAGAGTGCAAAGAGTAGTAAAACTGTAAAACTTTTCATCTCTACTGCCTCTGTTGTGTATTTGTTACTGGCTAAATAAGCAATACGCAGAACACTGACCAGTGCAAGCATAGCCCTAGATTGTTAGTAATGCATGAATGGGCCTAGCTTGCTAAAGAGCAAAATAAATCCTGGTTTTTCTTGTTTTTTGGTAGAAAGTGCTCAACTTGGGAGTGACATCACTCCCAGCTCCAACTTCTGAGATAACGGAAAGCGAGATAATTCACTTGGTACTGCATTGTCACCTTGATTGACACATAACGTTAATGTCACGCAGTTAGCAGCAATGTGTCTGCGAAACCTGACGCAAGGGTCAGATTCTCAGCACCCTGTCTGATTGTTGGTGAAAGCAGACCAGGCACACTGGGTGATGGGATAGCTGCCTAAATTCTTGAGATGACTATAAAGCCCCACCATAACTGTAAACTGTATATGTACATGAATAAATTGCTTTGGAAAATAAATGATGTTTGTTAGAATAAAAATAAACATCTAGACGAGTGATCAGAAAAACAAACTAATGATGCCATACTGTTGCTATGGATTTTTCTCTTCTTTATCCAGGAAAAAAATACCAGGAAACTGACTGTTTTGCTCAGTTCCAGTCAAACATTGGCAGTTGTGTTTGCAGTGGCACGCACTGCTTCCATCTATTTTTACTGTAAGCCCATGAGATGGAACAAGACAACTCCTCTGTTGTCAACAAGCTCTCACTACACTTTTCTTCAATACTTGAAATACATTATTGGTATAATCCCTCTGTGTGGTATCGTGAACTGAATTTTCACTGGCCTGACAGACATGAAAAGTGCATGACACAGCTTTAACCGAGGAGTGGCTCAGGGAGAGAGAAAAAAAATCACTTCCTGGAGACATAATTTTACCGGTCAGTGAATCCTATTTCTTTCTTCAGGGGGATTTCTAACCTGTAGTAATGGAGTAATCTAATGTGTTTCCTTTGGAGCTGAACTGCTCAACATCAATTTAGAGGTATTTTCAGGAGAGACCACATGGGCCATTCTTACATTGCCATGCAACATTAATATATTTTTGAAGGTGATGTGGCCTTTTGTTTTTTGTTGGGTCACTTTAAAGCAGCGCCGTTTAGAAAGGGGGGCTGGATGATGATGGAAGTACACACAACAAGGGATTTTCTGAGGTTTGAATTCAATTGTAAACAGTAAAACAAGCTTCACAGGATCATAAGGAGCAACATAACAGAAGGAGCAGGTGTGCATAAAACACAAAGGATCACTCTCACCATGTTCCCACTGTGGAGGCTTGCTTTCTTAATGATATAATAATATATCATTAAGAATGCATATATATATATATATATATATATATATATATATATATATATATGTATGTGTGTGTGTGTGTGTGTGTGTGTGTGTGTGTGTGTGTGGAGAGAGAGGAGATGCATTTAATACATATCTTAATATAGGAAAAGGAAGTGAAATTTCAAGAGCACATCTGAGTTTTTCCACATGATAAAGAAATCTTTCAGCGTGACTTGGGCTTAAATTCTAAGAAATAAACGTGTAAAATTACAGAAAAAATTCTGGTAGCTCATTGTCTACATGGTCCTGTAATTTTCTGTTAATTTGGAAAATGGCCTTTTTTGTGGAACCTTTGGAAAAAACATACATTTCTATAGTCAGTAGTCAAAAAAAGAGATTTTTCTTTTAATTTGATTTAATTACCATGGTGTAATATGAAAACCTATGGGTGAGGTCTGCAAAAGAAGCTGCAAAACCTACTAAAATACACTGAAAATTCAAAAAATATATGTTTAAGATAAGATAAGATAAGATAAGATAAGATACCTTTATTAGTCCCACGAATGGGAAATTTCATGTTTTCCTTCACATTTTCTAAAGCCATGCAGTGGGCCAGACTGGAGTTTTTGCTGGGCAAATTCTGGCCACCAGGCATTATGTTTGACACCCCAGCCCTAAAGCATATTGGACACCATGCAGTACCAGTAAAGAATTTACTGAGAGCTTAAAGCCAGTGCGCAGCAGAATCGTTTTCTAATAGATTTCTCTACAATTGAAATTCTTTTTGCAACCAAGTCATGCCATGGCAGGACATTTCTACCCTGCCTTCACTTTTCAAGTCTAGAGGATATTTCTTTCTTATGTCATTACTCAGAAACGTATCTGCAAGGTTGTTTTTACCCATAAACCCGGAGTAGCCAGTCTCTGTGTTCTCCTTGGTGGCAAATGACGAAAAAGCCTCGCGTGAGTTGAATATTGCAGTGTATTTTGTGTAGGTTCTGCTAAGAATGGCTGCATGGTTAATAAAGACTGACACACATTAAAAAAAAAAATACATTTAAACGACTGGAAATACGAGCAGAGAAACTAGTTTATGTAAACTTTGGAGATGATGGGAAATATTTCAGCAGGTGACCGACTAGGTATCATTGAAGGAGAATTTTGCATTTTTTTTATTGCATCTTAATACATCTTAAATCAAAGATTATTAAATGTATAGTTAATGCACATTTTGCACATGGGTTTGCGAATGTTGTTTCAACATTTGACATTATTCTGTATATAAAATGTATGCGACATTTGTGGCATGTTTTTAATTGATTCATACAGAAATACTAAAATGACACAAAATTAAAAAATCCTGCATGAGGTCTGTAAGCATTCCCCATCTATATACATCTTGCTGGCAGCTGTTTGCTAGGGGATAGTCCAGGATTCAGTATTTTTTGCTCCCATTGGCTGTTACTACAGGTGTCACCTCAAAGCTGAGGTAAGATTGATTCAGTGTAACTCACTTCTTCATGTTAAATTTCATTGACTGTCCATGGTTACTGGGGGCCATATCACTACTAGTTTTATCTATCTTCACATGGACACTTCTAACCAAAGCTGCAGCCCATTCTCACTCCCAGAACATCAATTGCTGCCATTTTATAACAGTGCTTACAACTCAACTCTAGCTGGATTCAGCAAGGAATAGCCTTCTCTAACTTTTGTTTTTTGTCCATGATGCTGCACCATACCTGGCACCTTATGCATGGCAGTGTTTGACACTGCAAGATAACAGCTCATTGATATAGCCAGGTGACAACTGGAGACTTCAGACAGCTCATTGAATAACCAATAGGTAGTTATGTATGAACATACACATGAGGAGGACATTAAATGTCTCCTGTAACTCTTAGCAAGAAAGCAAATAAGCACATTTTCCTTAATTAAACAACTCAGTCTTCTTTGTGATGCTTTACTGCATAGAAAGAAGTTTTTTTATTTAATATTTGGAGGATCGCCACCCTGAAATTATGAAAATGTGTGGAACATTAATTAGCACACTTCCAGTGAACTGCCAAGCTGGAGTTAATCACAGCCCCACTGACCAGATAACTGACTCACAAACAGCGACACGTACGCACAACTCTTTCCCACATTTCTGCACGCAAGCAAAACAAACTACCAAGTAAACACCATCGGCCACCTCGGTCTGCCGTGTGCACGGTGAAAGCCAGCGCAGGGGCGAGCTGCACTGCAAAGGCACCAGTGACTGCTTTATCAGCATGCCATAATTTATGTTGTGTTAATTAGGTCCCTGTGGCTGTGGCTGGCTGGTAGCAGTGTCTCGTCCCACAAAGGGGAGAAGGGATAGAGAGAGAAAGAAAAGAGAGGACTAGCCTTCGTAGACACAGTCACATTAACATGCCCTCAGCAATGGCACCAAACTGAGATACAGGCGTCTCATAATTAATGGTAGTGAATTATTAATGTGGCTGTCCTCAATATGTTTGCATGCTGTGTGTGTGTGTGTGTGTGTGTGCAAAAACCCTTGTGATTTTGCATATTTATCTGCAACCTCTTGTGCAGTCTGCTTTTTATTTATTTATTTTTTCGGACTGAAGCATTCAACGTGGGGTTGGCTTCTTCACAGCCTTTGAGTGGACGAATACGGTCATCCGGAATCCGGAGTAAAACGCAGCTTCTGGAAGGCCCCAGCTCAGCCATCCTACCTGCTCATTAGCTCAGACCGAGGTCAGGGGGTCAGGCAGGGGAGAGCTGTGGCATGCTGGCACTGAGGTGCACAGGGGCCGACACACAGGCATACCTGCAGGCTCCACTCCTGCGTTATTAGCTCACAGACTGCTGCCAAGTGCCTGCGCAGGTCGCACACTATGGTCTACTACAGGTCCTATGAGGATCCTGTGCACACACAAATACACACACTCTAAACTATGAACAGTAGAATACAAAACAGAAATGGCTTAAGGAGAGTATTTTCCAGAAAGGGGGGGGGGGGGACTTGCCCAAAACACAAACACACACACACACACACACGCACGCACACACACACACACACACACACCCATATTGTGAGTCAACATAAAATGGAAAGGCTGAGTGGTATTAAGATCCATATTGACAGAGTAGAATCCCATAAGCACCTCAGTTCTCTCTGTATGTCAAATATTCCTCTAGGTGCGGATAATTCAGTTTTACTACCTTGCCTTAAAATTCAATTGCACAAGGATTCAAGTCTTTTGGTGGAATAAAACACACGGACACACACAAACTGGTGAAGTAAAATACTGATGATGAGATGAATTTGTTCTAGGTCCATTTAATTTTGAACAAAATCTGTTTAGGGCGTTTGATTGACAGATGTGGGGAAAAAAATCTATAAAAAATTTCTATATGTTTTCCAGCAGTAAGCACATGATTTTTATTTCACAGTGCTTCATGTCGCAGCAATAAGGGTCCTGGTTTGAACCTCCTGCTCTGCTGGAGGGTCCCTTCAGATGTTCTCCCACAGTCTAAAGAAATGCACGTTAGGTTACCGGGTTAAGTCGTTTGTCCTGTGTTTCACTGGTGACCTGTCCTGACTCTACCCTAGATTTTGCTCAGTGATAGCTTAGAAGGCCTCCAGCTTCCTGTCAAACTTGGATAAGTGGTTAGGAAGGGAATGGATGGACAAATGATCCTCTCCTCCCTTACACCATACAGGAAAAGTTTACTTATGAATCTATGATGCTTATCTACTAGATAGTCACTTAAAAAATAAAGATTTTACATATAAAACATCCCCTGCTGACATAATATGATCATTTCTTAGATATTACACTACCTCCAAACACCTAATATCAAAGCTTGTTGATTGCTTTTCCACTGCTGTCTCTTTGGCTTTTATATGGGAAACCTAGGCCAAGGACTTGAACACAGAACTGTCGGCAGTCTTTTTTTTTTTCAGAAGAGTTCTGTTAACACGCACTACAGATTGATTCAGTATAAGGTGATTTATAAGCTGTATTACTCAGAAACAAAACGAATCCCCATCTTTCCATCACTATGAGATGCTCGCACATCTTCTTTTTGGTTTTTCCCAACCTTATGTCAACACTGGACTGAAACCCTCTCCAGAGACATTAAATATAACCACTTGGCGATTTCATGAATGCTCTGTGAAAATCTTCCATCTGATGTCCAGATTGCTCTGCATTTAGGAATGGTGGTAGCCAAGAAACAGAATTTCTTTTTTTTTTCTTTTCTTTAAATTTGCAGCTTAATGTTTATATCTGTGTTTATGTTACTTGATGATCATAATGATTATCATTATTATTACTGTCTTTTTTTTACATTGCAATCAAATCTAGCATCACTGCAACATCAACTCCATACAATCTCACCGCCAAACCAAGTTCTTTGATCTTAAACATATAACTGAAGCTTTATCAGGCAATGGAATGTGTGCAGTTGTCATTGATTTGCAGATGCTGAGTTCTCTCTCCTACAGCTTAGATTTTAGGTCAAAAATAGCTCACAGTAAGGTCCATAATGATATTGTTTCTTTGTTTATCTCCATATATAAAAGCACTGGTCGGGGGGGGGGGGTCATCCAACAGAGACACCTTCTTGAACCACAGACTGTGGCTTTAATGTCAGATCAATATATATGACCTGTGCATTTTCTGTTGTGCATTTCCAAATTATTGACGCTGTGGTTGAAAAGTGGTGTGAAAAGACTTCTTTATAATATTTTTTTCTTTAAATAATCCTGTCTTTGTGCAACCTGAACAGAAGGCCCTCCACTTCCACAGTTGAAATTTTATGCTTCTTTAACTTATGTAATTTCATTTGATCTTGCACTGAGTGTTGCGGCACTCGTGATGCATTCCAGAAAAATAAAACCATTTCACAACCAGCGTGATACATAATTTATGCATCTCAGGCAACAAGGGAATAAATATGCCTTTTGAACACACATTACAGAGGCATGGCCTGACAAGAAGTAGTTTTATTTTTCCTTTTACATAGCGTGTAAGGAACATAATAAAACTCCCCCTCAAGACATTTAAATTGATAATCACCACATAGCTTTAATATCATACAGACAATAAATAATTAAGACAAATGTCCATTCGGCGTATTTCATTAACTCTCTTTTAAACCTCTCCTTATTTTCAATCTTTCCGACCTTGAAACACTTTAATCCACTGATGTTAAATGAGATAAAATCATAATTATGGCAGCTGAGTCTGTTATTTAAACCAGATCAAGGACAAGAAGGACTTTGGGGATCGTGGGATGTAGTACAGATAGCCATGTAGTTGAAGTAAGAGAGGGCTGTAAATGGGCCAAATCCTCCTAGACCCTTGTTACTTTATTAAGGTGTATTTTAAACCCATAGACCATGAATGTCTTTATGAACTAATATGGAATCTTTTATACTCAGGACAGGAAGTGTGTGAAAATAAATAGGTTCAGAGCAATCCATTCAAGTGAGATGAAACAGACGGCCAATGGTGTCGTTGAAAACTCTCAAATTGTAGTTGTTCTTAGAGTCAAAAGCGTCCTTATGCAGATCATTCATAATGTCAAACAAAGAGGATGTTTGAATATACTGTATTATTATTATTATTAACACAATTTATCTGGTCGCACCAGTGGAGCTGAACGCAACCCAATGCAACACTATTTACCATCTGTGCACTGGTATTTGGCACCGTTCATGCATTGGGGCATTTTATGCAACTCTTGCATCAGTGAACTGTGAATAAAAAAACAGTGTTTGTCTTCTCGGTGACTTGATACAAGTGCAAGAATGAAGTAAATACAGTTTTTGTTATGACCTGACAAAGTGCACCTGTCTGATGCGGCTGGTGTGCAGAGGTGTGCTCACTGTGTGTGTTTGTCTGCGTAATCGTGCTGGTGGTGGTGGATGGTGGCCTGGACGGCATCACAGCCACACACTTCAGTGCTCCCCCCATAAGTAGCCACCTTAGCCTGGCTGCAGAAGTACAGGAAAACCACTGCAGGAATAACAAGTCCAAGATGTTGGATAAAATCAGGTCTCTATCCACAAAAGTCAAGAATCAACATGAAAAATGTCAATGTTTGCGCAAAGAGAAAAAAAAAGACATCTTAAAATATACATTTATTCAGAGCCTGTGCAAGATCAAACAGCAAAATTGATCTGCTCTTCCTTCAACCCTTGCTCTGCTCCCTCCCTTCAATTCCCCTCCTCACCTATCGACTTTCTGCACAGGCCATCGCCATGACGACTCCAGCTTGGCCTGCTGTCACCTCTCCTTGGGCCAGAACCCTGACTATTATGGGATAGGGTTCATTTGACTGCCGTGGGCAATGAAGTGTCTGGCGAAGTGCACGGAGCCCATTTCACACACACACACACACACACACACGGAAAGGTACACACAATCATAAACTTCTCACCTGGCCCCTCTTGGGTGAGACGCTGTTTCCTCAGGGGCCTCTTGGACCACAGACTATGGCCTAATCAAGGCTGTGAATGTGAGCCAAACTAATGCTTCAATTCTCCTGGATCTGCTCAAATTGATCCAACAGGAAATCATATTACTCACTGTGCCCCTTCAAATTTAATTAATCAGTCTGTGTCTTTAAATTGTTTCTTTGCTGACAGCTTTTACTGTAAAGACATTTCAGGAAAAATAAAATGAACATTTTTATGAATTACACGAACCCAAAAACAATAACTTACTTAAGTGCTTTCTGCTTGCTTCTTTGCTTTTTGTTTTTTATTCCTTCTTTCCTGTTTTTACTGGCTATCAAGACAGTCAGTCCTAACACTTGGCACATCAGGGATGGAATTTTTGATGGTTAATATAATGAGGAACAATGGTTACAGAATTGTATCAGATATAATGTATCACATGATTGTTGCTTTAAGAATTGGCAAATAATAAATCTACACTTTAAAAGTGGCACTTCATTTTTCAGTAGGAGGTCATTTATATTGGCTTCAATTGTTTGAACAGTTTCAAAACATCATTGCCAAGGAAAACTGTTGATAAATACATGCCACGAAGACAAAACCACAGATTTGACATAGTTTGGAAGTGATAAAAGCAAACCTATGTGATAATGAATCATGTAAAGCACGGATAATATATTTATTCAATTCAATACTTTTTCACAATAAAACCACAATAATGTGTTATTCTTTTAAGCCGAATTAACTGAAATTATTTTTTTTAAGCATGTCAGTAATGTAAAAATGTATGTATAAAAAATCAAATCTCTCAAATCCCTCTGGGCTGCCGTTCCTGTTCTCTGAAGAAAGAGTCACAAAAATATCTTATTTTGAAAATTATTTAAAAATAGAAACATGTAAAACACTTCCATAGTGTATTTTGGTGAACTTTACATCATCTGTTGTAAACCTTATATTTTTTTAGCGACACCTATGGGGCCTTCACAGAGGCACATGTTACCTGTGCAATGTGCGTGAATACACTCCATTTTTCCAAAGTGGTGAATCTTTACTTTTGAAGGCCTATCTGGTTTCCAACCATCCATCCATCCATCCATCCATCCAGTGAGTGCTGGACTTAGTTTCAGCCGACTGGGCGAGTGACAGGTTACACCCTGGACAGTACATCATAGGGCTTACAAAGGACAACCATTCATGCTAGCAATCACATCTATGGCCAGCTTAGAATGATCAAATAAGTTAACGTGCACGCCTTTGCACCCTGCTACCTGCAGAAAGCCCTGAGACAGATTCAAACTCACAATCATCTTGCTTCAAGGCAAGCACTGCACTACCATGCATCTCTCCTTTCCCAAGATGCTCTTTTTCCTTGAAGTCCTTAAAGCAAGTCTTACCACTCAGGAACCATGCTGAAACACCTCTGGGTGATTCTGTAGGCAGCTATTTCAAACATTATTTAAATTAACTTTAGTTTCTTTGGTCACTTGGATTTAAATACTACATATATAGATTAGTCAAATCTGATAGTAAAAAAAAGAATTAAAAAGCTAAAAAGGTTTCCTGTATTTTCTGAAAAAACATTTTTCTTCTCAAGAGTTCTTCCACCCATATCTGTAGCTGCAAGTGATTAAACCTGATTTTCTTAAGCTTGATTCATTAATTCTGTTTATATTTGCACTTTACACCATGTTCCAACTTGTTGAGCAACCATGATTTTCATTGAATTTTGAAATGTAGTCTAGTTTAGAGAGTGGAAATCCAAAATTCACTTCATCCGATAGTGCAAAAGCACTGTTGTCACTGGATGAGCACTGGGTTTGGTCCAGTGGTGCAGATATGGATGCAACAGCTCCCGTGGAGACAGATCTCAAATTGGTCAGGATCGATACCACCAGAAAGAGATCGAGAGAATGATGGGCATCCCAGGCTACTCAGTGAAGTAAATTACATTAGAAAGTTAGACATTGATTCATGATGAAAACAGTAGAGAGGAGGGATAAAAACAGCCAAAGGGAGTCTTCTTTCCCCCCAAGATGAGTCATATCTTACATTTATGAACCCTCAAATTTGGAAACATGAAATTATTGTTTTTTGCTTCTTTTATTTGTCAACTATGTCAAGGAATTTTAAATGGTAAGGGTCCTTTGGTTGTGACAAGTTGTGACAATTATAATTTGACTCCAAAGTCAATAAAACACAGCACATGATTAGATATGTAACAACAACATTTGATAACTTTTTCTTTGATATTTTTGGAAGGTAGAAAAATGTATCCAGATTATTTACTTCAGTATTAATTTAGGAATATCAAAACACCTTACATGAGATATATAAATAGTCCTGATCCAGTTTGCCTTTTGGCAGTCTTATATCAGATTTTTGCAGCATTATTTTTGATTCGTTTCTGTGTAAGCAGCATCTCCCTGCTGCTGTTTGTTGAGGTTTTGGTTATAATTTTAATATCTGGAAAAAATATATATTTCTTGAGCTCTTCTTATGATTTCTTTACAAAATCTTGTCATCTAAGGTTAAGGTAAAAAAAAAAAAGTAAAAAATAATAGTATGTCAGATTTGTAGTTATGTACTGTACTTCAATAAGTTAATAATTTAATATCTTCAAGTCTGTCAAACCACCTTAAAGGCCACATTTTTCAACTCCAGAGTAAGTCTATCTGTGCTCCAGTTCCTTGACCCAAAGCTCCTCCTCTGGCCAGAGCTCACTGATATTGCATTTCTTTTTTAGAACAGTCTGCTGATGATCTTGATCTGCCTCTCCTGTAGTCCACCATGAATACTATTCGCTGCCCACTTATTGTGTAATGTGACAGTGTAGATGTAGGTGACCAGTAGGTGGGCCCCGTGAGATCCAGCCCAGAGGTCAGCCGGTCACTGTCCCTACGAGGCAGCCCTGCCGCGGGTCACCTGCTGCCCGCTTTCCCCTCGTTATTTATCTCTCCCTGGCAGTTCATTCCTCTTCCTGTCAAAGCCCCTCCTCTTCCATCTCCCCATTTTCTTCTCTCCTCTGCTGAGTTTGGCACCGGTCCTCCAATCCTTTCGCCAATACCGGCTACCCAGGCCAAGGTCCACTGAATCACCAACCCCTGTCTGGGTCATATGACATCCAGGTTCAGGGACCTTTCTTGTGATGATGGCCAGGCCACGGTCCTATATGTGAAAGTCCACTGTGCGAGTTGCTCTGTTTGGATGGCAGGGCTCCTCTCAGCGGCCCACGAGAGGGGTAATTACTTCCCCACACTGGGCTTGGAACTGGACTTTTTGCCCCCTTGAATCTCCGAGGACTGGCTGGGACGCAGCACCCCCTTTCATTAGGAGAACAGCTTATAGAGGGAAAGTCTCTGAAACAGACAAAGTGAAGGCCCTCCTTCGGCCGGTGATAAATTGGTTTGCCTCACAGACGAGGTGTGTGGGGGGGGGGAGTTGGCGAATGACACTCAGAGGACATGAAAAGGATGAGGAAGTCACAAATACAGTGCAGGAGAGGAGGGATTGTGCAGATAAAAATATCTTAGGTTGAAGGTACAGAAGGAAAGACATGCAAGAGCTTCTTTTTTAGCAAAGCAGGTCTGCTCTGGGCAGCGCTCATCAAGCTGGGAAGCACACATCAAGGTCAGAACCCAAGTGGTGGGCATTAATATCAGTGCGGCGCATTAAAAAAAACTTCAAAAGGAAAATAACTGTTGTCATCTTCTCTTGGTCACTTTTCTCAACTCCGGTTAGAGCGTTTTATACCTTCCCCTACCTCCCAGTGATCATAGGCAGTATGAAGTGACATGGTGAGCAGAAAGAGGAGAGGAGTGAACGTGTAATTAGCAAGTGGTTTTATAAGAGTGCTCTTTGATTTATAATTCAGCATAGCAAGAACCCCTGCTACCCAGGGCTAGTGCTCCTCTGAATTAGCCCTGCGACTGGGAGACGCAGCAGTGAGGAGTGAGGAAGAACCTCACTAATTTGTGTTCTGTTGAGGTGGGTTTGAAAAAAGAAGAAGACGTGAGGTCCATACCTGGACATCACATCATAAGACACACCATAGAGGGGTTTAAGGATGAACTGCTATGCAGGCCTCTCACTCCCTGAGAGAGTGAGACTTGCAGAAAAGTTTAACATCCCGAGCGCTGCTAAATTGTGATGTGAATCTTACCCCGCTGATCTGTCAGTGGCAGCGTATTAATAAAGGCGATGCTACAGTTTTCAGGTAAAACTTGTGTATGAAGTTATTTTCTATGGGAATTGAGCAACATTATTCCCACTCTAACTGCGTCTTTGATAAGGGAGGCTTTTTTTGTCAGCAGTGGCCTCGTTTTTTCCTCAGCTCTGCTCGCTACATACTGGATTCTCTTTAGTTCCCCATGGGTCCAATGATCCCCAGATCATCTATATTCTGATGCCCTTATAAAGCTAATGTGCTGATTTTACGTTTTCAACCTGCCATGATCCCCCCCAATCCCCTCTGTTCCCTCTGGTTCCTCTTTCACACTCAAGCGAGGATCCGCTGCCGCTTTGATCACAGTCCCCCGTTAAAGGTTTAAAACGTCTCAATTCCTGACGATTGTTGGGGCCTCTGTGGTTTACTTTAAGCATTTCCCTATGCCCCCTGTCCAAATTCACTACTCCTAAATGAGGTACCCTTTCTCCCAAGCTTCCCATCCCTGCGCTGCTTTCAAGTTCCCCCGATTGGGTGCCGCAGCTGTAAGCCCTAGATTTTGTCTCCTCCATCTTTGTCAAGCCCATTTGCCAAATACAAAAAAGACCCAATAAGCTAGGTCTTCATTGCTGCTCTCCAAAGTAATCCCCAGATCTCCCACTCTCTCGAAAATCAATGCAAAGGTTGAGATGAGGTGAATCTCCCTTCTTTAACTCATCGTGCTGGGAAGACTCTTATGATCACTTTTTTTTGTAATCGTCGTGCCTCCATGATGAAACTAATTGTCCTATTTCGTGCACTCCTCAGATTTGCAGCCTTGCGAATGTCCTTTATCGCCACATTTAAAAAAAACAGAGCAGCCGAAGACGCTGGCAATAGTCGTAAATTAAGTCGGAGTCTAACTAAGTTTATTCGTTTGCGAGGAAAGGACTCCGAAGCAAACTTTGAGCAGCAAAGTGCTAACGACTGATGTGACAGAAAAGAATCGTTTAACATTAAACATTTAAGCGTGAGCCTCCCTGTTGAATGGCTGTCCTGTATTCACTCATGCTGTAGCTGAAAACACAAACTTTTCTTATATGGGATATATGTGAGAAGCAGCAGGGTTGGATGTATCTCTGTAAATTAAATCAGGACAATTAAAAGTGGCTGAAAATTTTAACGTTGAATTTTTGTGGGATTGGATTAAAGCAGGGGTGCCCAATCCCAGTCCTCGAGAGCTACTGTCCTGCAGCTTTTAGATGCATCCCTACTCCAACACAGCTGAATCAAATAGTTGGATTACCAATTCGGCATGCCATCAAGTCTGGCAAAGGCCTGATAACGAGCCATTCATTTGATTCAGGTGTGCTGGAACAAGGACACATCTAAAAGCTGCAGGGCAGTAGCTCTCGAGGACTGGGATTGGGCACCCCTGGATTAAAGTAACCCTGGCACTTACATATTATTACCTATATAAGTCACCGTGTTCTGAGCGTGCAGCCCTGCTTCTGAATCTCAGTGCAGTTTTCACTCTTCTTTTACCTCCAACCTTGCCCATCCGTCATTTGGTGTTGACTGGCACCATCAATAGGTTCATCAAAGGCACTCTAAAAATTAGCTGCCTGCTGCACGAGATGATGAGGACTGCAAAAGTGAACCAAACAAGTAAAGGCATATGGCTAATTTATGGTTAAGGGCACTGATAATCTGTCAAGCTGAGGGAAAATTCACAGTCATTCCCTTTGGATTGCTTAGTATAAATAATAATTATAGCATTCTATTCGATTTATTATTAACACGAATGATCTGTTCAGTGTCACCTGCAAATATTTTTACTGTTACTAATTAAGCTGTTTACTACCAAATACATTTTGTCTTAAATAAAGTTCAAATCCAGCAGTTTACATTAATTTTATTGATAATACGGAGAGTATGCCAGAAACTTAATGCAACAAGTGTTAGTACATCTTTCCATACTGACATTAATATCTTTCTGTTTTTCATTGCTTTGTGTGTCATCCTTTATTTTCCAATGAGGATTGTGCTGTTACACAAATTGTTGAGAGATGCTCTGCCGTTCTTTGGAGTCTGTTTTATAGCTGCTCTTTGCTGGAGGGGTTGTGTTGCTCCATCCTTATCTTTCAAATACTCCAAATGTGTTTTATTGGACTCAGGTCTTGTCCAGGTCATATTTATTTTTCTTTTATCATCTTTAGAAAGTCTCTTGTAATTTTGCCAGTATGATTTGGATAGCTACCAGGCTTGAATATTCCGCTTTTGCTGAGCTTCACCATTTGGGGAGATGTCTTTTCAGTCCCTATTTTTATTTATCCACGTAATTTATATTGCCAACTATAAATGCTATCTCCCGCCTCCGTGTTTAACGGCTGGAGTTATGCATTTATTGTATTAGACAGGTTCATGCAAAGCTTCTGGACCCATATGACCACAGAAAGAGCGTGCTTCTTTTCATGCTCTTCAGGAAAGGCTACTCTTGTAATATTGTGCTGAGAAAAAAACAATGTTTTATTTTCTATAGGAGGCTATCATTAGATGTTTTCCTCTGATAACCCCTGAATTTAATGCCACAGTTGTGCAGTGACGTTAACATGTTCTCCCTGTGAATCTGTATATTGCACCTTCCTCTCACAGTCCACAGACATGCATGTTCGGCTGTTTGACTATTTGGTATTTTATAAAGTGCTCAAAGTGTTTTGAAAAAAGGCTTTAGGAATGCATGGCTAAATGTTAAACGTGGCTTATAGTTTAACATGCTTTGGCTGGTCAGTAGGAATAGAAAGGCATTATATAAGTGTCGGTCCATTTGCATTTACACTGTAGGTCATTCTCATTTTATACTGCCTGGCTGGAGGGTCCATATGCACAACACATGGAGACAGAATGAAAGCCCAAAAATGGATCTTTAATCTGAGCAGGAGTCATGTGCAGAAAAGCTGGCAGTGAATGATGCAAGTGTGGGGCAGGCGCTCCAGAAGGTCGTACACGAAAATTAAAAATGAGGAATAAAACAAACCTCAAATTGGCAACACTACAAAACAAGGTACACAAGAAAATGTGTAGAAAGCTGGACTAGTGCAAAAAGGGTAGGGAACTGAGAGTGAAGCAGGTTTGGACAACTTATTTCCCTTAATAAATAAAATAATCACTTAAAAACTGCATTATGTCTTTACTCTGGTTATCTTTGTTTATCTTTCAAATTTGTTTGATGACCTGAAGCATGTAAGTGTGACAAATATGCAAAAGGAGACTGAACGAGTGAATGAACACAGCTGTGGCACAAGAAGGGCGACAAACAGAACGAAGGCTAGAAGAAGACCGGAGTGAAGTTCAAGATAATCAGGAGAAATAGGAAGTGACTGAACTCAGCAAAATTATAATCATCACTGCTGAAGCCACGTTTATAGGAAAGACAGACAATCAGACTTTTTTCTGTTCTTCTAGCAGTCTTATTTTCGATGTGGAGCCATGTTGCACTACAGTACATAACTGGTCATTTTAGCCATGTTCCTGTAAAATCGGCTTACTGGAAATCACGGGCGCGATTAACCACAATTTTTTTTTAAATCTTGTGTGTCGGTGACCACAGGTAAATTCACTTTTGCTTAAAGTTTCTACTTTGTGACTGTATTTTCCAAAAACGTACCTTCAAAGTATTTCTTGTCAAAACCATGCCGTTATTGAGAGGTGATGCAATTTTCAATCAGTTAGGCGATCTTGCACATCAGTGTGCCCGCTTCTGTTACAGAGCAACACTAACATGTAATACTCTGTTTAGATAGCACCTCAGCTCAGACACAAGCAGTCGTGGTTACACCAATCCAAACTGCTGCCTCTGCATCCGTGCGGTTCGGTTGAAAAAGAGGGGCTAGTGCTGGGACAGCAGAAATTCTGCCAGCTAGTCTTGGCTAATGTCAGCCTGATGGAGGCTCCAAACCAGTGGGGTGGGATGTACCACTACAACCCTCTGCCCTATGGTCTACCACTATAATTAATATGTTGTTGTATCAAAGTTGAAGCATTTGCCTCCAAAATGTCCTGCGCCCAGCCCCCTTATTAAAGACCTGACCTCCAAGCAGCTGAAGGTTGCTCTGCAAACTTGGCACACCCCCGAGCGAAAACATCTGCTTTCCTCACAGGCAGGACCGCCACGGACCCCACGTCTCAGCTGGTTCCCACAGCCCAGCGAGAGAGCCCTTCCCCTGTCCTCGCGCACTGACCCCCACATTTATAACCACACCCCCACCGCCACTGAGACCTCCTTAAGCCTTGGGCGCAGGCCTGGACCTCTCCATCACCTCACCCCTCCCCTGTCCACATGTAGCACTGTGCCAGTGTGGTCACTTTACTGCTGAGAGGACTGCTCCTGTCTTGTTATCCCCACATCAGAGCCTGTCGAGAGGAAGGGAGGGATGAGAAGGAGGGCAGTCGTGGAGGGAGGGGGGAAGAAGGCATCTGCGCTGCTCCCACAAAGCGGCGACTGTTGGAACGCTGACAGAAGCATCTGTCATCCCCTGCCTTCACACATCCACCTGCTGTCCTAGTCCCTCACTCTTTCCATCTTCCTCCTTTGTTTCCTCCCACTTCCTCTCCACCTTCCTGCCTTTTTGAATGTTTTGGTGATTGTGTGGAGCTTTAGAAGTCCCAAACTCTGAACACCCACCCATTCTCACCTTTAATGAATTAGAGCTCCAACTGCGGGTCCAGACTGCATTAAATATGGCACCTGTGCTGGGAACTTTTCTTTCGTCTGGTGACTGCTTTCCACTGTACTTCTTCATCTCTAATCATCATAGGCTTTCTTTGCCAAGTCAGTGCCAAATTAAGCCATATTTATTAACAAATATTGCCACGGTGTTAATGAATGTACTGACCTGTCTTGTGACTACTTTATCATTCTCCAGTGGCACCCTGGCCGTTCCCCTAACATGCTGAAGGGTTGCCAGCAGTAAGGGGAAAGATGCCAATCCATGTGTATGACACACACACATACACACACACGCACACACACATAAAAAGAAAACACAAGCTCAAGGACACCATCACTCATTCAAGTCAGGAGAAGGTGCCCTTCAGATGATGCCACAGAGGAGTGTGCAAAAACCCAAATCAATGATTTCATCAAAGTTTGACGGGGAAAAACCTTTGTAAATTTTCAACATTACTCGTACTTACACTGAGAGATAGAAGATGGTCTTGCTTGGCATTAAATTTTGCTCATTTTACTCCACACTATAGATTTTGGGGGCATTTGTTTTTCTTACAAAGGCTTTAAGAGGGGGGAAAATGCATCTTGTACAGATTTGGCAATCTGGAGCTACAAACCTGACAGACGTGGACTCTAATTTGTGTCTTAGCAGCTTATCTGTATATTAGGGATAGATTTAGTCGAACAACCAATGTGCACTCGCCTTCAGATACAAGCACAAAAAGCTTGATTGCACATGAAATATGCACGTGCTTAAACAACTTGCACAGAACAGAAGTTTTATTGTGTAGATTTACACTTTTCTAATTAATGTAATTTTAAATCTAAATGCAAACTATTCCAATGTTTTATGATACTCTACTGGAACACTTTGTTTGCTTAAAGCTATTTTTTTAAACCCCCCAAAAGAGGATTTTGTGGCTCTGCTCCCACGTTTGTCCTCTGATTTCAGCTACACAGCCACTGAACAATTATTCAGATCTTTTAATTGAGTAAAAGTGGAAACACCACAGTATGAAATCACTTCATTAGAAGCAAAAGTCCTCCTCGGAAAATGGAATTCAAGTAAAAGCTGATTTTATTTTTCTGCAAAATGTGCTCAGAAAAATAAGAGATATAGTGCAGTTACAGAGCATGCACACACCTATGAGAGACAGCACTAAGACGATAAAAACTGGACTGGTTAAGCAGTGGTGTGGCTGATGGGGTGAAGAGAACAGGTGTGTTGGCAAGTGTGACTGAAAGTAGTGGAAAAGTCTGAGGCCATCTAGTGGCTGGCTAAAAAAAACAGGCCTAGCAAGTGTTGGAGGAGTGCATGAACCTGGGGGGGAAAACAGAGCAGTCGGAGGCAGGGACAGGAATCCTGTCTGAGCTACGTCAGCTGTTTCATACGCTGCTGGCTCCATGTTTTTAAAATGACATTTTATGTATAAAATATGAATCCATGAAATTCAAAATATTTTTTTCAAATACAAAACCTTATTGCCGGCATACATTTTTATGGCATGTGTGATTTTATTATTTTTGCCTTCCATGGGTTTTGCATTATTGTTTTTCCAACACAGTTGGAAACACAGCTGTCTCCTTTCTAGGCTGTCTCATTGTCACGGCGGTCCAGAGGACGGCACTAATGTAGGGAGGTGATTTTGAATGGCAGTGGTCATATATAAAGTAGCTTCCCTCAGCATGAGCGAGGACGCCGCAAAGAAGAGAGGCAGGTTAACAAATGAGTGAGGAAGGATTGCAGGACTTTGTGGCCCTCAGAGACAAAGTGGGATGTTCTGCCAACTCCTCGTCTGGCAGGGTGAAGGATACACATTCACGTCCATGCACATGCACACACACTGTCATCTCTCTATACCTTCATGCCCGGGCCTCTGCCATAGCCGTGTGTCTAAGCAGGAACCCCACTAAGCTGGCTGGGGTCCAACTCTAAGGTCTCTCACCTCACAGGCTGGGCAGGGGGCCTAGTAGCTCCTGTGAGTTATTCCTGGGCATGGACCTGGGTTCCACCTCGTTCTCTTCTCCTTTTGTCTCATCCACCCTCCTCTGGCCCACACTGGCCTCCTCTTCTCACTTATCCCCCTCTCTGGGACTAAGTGGCTGGTGCATCTGTCCTTCAACTATCAGTATCTTCTATTGTCTTGATAATACACACAAGCACACACACACACTTTATGTACACTTGTGTATCTGTATGGCCACAAGTGCTGAGGTCACCTTCATTTACCTACAACATTTGAGGTCTTATAGTAGGATAAAGTGCTCCAGAGCCTTTTGGATGACTTATGGAAAGATATTTTATTAGTTTGATAACTTTTCCTAAAGTACATTTCAGCCTGTATATAAAAAATGGAGGAACAAAGAAGAGAATATTTAAATTTGTGAGAAAAGCTGATGGAATAATACATTTATATAGTCATATGAGTGTGTTTTATATATGTCTCTGTCTGTGAATATTGCCTGTAGCCAACTTTAGAAATAGGTAAATATGCTGCTCTCCAGTGTTTTATCACTCTTAATTAAACTGCCCTTGTATAATAGTGAGGTCCAAAAATTAATTTCAGAAGCTTTTGGTCAGACAGAGCACATCTCAAGACTTCCATTAAGATCCACGAAATTAATAAGTAGATTTAAGCAGCTAACTGATCAATTAAGAGAACAATCTGGGCATCAACTGATAAGAAAATAGCAGTTATAACTCTAAGATTAGTTAGTAAAACAGATGAGCTTAAAACTCTAAAAAAGAGATTCCAGTGTCCATTGGTAGTTTGCAATATGCACTGTAGTATTGAATTCCTCATAGTACCAGGAACTGAAAATTTTTTCATGGGAATGTAATAAAATGAAGACCACACATAAGTATTTTACTGTAATACTTATACACTCAGGACTGCTTTCAGTCAATGTGTTATACCTAGATTTGTCCACTAGAGGTCACTAAATGCAAACCAAATTGAGTCGGGACGTCAGCCATCATATTCCAAGTGACTACCACATCATACACAGGCGTTTGCACCTCGTGATGCTGGTTTGCAATAAAATGAGAAAATTAAAGGCCTTTTTTGTCTCTCAGGTAAGATTGTATTAAAAATAAGATTAAAATATACCATCCCTGTATGAGAGATAGATGGCATCCGCAGCATCAGGACCAGCTGCCGACCTCCCACTCTGACTCTCACATCCCAGGAACATGTAATGAGCGATCTGTTGGACCAGAATTAACTCTGAATGTAAATGTTTAGAATTTCTGTATCTTTCATAAGTCCAACCCTTATAAGTTTCCATAGTTACAACTTTGAGCGTCAACGCTTATCCTTTAAGCTTTTATATGAAAGCGCATGCGCAGATGTTAACGCCCACTGAAGCTGCATCCATCCCAACAGGGTACTAGCGTTATTACCTCTCAAATACATGCCGCACAAGACTCCAGGTAATCATCACAAGCATTTGGCATTTATTTAATTATCGTAATGGGTTGAGCTCGATTTGATACACAGAGAAAAGCCCAGGTAGTGTCTTTTAATTAAAATTGACTCCCCCCGATCTGCACTGTATTGGTACAGTCTATTGACGTCCTGCGCGGGAGCGGAAAACGTGCATCCGAGTGTGCGGAAAAGGAAAGGAGCAGTTTGTTTTCTTATTAACAATTCTGATATACTATCGATTTTTCGAACCGCAGAAAATAGCCTGCTTCCCTGTGGAAGTCTCTAAACGCTAGAGGTCAGTGGAAGAAGCTGTTTTGTTAGCAATTAATGGCTAAACGCTAGCTAGCGTGTGGGTTTGTTGACGAAGCGTTTCGCTTTGCTTGCATCGCTCGAGCGTGTTAATACACCTGGCTTTCACTTGTTTTTAGCCAGCGATGAGATTAGCATAAACACATTAAACAAATCTATATAATGTATGGCTGTTTTATCACAGCAAACGTGACTGTCATATTTGAATGAACTCCGGACTCCAGAGGATGTTGGTTGTGGTTAGGGGGAGGGGCATTGAATGAGGGTTTCCCATTGGTGAGAAGACGGATCAGAATGTGGTACATTATATTGATGCAAGTCTAAATTTGCTGATTTTTCCAGCTTGGTGATACGTCCAACATGGCTCGAGACTGGAAACCTGGCGATCTGATTTTTGCCAAGATGAAGGGTTATCCACACTGGCCTGCAAGAGTAAGTGCGATGCTTATATTGTGGACAGACATACAAATAAGGCAGGTCGTGTGCCAACAAGCACCCAAGCAAATAAGCCACTACCGTTTACAGCTGTAAGCAAACATCTGCTTTTTCTCATGTCTTTGCCAGATCGATGAAGTACCCGATGGTGCAGTGAAGCCATCCAACGTCAAGTTTCCGATTTTCTTCTTTGGCACCCATGAAACGTTAGTAACAGGCAGCTTGACACCTCCTTCAGTTTGATGAGTGTTCTGCACGTTTCATTTGGTCTGAGTGATCTGAAGAGATTCATCTGGGTAAACTCGTTGAAGATCTTTACAGAGGTGTCACATGATGCAGACTCAAAACTGTAGAATGATACGTGTGACCTTTTCATTGTATTTATGAGTCATTGGAATGACAGTGAGTGGCTTCAGTGGTTAAGGAAGTAAATTTTGTTAATGTTTTAAAAGTTTTAGAGACCTGTCAGTCCTAGCAGTGCATGTACTCACCGGACTTTATACTACACAGCAAAAAAAGTATTAAATATACAAACATCTTTTTCTGCAGTGCATTTCTTGGCCCCAAAGACATTTTTCCGTACCTCCCTAACAAAGAGAAGTATGCCAAGCCTAACAAGAGAAAAGGATTCAATGAAGGATTGTGGGAGATTGAGAACAACCCAAAAGTAGAGCTTACTGCACCCAAGGTATATCCTCCTCTTTTATTTTCCTTTTTGTCTTCTCCAAAACCTATCCCAGTATTTGTCCTGCAGACATCAGGACATTGGGATTGAATATACACCATAAACTTGTTGCCCGGCTTTCTGTTTTGCTGTCAAACATAAGTGGGCACCAGTTTATATTCAGACCATTTAGCCTTTAGCTACCTAAAACCTCAAGTATGGTTTGTTTACAGGAATAGTTTGGGTCATATTTGTTTAACTTCAAAGAAATCACCTGTTTCCTGCTGCCCTGTTCGGATCATCTGACATTACTGAATGTGCACAGCTACTTCTGAGCCCTGCTGTTCTTGTGTTTTTGCCCAGTTTAATTTAACCATATTCTTTTTTGTTTGTATTTGAAGCCGGTTCCCCCTCAGTCTTTTGGTGAGAAGGATTCAGACAGCAATCCAGAAGGAGAAGAGGATGCAGATGACAAGGTGATCAAAGCCAAAGTAAGTTTTTCTCTTCAGATCCCCCTCTGCAGACTGTATTTCACTTCACTGCACTCACATTCTGCTTGTTTGTCACTGTGTCATCAGCTTCTTTCCTTTTGTTTATTTATTTGTTTTTTTGCTAGCCCTCAAGTCTTCCTCTTGTCTTCTTTATGATGAAAACCATATGACTGCAGCCAAAGCTTCACAGATTATTTGCTATTCTTTGATAACTGCTTCAGAGGCTTTTATGCCAACAGTTGTGTGTGTGTGCAGCAGAAGAATACTCGCTAACTTTTCTCCCTTTCAAGACTCGTTCACCCCACCACGCTGCATCCTATGCTGTGTCTTGGGTGCATTCAGGTTCCAGGAAGTGAGGCTGAGCAGGAGAATGAGAATGAGGAGGAGGAGGAGGAGGAAGGGTCTCTGATCTCTGAGCAGGGTCATCAGGACCAGGATGTACGTACTTTGCATGTTGTGACGCCCTAAAGCGGTGCAGGTTATTCTGTTCTCCGTGGGGAAAGCATGTGACACCTGGTGCTTTTATTTAATTGGTCGAGTTTTTGGTTTGTTTGTTTGTTTTCCTGTTTGACTCAAAATTCTTGTCGTTGGCCACAAAATTTCCCCGGTGCTGGACGTTTGGATCGGAGAGCCTGGTGTGGGTTTTGCTGTTTTTAATGCTTTTGAGGTGATCACTGATTTAGAAACTGATAGAATTATGTAAGAAAGCAGTCTGTTTGTTTTCAGTAGATGAAATAATAATAATAAGCTCAGGTAAGGTCAAAGGTACCAGTGAAAATGTCTGTAGATCTAATCTGTCTTCATTCAAGACCCAGTTCTGTGTGCGGCTATAAAGAAAATACAAAAAGTGTAATTTCTTCTTCTCTTTTCACCTCTTTGGGATCAATCGGACGTCCTGCTGCAGCGCTTTGCATTTCCTGCTTTTTCCTATCCATATAATGCACAAGTACTGTTTTCAATCAGTTAATGGTATTTTATTTTGCATGGCTTTCTGTGTACCTTGGAGAAAGGTAAGTCGGGACTCATAATTCAATTCAATTAAAATACATTATTTTACTATGACATTCTTCCTGCTGTGACTGCAGTAATTTAATGACTCAATGTTGTATCCTATTTCTTTAATAAATACTGATTCATACTGAACTTTTCATACCCCCAAATCTTTGTACTCACACTGATAAAGTCTTTTTGTGTGTATGTGTGTATATAGCTGCAAACAAACAAACAGGCAAAAAAAATTCAAACTTGGACACATATGTAGTGAATAAAGGATTGATATATTTAATGATTCACAGAGTGTAGTATTTCAGGTATACACTAGATGGTGCCACTGACACCCCCTCCCCCACTACCGTCAACACCACCACCAAAATCAAAGATGGACTGATGCTTTTTTTTGTTGTTGTTGTTGCTTTTTTAAATCAGGGGAGGACATTTACCTGCTCATTCTCTTACTGCTACAGCTTTCCTTCTTATACTAATGAGATAACAAAGAAAGTTAAAATTTGATGTGCGGTATGATTAAAATGACTGGATGTGTCAATAATTTTAGGACTCTGCTCCGAAAGAATCACCAGATGTACCGAAACCCAAGCGAGGAAGAAAGAAAAAGGTTGGCACTGGCTATTAATTTGTTTAGTTTAAGAGAAAAAGTGTAATAAAAATTGATTATAGTTTTGTTTTTTTGTTTATTAATTGGTCTTTAGTACTTTGTTTTTAAATTCTTTCATTTCTTCCTAAATTTTAGAGTGATGCTGACCAGGAGAATGACAAAGATGATGTACCAGCAAGTCCTGTTAGTCCCACCGGTAGGCTGTTTGTTTTGTGGTGCTGGTATGATAATCCTGTAGGAGCAATGAGAAGTTAATAAATCAGAAGCTCATATTCATGGCAATACATCTAATACACAGGAACAAGAGGTGGAAATATGCCCATTACAGCTTGTAGTATGATATATACATTAAACTTACTGGCAACTGTTAACAATGCATTATTATAGGACTGGACAGCTGTCCTTCATAACTTCTGCATGTGTCTGTGTGCCTCCATTCATGTGATTAGGTGGAGAAGGCCCTAAACGAAGAGGCAGGAAGCCCAAGAGCGAGAAGTTGCTTTTGCTTCAGCAGCAGGAACAGCAAGGCTCCGGCAGTGAAATGTAACTACATAATCATCAACAGGCACCGTACAAAATCCATGCAGACACAGAAGCTTCATGTTTCCTTTGCACAGTTTTTGCAGTGGCTGTTTGATGCTCTTCAGCCTGCATAAAGGCCAGATCCTGAAACCCCAATTTCACTGGAATGTTAAAAGCCAAATCAGCCCAACAGTATAAAAACACATGCATTTTTCTCTTTCTTTTTTATTTAGGGAGATTGGAGAGTCAGACAAAAAGCGAAAGAGGGCAACAGAGGACAAGACCCAAAGTGGAGAGGAAGAGAAGAGGAGGAAGAAGGAAGGAAAGGACACAGAAGTAAAGGAACCTGAAGCTAAGAAGAAGAAGTCCAAGGATGACAGTTCCTCTGGCTCTGACGATGAAGAGGCAAGTATTCACTCCACACAATCATCTATGCAATTAGTATCTCCCATTGCCATCATTGTTTCTAAAAGAGGTGTCATAAAAAACATGCTTTTGAGTACCTTAATCTCTCTTAATCTCAGAAAAATAAAGGCAGAAAGAAACAGCAAAATGCAGATGTGGACAAAGATGTGCGGCGGCGGAAAGCTGATGAATTGAGAGAGTATGTTTATACACAGTAGTCATCAGAAACTCAGAGCAAATGATAAAATGTAATCACGTGTGTCTTAATTCTGGATAGAGTTATGATATGGTGTATTTATTGCTATCTCTAGACCAGGTAGAGATGATGAGAAGAAAAATGAAGAGAGGACAGGAGCAAAGAAGAAAGGTAATTTTGATGGTCAAAACAAAAAACATATATATTCATATTTTTGTGGCAAGGTAAAAGTCAATTGTAGGTGCAAACAGATTTTAGTGACCAATCAATATATATATATATATTTTATTTATATTTCAGCAAAGTTTTTTTTTTTTTAAGTAGTTATTTAAGAATAATCACGTTTTCTTCCCTTTTCTTTCTTCACTTAGAAATGTCAACTGACTTGAAACTGCAGAGACTGCACAGTGAAATCAAAATTTCACTGAAAATTGACAACCCTGTAAGTTCACATCACTCAAATCTTAAACTTGTTACATGTTACTCAGTCCACATTTCTCTTCTGACAACTTTATGAATCAGTGTTCTCCTGCACTGAGCTGACGAAGACAACAGGTGTTAAACCTGTCAATGCTTCATCTAAAGTATCCATCAAAGACTAAAATATTATTTACCCATAGACACTTTTCTCATTGTGGTTTTATTGCACTGTTTAAATTATGCCAGAATGCTTGGAATCTTATGTGGGTATCTTAAGGTTAAGAATAAGCCTGCTACTCCATCCTTGTTAATGCGCTCCTTGCATTATTCAGTCCATCAGGGCTCAGATCTGCACATGAGCTTCTACTTTATTTCACTCAGTTTTAACTGGGCTGTGGGAAAAATATAACTGGCATTTTTTCCTCCTATTTTTACCCCTCAACCATATAATGCTGATGTGGAATTGGCATCACCTCAAATCGATACCATAGGTGTATCTTCTAAAAATCTGGATTTGGGACTTTTTTCTTCCATCTTCTATGCCATCTGTATTATTCCCTGTCTCTTGTCACTAGGATGTGAAGAAGTGTCTGGATGCATTAGATGAGATTGGTGCCCTTCAGGTCACAACCCAGCATCTGCAGAAACACAGCGAACTCATCGCCACGCTCAAAAAGGTAACAACATGAAGGAGTCTTATTTTGGATGCATTCTGCATCAGCGTCTAAGTTATTTCATGAGTGCTAATGCCTTCCTTCTTTGTTCATGTCCTAGATTCGCAGATTCAAAGCAAGCCAGGATATCATGGACAAGGCCACCATGTTGTACAATAAGTTTAAGAGCATGTTTCTGGTTGGAGAGGGTGACTGTGTGCTCAGCCAGGTGCTGAACAAGTCTTTAGCTGAACAACGGCAGCACGAAGAAGCAAAGAAAGGAGCGCTGAAGAGGGTTGAACAAGCCAAAGAAAATAATTCAGGTACTGATCATCTCTTTCTTTCTTTCTTTCTTTCTTTCTTTCTTTCTTTCTTTCTTTCTTTCTTTCTTTCTTTCTTTCTTTCTTTCTTTCTTTCTTTCTTTCTTTCTTTCTTTCTTTCTTTCTTTCTTTCTTTCTTTCTTTCTTTCTTTCTTTCTTTCTTTCTTTCTTTCTTTCTTCATGCTCTCTCTAAGCTGCTTGTTTGTATTGTGTTTGAAAACCCTAGCCTACCTTTACAGTAGCTGTTTAGCATGCATGGGTCTATATATTTTTGGATACTTGCAAAATGTATTTTGCAAAAATGCTGCATCAAAGCAGAGAAAATCTTACAATGTTGTGATTGCAGCCATCCCAGGACTCTGTGAATGGTACCATGGTTTTGTGTGTTTCATTTTTGTATTTTAGCATTGTTGTGCTGGGTGGTAGATGAGCACAGCTCTTTAAGATAGACCACAAACATTATCACTGCATGATCTAACATTTCACTAACTCTGTCATTCTTCCCTTGGAGAATATTTCGCTTACTTTTGTCCTCTGTTTAAGAACTACCAGTTCATCTAAGAGCTTTCATAAGGGGTATGTGTTTTGTGAATAACTTTGATCTTTATCAGATTATAATCTTAATCTTGAGGGATTCTGTTGAAATATAATTCTAAGAACTTTGACACCAGCAGCTCCTTGTACTTGGAAGCTTTATACATGGTCCTTGGAGCTTGTATATTTTATATATTTCTGTTTCATGCCACTGACATTGTATTAGAAAATCTGCCTGAGGTGTCAGTTATTTAGGGTTCTGTCTTTGTAGTTCAGGGGAGCCGATCAAAGGTTTATGAGTGAGTCAAAGAGTCCACGACTCACTGTGGTTTAACAGCTCTTCACCACATTAACTGTCAATGCAGACATTGGTATTAAAGCTGGTATAACTGCAGCATGTTTAACATTGGCAGCTGTGAGCTCAGTGAGAGAGGTTTTCCGCTTGACTGGTGCCAATAAACGTTTACCTTACTTGGCGGTCTTATACATCTTTTGCACTAGTATCTATTCGGGTTGGCTCTGCACAGCTTGACTTTGTTTTTTGGGGGGGTTTCCATTAGGTGATAGTACCTGCTACTTTGCTATTTTGACCGGTTTTTATCTACCAAAATATGCCAGACTGGCAAACAGGCACAGATGCTCAAAAGCATGTTTCTTCAGAAAGTAATGCACATTTATTATGGGTTTATACAGATGATATGTAAAAGGTCTGCATAACCTCTAGGTCTGAAAAGTGAAGTCGCTGAGCATTTGCCTTAAACCTGCATTTGCTGGCCACCAGGAGCCGAATCCTCTGGCTTTAAGTTAAACAACCCTCGGCTCCTATTCTCAATGACTAATGACTGTCCTAATGAGATGATTTTAGTCACTGGTTTGGAATCTCATTTATTACAATGTGACACTCATTTAGGAAATTATGGTCCCCCACTGGACTTTAAAACAGGGATGAAACAACATTGCTAGACAGAGAGTGTGCGTATCCCTCAGATACTTGTGACATATGCTTTTAAAACACTAAGATGGCGAAGGCTAAAATGCTCAGATCAGGGTTTCCCAAGAGAATGTCACTAACCAGTAGGTGTAGTCGCATCCATCCTTTATATACAGCATGTTGTCTGATACATTTTATTCCTATAACGGTGAATGGAGAAAGTTTTATCAAATGATGTGGAAATGGCAGAAATAACAGAAAATGTCAGTTAAGGTAACACAGACCTCTTCCCATTACATTAAGCAGAAGGTTTATGCTTACTACATATTCAGCCTTTAAGGGCGTGCTTTGAGCCCCGGGTGGTGATGATGGTAACTGGTATATGGAAATAAGATACCTATGAGCTATTTTGATGACCGCAAGGCAAAACGGTAACAGAAATGGCAAGGTCACGGGATAAAGTTGCATCTAGGACTTTCTGCTCATTCTTTTTAATTCATTATGAACTTCTAACACACTTATAAATACTAGTAAACAGAAATATTGATACTCCGCTATCAGCTTCTTCTCCCCTTCCCAGGGGGACATCACAGGATCAGTGTGGTTTGCATCCTTTCCAGAAAAACTAACCTTAATGACCACATCCTTGCTTGAAAATACAGTACTGCTATCAAAATCTGTGCCTTTTATGAAAGGTCTTTTTTTTTTAAAGGGCATAGCATGCAAAATGGATAGAAAATCGTATTTATTTTTGTAAGGTCCAGATCGGTCATGTGCCATCACATGGTTCTGTCATGGCTCAGGTTGTGCAGCAATGACTCTGTTTGACTCGGCCTGTGCCTCTCTGCCGAACAGACAAAGTGACAAATGGTGATGTCGGTCCTGATGAGAAGAAGCAGGAGACGGAGAGAGAGAAGCTTCCTGAAGATGCTTCAGCAGGAGAGAATCACAGGTAGCTTTGAGAACACAAGCTTGATTGTGATCCTTCCGCACGCTTATCGGCCTCTACAGAAACTGTGTCAGTGTAAATCAGTTTAAATCATTAGTGCTGGTTATATAACTCTTATTCATAATGTATAGTTTTCAGGGCAGCGTCATACATGTGAGTAGTGAACTTCTTCCCCTCTTGGTCTGTTATGCAAAAGGTCATCCTGGAAGGTGCAGTGTGATATCTGCCCACTCCCACCTCGTCTTTGAGGCTCATACAAGTCACAAAATCAATGAAGGAAATAAAGCCTTTAGAGCTTATTTTTGTTATGTGGTGATTTTATGAAGTTTTCTTACTTCCATTAACAGAATTAGGCCCTTGCCTCCTGCTCATGACTTAAAGTAGGCATTTGAAAATGCATTAAAATATATGGTTTCATTTTTTAAAAGAAGTCTTTGTTGGGGAATATTTATCAGAGATTTGATGTTAAAGGGGACTGGAACTTCTGTTCCTATGTTTCTGTTTCTGTTTTTTTTTTTTTTTTAATAAAGGGCATTAGTAAAATATAACATTGCAATTCAGTTTCTCAAATACACTGTAGCTCTTGATCATCACAGTCTAACACAGAGTCAGTTAAACTGCAGGGATTTCAGTCTGTCCAGTTAGGAAGGATCAAGCACTGTGAATGCATTTCATCTGCTTTGGTGCAAATTAAATACAGGTGCACTGGAGAAGCAACAACAAAGAGTATGCCCAGGCACGTGTATGCCTGTGATTAAAATTTTGGGTATGATTTTGAATCTAGCCTTCACAAGATTTTAGTTTCCACTGACCGTGCACAAGTGCTACATGAGCCATACATTTATGATTTTTACTAAAAATAAATGAGTAAATATAAAATATCAAGACTTTATCCTCACTATTTTTTAAATGAACTGTTTTAACCTTTATCCCTTTATTATTTATTTTGGACTGTAGTGCCCCAAAAGCTCAGGAGGAGTCCACTTGAGTGTCTTGCAGGCCTGAAGAAAAGAGATTTGCTGCTGTAAAACTGGGCTGATCACGTGAGATCTCCTGCCCAGTTTGTGACTGATTACAACCACTGGTTTCCAGTTTGATTGATTTTTTTTTTTTTTTTTGTCTGCATTGCTGCTGCTGAAAGCTTTCATCAGCCCAACCCCAGGATCGTGACTGACTGCGTATATTTTATTTTTATACTGTCTGTAATCTTTAACTTCTAGACACCTTATACTTAGATGCATCTGTTTGAGAAGTGAAACGACTTGTAAATCTGCAAACTTGAATTTGTCAAACTTTAACGAGGATGAGAGAGAGTTAGTGCAGGAACCATCTGGGGTTTTTGGGGGGGGGGGTTCAGCTGGTGGAGATGGTTTTGATTGTTGGAACATTTACTGATTCGACAGATGGATCTTAGCCTCACTTATGGGAAGTACAGACAGTTATCTGTAGGTAGAAGCACCTTGAAAATGTCTAATAGCAGTAGATGTGTTAACTCTGTAAGCGTGTTTCATACATGTCCACCTCAGATGCACGAAAACATAATTGTGGAGATTGCCAAAGTTTCTAGCCAAGAAAATGCTTTATTTCTAGTCGTGTTCAACGCCTGTTTTAGGTTTTTCTCTTTTTTTTTTTACATAGCTGTAAATAAGAGTATTTTTGTGCCTGTCTGATAACCTGTTTCAGCATCCAATAACACAGTGGTAGCTGTAGTACAACTTTAGTTTTTAGAGCTCATATTGATAGCACAGATATTGTGTGATAATATCAAACAGATTAGTCCACTTTCTGTCATCTGGATTTTTCTTGGATTTTTTTTTTTTTGCCTGTTTAACCATAGCGGTTATTGTTGTTCTGTTGCTGCCATTAAAAAAAAAGAAAAATCAAATAAACATGTTGAACTTGGATTGTGCCCTTTTTTCTGGGTAAACCAATGGTTATGTTAGCTGATTGTGTTTGATTGACTGGGTAAGAGTCAGTCAAAGCCGAAAGGCTTCGTCAAAAGCTTAGAAGTATTGTGCAAAAGTCTTGAGCCATCCTTCCTTTCTTAATATTTTGCTAGGAAAATGGGACAAAACTGCAGTGATTTATTCAAATATGTACAAAAATACATGAAGGAATAGTATATCCTCCTGAGAATCCCCAAAGGTTGATTCTGTTCTTCTGGGATTTGATCAGTGGTCATGAGAATTTGCATATTAATGATCAAGGAACTGACCTCCCAGCCCATTGTTGACTTATTTGAGCTACCCTACTAAGTCCTGAATATGGTAAATGGAGGACATCCTGGGTTTTCCATTAATATCTCATGTGTTTGGGTGGACTCTTTTAGCACCAGAGAAAGGAAATCACAAAAAAGTTCAATGGGAAGATTGTTTTTTCCTCAGTTCTCCGGAGGATATAAGGCAAAAACAGTTTGTAAAATTCAAACAACCCTAAAGTCAATACTTGGTTTAGTCACCTTTATTCTTCAACAAAACCTGAGCAAGCATTTATCTAATTTCTTTAAGTAGTCTTCAGGAATAGTTCTGAGGTCTGGGCTCCAGGGAGGCCATTGTTTTTTTCAGTCCAGGTATGTTTTTTACTGCTTTAGCAGTTTGTACATTGACGACTTGAACCAAAAATTTCATCACTCCATAAATCCTGAATTTGACACTGAATTTCAGTCCAGTTATTGTGCAGTTTGGCATACCTCTACCCTTTTCCCTGTTTCTCTTAAGGATGCCTTCTTGACAGCTGCTTTTCCACTGAGGCCATTTCTGATGGTTTCAGTGAACAATAGATTAGCCTTAATCCAGATGCATCACTCGGGTTCTGTATCAGGTATGTTCTGGAGTTTTTGTCTGTTTTCTAAGGACTTACGACAGGGTTCATTCACCTTTTTCAGCATCAAATTCAAGCACTTTTAAGGTCCATTTTCAAGCTTTTCCAGCACATTACCCAAAAGACCAATGCATGTTTCACTTCGCATCCCTCAGCAACACCATATGAAAGTTAAAACATATCATCCTGGGTTGATTTAAACGCCTTTGTTCCTCTTTTTGCTAAAACATAGAAAAACACACCACACAAAAATAATGCAAAAGGATAAGGTTGCCTTATATGCATATAATGTGTAAACTCAAAAAACACATTTCACTTGAAAATTAAGACGTGGAAATGTGAACAAATGAACTTAGAGATATTCATCTCCTGTTGAAAAAAAAAAACAAAAAACCACAAAACAAGAAAACTGCACCAAACACCAAAAGATATTGATGCTTCTTTCCCATGTTTTTTTTAACGGTCATTCCCAATAAAACTAACTGTAAGATGTTTAACTACATTACTGTCTGTATTATTGTTAAAGTCCTAAATTATCACCTTTAAAGTGTTTGCACTCATAACATCATGTATAGTAAGACGGGCAGGGAGAACAGCACTGAATGGGAGAGGCTTTGAACAGATGACATACTCAGTTCAATTCAACATAAAAAACTTTAAGAATGCACAAGCATCTACCTAAAATCTATTTACTTAATCTATCATCTGTGATATTATTATGTACAATTATAATGTATTGTTCCTCTCCCTTAAATAAACAGGCAGCCTTAAAGTTTGAAATATTCATATACATAAATGTGTCTATTGTCTCAGTGGCTGATAGTGCCCCACAGGCCTCAGTGTGAGCTTGAAGCCAATTATAATGTTTAAGTAGTTTAATGTGTAGGTGCTCACAAACAGATTTTGAATGAAAGCCGGGGAACTTCGGTAGCACAAAAAAAGTGTCTATTCTTTGTGCCCATATGGATCCGTCCCTCGTATTACCATTATTTCCTCCTAAGGTGTTGCCAAAGGCACCAAGTTAATACCTGAAAAAGCTGCAGCAATACACAAAAATATAAACAGTATTCTAATTACTTGGTGACAACTTTGCTTTTAGCCTTTAATTGGCTAGTTATGTAGTTAACAGCATATTCCATAAATTACCATGCCATAGCTAACTGCCATAAAAGCGCTGCTGTACCGCGTCACACTCAGTGCATTTCAATAATTTATCCCATGAGTTCGCTAGCTAGCAAAAAAATAATAATAACTTTAAAAATTAGCACGTGTAACGTACACATACTCAAAAATTATTTAGGACTTGCGCAAAGTCCCCCATTGTGAAAAGGTGCAAATCCTTTATGCAGACTATTCAGGTGGATTTGGTCCTTGTCTTATCCATGATGACCTCCAGGTATGTTATTCAATCAGATAGTTATTTGTGGTGAATGAAATACAGGTGAAAAAAAAAAAAAAAAAAAAAAAAAAAAACACCATACCTGGATTCAAGCACTTTTCAAACCTTGAAAGGACAATATTAAAATTCAAGCATTTTCCAGCACCCGCACGAACCCTGTTACTAAATCAATATTAAATGTATTTAAAGAACACACATTTAATACATATTAATAAAATGCATTTTGTATTTACTGTTTACCTTTTTCTAATAATAAAATTTGCTAAAAAAAAAAACTACTAAAAATCAAGGAATCAAATGAAATCAAGCACTTATCTGTTATGAGTACACAACACTGGCTCATGTGTTTGGTGACTTTTTCATGCTTGAGTGATTCATAGATCAGCGTTAAGTAGCTTTAAAAGAAAACATTCCTCTGTAGAAAGACTAGACCAAAGAACACTGAATCACTTTCAGAAAGCCTGGACAAAGCTTTGCTCAAGACCACTTAAAAATGACAAAATTTGACTAACTTGAAAAAAAAATACAAACAAATGAGAAAGAAAAGAGGGGCGGCTCAAGACTTTTGCACAGTACAGTATAAAGGTGACAAATAGACAGCCTTTTAAAATTGTCATCTCACTAAGGTCAAGTTTCTGATCTGTGTCACCCTCATTGATTTGAAGTACATCAAAATGAGTTAAACAAGCTGTACAAATGTCCACCAATCAAAAATAACAACTCGGTTACTTTTAATGAACTCAATCAATCACAATCAATCAATCAAAAAGCTGTTTTGTGCATTTAAAAATGAATAACTTTACAAAAAAAACAAAACAAGTATGCTAAACATTAAACTGACCGTGCTGCTGTCAACTGAACTGTTTATCAGTAAATGTTACTGTTTAGCTCCAAGAGGAAAATCAAAACCTAAAAAAACAGTTTTGATGACGTTGCAAGTATCAGAACATTTCTTTCTGAAATATAAACCATATAACTGTATTATACAGCAATAAGTCATGAGAATCATTAATTAAAGGCACCCCGGTCCACATAGGGATAAGCCAAGAATTCGCCCAGTTTATTGCCTTGAGCGTCGTAGTGCAGCATACGAAAGCATTTGTCACAGAAGAGACATGGGTCGCTCGGAGCAAACTGGTCGTTGGTGGTATACCATCTAAAAAGACGGGACACGTGATCAGCCTTTAAAAATAACAACAATAATAATAATAATAATAATAATAATAACACAAAGCTTCCGTTGTTAATGCAGCGCCTGATGTCTCCTCACCTTCCAATGAAGACATGGCAGACCGCACACTTCTGGGTGAGGACTCTGTGCTTGTGCGTGAGCAGTGGGTACAGATTCTTGTCTAGACAGTCGTTCTTGTGGGCCAGTCTGTAATGGGTAAAGAGCAGGGAAGAAGACGACATTCTCAGAGGCTGTGAGCGGTAGGCACACAGATTTGTCTCACATTCATGATATCAGGAGCTGCTTTTATGTGCGGTCGCCCTGCTTACGCCAACGCTTCATAAGCTCGAAGACAACTACGCATCCGTTAGTCTTGTGAGACATGTTAAATCCCATCTGACAATGCGTCTCATTGTCAGATGGGATTGTCAGCTGCATCTTGTTGCAGCTGACAAATCCACCTCCTGCACTACAGTAGTAATCAGTTTATTACTTTACGGTTTATTAAGCACAGGGTTTGATGTTAACTCAAACCAGATAGGCATGCGGATTTCTTATTCATACCAAGCATCTTATTCATGAGTAGCTGAGATAAGCTAAAATGACCCTGTTTGGCTGCATGGTTATTTGGTTGTGGATGTGTGATTATCCGGATGTACTTTACTGTGAACAAGAGCTGGAAACTTAATACATTACCGGACTAACAGAAGATAAACATTTCGATGACTTTAGCTCGAACTTTTCAACTGTGACTTGGCCGTATTATCGACAGCTGAAATGTTCAGGTTTTAAGTTGCTCACTGGACACAAACAAGTCATTGTTGTAAGTTTATTGCAAGTGTGTGTTTCATGTTTGCACAACAGCAATAAAAAGAAATAAAAATGACTTTGTTTAAAGCATCCATTAAAGCAAGTAAAGAATAGTTCCTGGTTGAACCTGGAATCATGGTGTGCACTAAGGTGTGTATTGTGCTAACAAGCTTGTCATTCTTGTCATGTTTAGATGTTTCGGGGAGATCGCCCACTACCACAACTACAGAAGATCCAGAACCATTTGGATAATGACTCAGTCTCCTTGTCATTTTGCCTCCGTGCACCATCACAGTGGATTCTGAATCAAACAGTCAACATGTGACTGAAGGGCAGACTTTTAACTGGATTTGTTAACTGCTGCATTTCCTCAAATAAAAACTGGCAATCAATTAAAAGTGGGCCAAAAAAAGTTTAGCACTGTTATCTCACAGCAACAAGGTCCTGGGTTCAGTCCAAAGATGTGCATGTTAGGTGAACTGTTTATTCTAAATTGGCCAAAGGTGTCAACTGCCTCTCTGCGTCTGCCTGTGACTGCCATTCACACTTTCAGCTTTAATGCATGGGGTTCAACAAAAATCTTGCACTAACTGTTTAGGAACTGTAGCCATTTTTATACACTGTCTCCTGTTTTCCCCTGACGGGCCTGACATGGTTGAAATTTTTTTGCCAGTAGCCGATAAATATTGGCTACTGAGCGAGACGTTAGGAAAGAACCAGGTAAATGTTAATGACTGAACACTTTCACCTTCAGCTATTCAGCTGATATCTATCCATTTAATGTTCACAGGACACAGTGGGCCAAATCCTTCTTGATTTTATGTAGTGGTTCAGTAAGCTTCCTAAGCCTCCTTCCTGGTAGAGCCAACAGTACTGCTAGAACCATGAAATAAAACCAGTTAATCAGTTATTTAAACTTCAGGGGGCCTAGTTTCATTATTACTGTACCAATTCATCTTAAAGACAGCTGTAATTTAACTGTTGCTGAACAGAGGAGCAGGTGTATAATGCAATCCCTGTGTAATTTGTTTTGACTGACAGCCCCAAACAGAATATGACATAAATGTCATTCGAGGTTGTAATAGTTATAGCCAATACTGAGCAAGAGTTGGAGTGGGCTCTGTAAAGAAGTTGGATCACAGAACTAAACAATGAGTAGCACTAACCTAACATCTGTGATGATGACCAGATGTTCGCAGTCGCCCTGGTGACAGTAGAGATACGGGAATCCCACTTTGACTTTCAGATCTTCTAAAAGTGTGTCCTCCATCTTGGCCTGGCTGTAGGATGGGAAGTTATGGGACTTAGCCCATTCAATTGTAGTCCTGCATCATAAAGCAAGAGGAGATAAGAGGAGAAAAGATGTCTGTTATTCATCCAAAAGTTGGCAAATCCCCTTTTTATAACAGTTAAAAATTAAGCTAAACACAGCAAATGTTTAACAAACAGTATCTATGCAAAGAACAGTTTGTAGCTTAAAAAAAGAAAAAAACAAAACAATCGTATTAGGGTAGAAACAAAGCTGAAATCAGAGTAAATATGATAAAGTAAAATAAGTGTACATTTTTTAAAAAAAAAAGCAGCAGCAAAGAGATGGCAGCGTGGAAAGTCACAGCTAAACAGAAAAGTATAATAATAATAAAAGATTAAAGATAAGATAAAAGATTATAAAAGTGAGCTGAGATACTGAGATGAAAATAAAAAGATAAAATAATATTTGGCTTATATTTCATGGTTATTTCACAGAATGATACATAATTTTGCACAAGAGTGCTTATGTCAGTGTTGGATTTATTAAAAGCACAGCAAATATCAGATGACGAGTCATTTCAGTTCATTAAACGCCTCCCCACCTCACCATAACAGATTAGCCTGAAAAAAAATACCAGGGGAAAGATACACTTCTTAATATAAATTATGCAAAACATAGATTTCTAACAAAAAACCGACCCAAAAAACATTTGGATATCTCAAAATCTCAGTCCAATTCTATCCCAATTGCAAAACTGTGCTTTTTACAGGCCTCCAACTCTGCTGTTTGCAAGCCGGCATTCAAATATCTTCAAGCATCCTTTATTTGATGTTAATTTGAACTACACTCCCTGAGTCGATATTCACAAAGCCATAGCACCAAACAAAACTGACCTAGCTTAAAATGTTTGAGCTAGGTGCTGAGGTGTAGATTGCAACGTTTTGTGACCTTAAACTAAAGAAAATCTACAGTTTGCTTCTGTTCTTTAACAAGTTTCATGAGAATGCTACACAACAGATCAAAATGCACTTTAAAGGGCTGAGCATTTCTCGGGATCGCATCCTCATTCATCATTTTAACTGAATTTATGTCTCTAGGAAACAGACGACTGTATCGATATTACCGTGGGTTGCAATCCAATGAATAAAGACACTAAAAATATCAAATCCGCTACAACTCTGTCTTCTTTATTTACTGTGACGGGTTTACATTTCATAAATGTGAACAGTTTGCAACGATCAGACTAAGTACACTCTTCAAGCTTCTATTATTATCATCCGCTTTCATAAGCTGCAGATATCACAGTGATTATTTCAGCGTTTCAAGTTATTTAACAAATCATTAAATAGAACTCTTTAATAGACCTGGCATTTATAGAAATCCTGCTCAAAGCCAACATTTAGATATTTTAATCCATTTCATTTTACTAACCTTTCCATGGCTCTCAGCTCCAAGCCCATGTCGCTCCTTAGACACAGTTTGCAAACTGCTGAGCACTGTAGAGTTATTAAACCTTACTTAAACAGATCTAATAATTTTATTGTTTGGAATTCTTTTCAGACATTTAGGTCCATGCGCTTTTGGGCAGCAACCTAATTTTTGGTATTTTTGCCTCTGCACCAATGCACAATGCAGATGAATGAAGTGCAGACATTCAGGTTTAACTCAAGGAGCTGAATAAATATATTCTATTAACTATTTAGGAATTACAGTAATTTTTATACAAAGTCTCTCATTTTCAAAGGCTCAAGAGTAATTTTCAGTTTTGGACCCAAAGCTATACTTTAAGACTTTTTAACCATTTTTGCAATTTACTCAAATAAAAACTGAGAACAAATTTAAGGTGGCACAGAAGAGGTTAGCACAGACTAGCACTGACTCCCACCGTCATCTCACAGAAAGAAGGTACTGGGTTCAAAATCACTGGCCAACTGCTGCCATCTGTGTGGAGGTTTTACTTCTGCCTATGTAGGTTCTCTGGCTTCCTCCCACAGTCCAAAGAGAGGCATGTTAGGTTAAAATGGCTATTCTGGTTAAGTGTCAGCGGTCGTTTGTCTCTCTGTCTTAGTGACAGGCTGTCAGCCTGTCCAGGGTGTACCCTTCCTCTCACCCTATGACAGCTGGGACAGGCTGCCAACCTCCTGCAACCTTGATTTGGATAAGAAAATGGATGACTGGACATACAGACCAATGAATAATTGGAAAAAACAATCCAATCTAGCGATTGCTGCATATGCCTGCAAGTGTTTTAAAATGAAAGCCTTGTTAAGAAGTTAAGGGTTTTCAGCTACTGTGGAGACAGGACTGTTAATATGAAATGATTGAGCTAAATTTGTTCAAGTTAAGCATCTTGAGGGGGCCATGTCAGGAAAGCTTGCATGTTACACTATGATAAATTTTTTCCTAGGTCAGCCTTATTACATTTGCAATTCATTTGCTCATGTTGCATTTCATTTTCAGAGGAGACACATGAGTGCAGGTGATAGCTGTTTTGATTGGCAGCCCTGTGCAGGTGAAATAAAAAGATGTTCTACTCTCTAAATAAGAGCAGATTGCAATAAATGATAAACTGAATGATCTCTCTTTAAACTGTCTAGTGAGTGAGTCACTGCTTGCTTTGTTATAATCAACCCATGACAAAAGGAAAAGCAACATGAACAAATGAAAATGTTAGTGCTAGTCTTGTTTACATTAACTTGACCACTTCCTTTGGTCAAATAAATAAATAAATAAATAAATAAGAGGCCCGTTTTTAATACCAGTCTTCTACAGATTTAGGTCTGCTGCCTTCAACAGTTGTAAAACTCCTGGTTAAGAAATGCATCATCTTTAAAGCTTCCTAAAGCAGGAGGTACTTACGAGCTGATGTCCTGGCACTCAGGAAACCGCATGTCATTGTAGAAAACTCCTTCAAAGAAGAAGAAAGCTGACTTGTAATGATCCTGAAAAAGAGCACATCAAAATATTTTTCTCTAGCTTACAACAGATGCATTTTTTTAATATATACATACATGTATGAGAGTCCAGTCACACTAAATGCACAGAAACAGTTACATTTAGATACGGAGCACGGCGATATTGTTCTGTTCGGGTCCTGTATTTACCTTGCTGATGAATTCTGGAGCCACGTCAGGCGTGTTGCTGAACTCTCCGCACACTTGCAAGTCACTGACGCAGCAAACAGCATCCCTGAGCTCTGCCAAGCTGTGGGAACCCGTCATCAGGAGAGTCATGTGGGGTCTGATGTAGTTAAACTGCAGGAAATGCGCCATTAAAGATGATATTCAACAACAACACGCAAGACTGTGGCACTTTTTTTTTTAACAGTTTTGCCAAAAGAAACAAACAAACAAAAAATGTAACCCTCACTTTGTCGAACACAGCTGGGTAGTAGACATTGATGGTTAGAATGATCTCTCCTTCGGGGACCATGTCAGTCACCGTTTCTGGTTTCCTACCAATTGTTAAACGCTCCTGAAAAATAAGAGAGAGAACCAAGCCTCACGTTTAGATACAAGATGAAAGAGAGAACTAGAAATGTCTGGGAACCTGTCAAGAAGCCCCAGGGGATAATAAATTACACCTACTTTAGAGCGAACAGTAAATGCAAAGGTTAATTATGTAATCTCAGTCCCTAGCTAAATTCACCCACCAGTTCATCTGCATAGAGGTCATGTCTGTTCTTTTTAATCTTTTTAAGAGAAGCTCTGTGGTCTTGCCTCTCCTTCCTTTGCCTGTATTAAAAAGAAAAGAAAAAACAAATCACATTTAAAATCGCATCACGATACTGATCAATCGTTGACAAGCATTTTTCATTTGTATGAATTGAAGTAAGGTCATACACTAGTGTTCTTAATGTGGGGTCTGGAGGTACAACTTCTGTGTCGGGCTGCTGATCTTCAGGATGACATCGAAGCGAATCAACACTTCAAAAGAAAGAATAAAAACAAAGTCATATGATTATCTTTGGTAACAAGAACAGATCATCTTCACAGAGTTATCAGGTGAGAGTCATGCGAGTATCAGAATCGACAGGACTTTTTTTGACCTTTTGTTTCATAACGGCCATCGTTTTACTTGCAGCTCAATTCGTGTTCGTGAGTTTGCACTAATTGATGAGCCTACTGTCAAACTCCTGGACTGAAATCAACGTTTGAAATAATCATTCATTTTAAACGCAACCTTCCAGTGACCACAAACTTGATGAGACACAATAAATAAACATCACCCACTGTCATCAATAAATATCATTTTAGTCACCAAAAAAGGATAACAGCCGATAAATCGGCCCATCTCTGTTTAGTTTACAGACTGTGGAAGGAGTTTATATTTTCATTCATTTCGCTAAAGAAAAATTAATAGCGTTTTTGTTAACTGGATCAAAACCAAAAAATAAAACATCAATTTAGTTTTTATGGAAATTATAATAAAGATTTTACAAACTATACGACTAATCAGGTAAACACGGATCAATTTATAACGACATCAACTGACTTAACCCCATAAACTAAAAAGCTATAGTTGTAATTGACATTTTTACACGACTTACTTGAACGTAACATGTATGTTGTTCTATATTTCAGTGTCTTTACGCCAACCTCTGCAGTTGTTTTTCCCTCTATGTTTGACCACGTGGTGGTTTTTGTTGTATTTTACGGTACTTTATGTTTCTGCAGCACTTTGGGACGATCTGCAAATCTTAATTTATAGAGTTATATAAATAAATGTTACACACCACCTCCACGTTTGGTGTGTTTACTATCACCTGTTTTGGGACAAACTGGATTCAGCTATTAGCTACTACACCTCATTATGTAATTTAACTAGTATTCTTATTATCAGTTTACCATTACAATTACTGCAACTGAACTTCATTACCATTAACATATTATTATGGTGCACATGCCTGGTCTAAACGTTTATCAAATGTTGCTCTTGGCTACCTGCACACAGCCTTAAGTTCAGCCATGGTCTCCGCACTGACCCCCATCTCTCTAGCAAAGTTAGCATGAAATGCGTCCTCGTCCGCCTCCTCATACGAGTAGTCGCTCGGCTTCAGTCTGCTCAGCCACTCCTTTTTAAAAGAGCCGATATGAAATGGTTTTGTATTAACATCGGGATATTCGTACTCCGGGACGTTCGTGTTCGCATCTGTCGTCTGCTCGGACGCCGCCATGTTTCCCGGAACCCAAAAGTGCGCCGAGAATCTTGGGATATGTAGTTTTAGCGCTACAGTGCCGTTTAAACCTTGTATGATTAGGCCAGGGGTCGGCAACCTGCGGCTCCGGAGCCGCATGCGGCTCTTTAGTCCTTAAAGTGCGGCTCCGCCTGGTTTGGGCAAATAAATTAGAAGCATTTAGCTGAAGTGTATTTTATTTATGTTAGTTCTTTTTAACTCGGAGTTCTAAATTGGAAGATTATTGTGATATTGAAATATAAAAATAAAATTATATTCTATTATTTTTTCATCGCTCAAAATAAGAGTCACACTCGCGGAAGCCGGTGTACCCGCCGAAACGCCGTGCATTTATCGAGACTTTCAACCCCAGGTAGGCCAATTATGGATCTTCGGATCCACATTATGTCAGCAGCTGTTCTCCACCGTGAACTATGTTAAAGACAAACACCGTTCACGCCTGACAGATGACAGCTTACAGTCCTGCGTAAACTGACTTCGTACAGCCCCGATGTGCGCAGAGGTTCAGGAGCAGAAGTCCCATTGTAAACATATCACGGCAGACCCGACGATGTTTCCATGAACATGCTTTTGAGCATCTCTTTATTGGGCACTTTTCTTTTCACACACGGTTGCTGTACGCATACAGCCGGCTGTAGCTTTTCAGCTCACAGCCCAACATACACCACCAACACAGCACAGATAGCGCAGACGTAAAGGCAGCGAGGCGTGATTGCGGGTGTCGCTCAGGTGCGTCCGCCTCCCCTGCAGCGGCGCCGCAAACCACGCCCCGCCGCACGCATTAACCAGGTAAAATACATAATTAGGCAGAATTTTGCAAATATCTATTTTTCATCTTTCAGCAGCATAGTGCTTTTTTCCAATTATTTTTTAAGAGTCAGGTCAAGGCTCCAACAGCCCAAAGGCGATATAAGGGTGGCGGCTGACAACAGTTTTTGTTTGCTACATGGATCATTTTAGTTCAGCTGGGTGTCTTTCCTTTTGTTATATTTCTTTAAGAGTTCAAAATGTGTTGATTACATAAATATAATTTAATTTTCTCTGTAGCACTTCATGGATTTCATAAGCAGCACACCTTAGTTGTTCACACAAAGCATAAAGATAAAAAACAATATATACAGTGTTATCTTCATTTTAGATGTCAAAAAGTATTTGCGGCTCCCAGTGTTTTCTTTTGCGTGGAAACCGGGTCCAAATGGCTCTTTGGGTGTAAAAGGTTGCAGACCCCTGGATTAGGCAAACGGGAAAAATATAGCACAAAAGAAAACCAACAAACGGCTTTCCAAACATCTGTTTTCATATATTATATAGTACTGTGCAAAATTCCTGAGCCACCCCTCATTAATTTGTATGTTGCTTCCAAGGAGCCAGACTTCGTGGTAATTATTAAAAGTGATCTTGAACATTAGTCCTCCAGGGTTTGGACACTGGTAAAGGCTCTAAATACTACATTTTTGGTTCAGTTTTTGTCTCATATACTGTATTTCCATGTGTTTGTGCATGTTTCAGCAAATTGCTGCACCTCTGTCCTACATCACAATATAAAGCCTCAAGGGGTAGTTCAATTCTTCTGCACCCTTCTGTATCTACATTTACTATACTTGCTTTTTTTTCTGTAAATTTTTTACATGGTATTACAGTCCTGTTGTGTACAAGAATGTCAGTACAACAAAAAATTTAGAGGAAAGGCTAAGGCTAAATTTGTATTAAAACAGCCTATTTATGTGAATGAGGCTATTTAGGCCCCCTTTCTTTCTTCCTCGACTTTTTTCTTCCTTATTAAATCATCAATGAACTGCTCTTCTAGTATGCTGTAATACTCCATCAGATCGATTCTCTGATGCTTGAATGAATGTGTGTGAAGTAGCCTGGCTGAAGAGTCAAGGAAGGTGGTTGGTAAGCAGACTCAGCAAACATTTTAAGTTCCCAAAGATAAGCAGTTTATTTACAGTTACCTCCATAACGTGAAACTTAAACCAAACCATCCCAAACTAACTCATAATAACTAAAAACCAAAAATGACATGAACTGTGCAACACAGCTCACTTTTCCTCCCTCATCTGAACCAAGCTGAGACTGACTATATAGGACTGTCAATTCACCTTCAGTTTGTCTAGCCTGTACCACTAGCTTAAGCTGCTGAATCTAAAACACAACACAAATAGCCGAGAATCACAAAAGGCTCACTGCTCTCCTGATTAACCCATTTAAACAGTTAAATGGCTCTATATGAGAAAATATTCTCGACAAATCACTCCATAATCCAAGAGACAAGCAAAAGAAAACATTCCTATGGAAAAAAAAAAACCCTCCTCTTGGTTTAGCCTGGGGGTGTCAGACATCATCAGCACTTTAAAAGTCTGGGCAGACCCCTTTCCCACACCTGGCCTATATGGTAACCAGAATAAAGAAAGAATGATAAGTATGAACAAATTGGTTAAATATGCAACATAATAAAATATAAATTAACATATGATTGAATATTTGTTTTAATCTGCTGACTGTTTGATTCTGACTGCAACATAATGCTTAGGGGAAAAAACAAAAACAGTATAGTAAGTAAAGCAATGTTACTTTGGCCATAGCTAAGCATAGCAAATGTACATGTAGAGAATAACGTGCTTTGGTGTAAAATGTTGACACTTATTAGACAAGTGGTGAGTAGAAAAGTCTCCTAACAGCTCACTTTGTCACAGTGGGGTGTAGTGCAGCATGAGAAATTGGGAGAAAAAAAACGCAGAAGTGATTTAGTTATGCAGGGACGTCACATGCATGCAGATAATCAGAAATGGTAACCCATTCCAAGTAAAACACCCTGCGTACTGCCACAGTGAATTTACGCCACATCAGCTGCATGGGGAACAGCTGGAGGGATGTACCCCCTAGATGACATAATAGTCTTTTGTATGGGAAAAAGTTTTCCTCGGGTTCTCCGTCTCCCATTCCCATGCACTTGATACAGTTTTGAGATAAGTTGTACTTGACTATCTCCTTTTCACCTTTTCTTTGGGTTATCTTTTTCGCTCAGATTCATTTATCTATTATCACTCATCTATTGATATATAACAAAGTCAAACTGGGGCTGATTGTCAGAGCAAAAGTTGAGACATTAATTCACTGAATGTCCAGGAAAATATAGCAGTACATTTACTTGTAAAATGTCTAATGTCACTCCTTTCAGTGTAGGAAAAGGAGGGCTTTTAAGGAGAAAAATTAAAGATCTCAGCATTGCAATGCTTTGAGGCAAATTTGTGGGCTGGTCCTAAAAATCCAGGCCACACCCAACTTCTTACCTTATAAATGGCAAACTACCGTTAGTCTGCGCTTGGAGTCAGTGTCAAGACTTGTTGAATTGTTGCTACAGGGAAAGATATCAGACCTTTTATTTTTCAGTGGCTTGGTGTAACTGCTTTTTATTTAACTCAAGCATCAAATGGAGGGTGAAGACAATTCAGTACAACAGGTAGGTTCCCTCACAGTTTCTCTAAAGTAATGTAATGAAAGAGGCGAGCTTTTAAAGGTGAGTGAATTTTAATGGTTGTTTCTGGCTTAAGTGCTTTTATTTTAACTTTTATTTTGCATGTTACTTTGAAATATTAAAGTTAGATGATTTTTAAATAATAACACCAGTAGTAAAGATGGAACAAACGTAAGTGAAGGCTCTTTCTCCTATAATGAAACCATGTTGACAAGATAACTAAGGACCAGGGACTGAGAACAAAGAGCTCAGTTACTTTTACTTCCCTCTGGGTTTTACAGGCTGCAGTAAATCCAGTATTAAAAGCCTTGGAGGAAACTCAGGATTGTTTCATTTGTTTAAGATGCTGTGGCAAAGGGCTTCACTGTGCAGTTTAATCAACACACTGAACATCAGCTCTGGTGTAGAAAGTTAGCTTTTTATCTAGAACTGAAACGAATGAAAAAGCTAAGGTACACATTTTGGCAGCTTTGATTTCAAGTGTCTCTGCTTGTTTTCAGGTGGGTTTGAAGCAGCCCAATGAGGATGCAATGTAAGTGACATCATACAATGAATTTGCTTATTGTAAGAGTTCTGATGCATTTATCCTTCATATTTCAGAGTTATGCAACAAAATTGTCATTGCATTGCATTATGTCATTATTTTGATTTTGAATATTCATTTTTGACTCTTTAAAAAAAAAATTTATTATTAATATTCAGATTGCCTGAAGAATTGCCTAAAATGGGTTTGGAGACAGCATTGAAAGAATGCTTCACTGCCCTCAATCTCTTCCTGAACAACAGGTTTGCCGATGCACTGGCTCTTTTAAAACCCTGGTAAGTCACTGTTGCTCTAACAACCTGACTATGTCCCCTTTAATTTGTTCATGTATTGGAGCATTATGACAGTGTTTGGATACAGGTTGTATTTTTACTGGGGATTTGCAAAAAAAAAAAAAAGTCCCCAAACTTTGCTGGCTTCATATCCTCTAGGAAGAGTGAAAGTATGTACCATGCGATGGGCTACAGTAGCATTCTGGTGATGCAGGCCGCCATGACTTTTGATGCAAAGGACATGGATGCTGCCATGACATCACTGAGAGAATCCTTGCAGGTCTGCCAGAGGTATCTCAATAATTAGAACCACTATTTGATAATGTGTAAAGTTTTAGGATCTCTTTGGGTTGTAAAAAATCAGTTTCTTAACTTCTTTAGATTTCGGAAGAAGACTGGACTAATGGAAAGCTTGGCTAACCTTTGGTACAGACAACCAGCTGACAATCTGACAGAAGGCGAGTGAATTACTGTATCTGCTGACTTTACAGCTTGGCGAATTAATTAATTTGATCACCATGGTGAAACGTGACATTTTAATGGCTGTCTCACCTTATCTGCCATTTATTAAACACAAACAAAAAGAGAAGATACAGACATTTGTAATTTTTTTTCCCACACATAACATGATTTTGCATTTCTCATTATCAGAAGAGATGCATGCAGAGCTGTGCTATGCTGAAGTCCTGCTGCAGAAAGCTGCCCTCACGTTCCTGGATGAAAGCATAATAGGCTTCATCAAAGGAGGGATGAAAATCCGACACAGTTATCAGCTTTACAAGTAAGAAGTTTGGAGGAGGTGTTTATAATGGAAATGGCCACCAAAAACTTTTTTTAAAGACATAATTTATTATTTGAATTAATATAAATATGTTTTTCCAAACCAGGGATTGCCAGGCCATGGAAAAAGTAATAAAGGATGAGGAAAAACAGAGAAGCACACACATTCATTTTAGGGGTGGGGTCAGCATGGGAATCGGATCCTTCAATCTGGTGAGAGCTACAAAAAGTTTAAAAAACAGAGAGAGATTTGTTCCAAAATATTACAAATAGTTTTATTTAAGCTATTTAGTAACAATGTTATATTAATGTTTATTTATATTTTCTGTTACCAGATGCTGTCTCTGCTTCCATCCAGAGTCCTTAGACTGATGGAGTTTTTGGGCTTCTCTGGAGACAGGGTAGGTGAGACCACATACATACCATACCAACAGAGAACTCAGTAAGTTTGGACAGCAAGTGGAAGTGGGTCTGGAGAAGTGGAGCTATGCAATAGAGTATGAGGAATGAAAGTCAGTAGAGACAGAATACATGTGTGTGAAGGAGAGGGAGGCAGGCGGAAAGGTGAAGCTGTAGTGAAGGTAGATGAGTTTAATGAATGTAGTGAAGGAGGATATGCAGAGGGTTGGTGTGACAGAGGAAGCTAGGGATGGGGTTTGACGGAGGCCAGTTATCTGTGTTGACGAGTCCAAATGGGAGCGCCCCAAAGAAGTTGTCCCAATTAATATTTTGTCAGTTTAAAGAAGAACTGAACTGTCTCACAGGAAGTGGGTTTGTCAGAGTTGAGAGAGGGAGCAACTACCAACAACCTGCGCTCCATCCTCAGCACCCTCACTCTGCTGATGTTTCAGCTCTACATCACAGTGATACTTGGTGAGCACACTGTAGGCTGGGGCTGTTGCTTCTCCTAAATTCAAAAATCGTGTCTAATCTTAAATAATACCAAAGTTATCATTCATTTGACTTTAATTAATGTGAAAATGATTCTTTAAGGGACTGCTGATGTAAACCTCAGTGAATGTGAAGCTCTGCTGAAACCCTACTGTGAAAAGTTTCCTAATGTGAGTTGTGGGTGTACCTTACTTCTCGTGCAGATATGAACCTTTTAATGCCTTTGTAGTGTAAAAACTCTGACATTTTTTCCTTTATAGGGGGCCCTCATGCATTTCTTCAGTGCAAGGATTGCTGTGCTCAAAGGAAACTTCACATTTGTAAGTACTCATGATGTCTAATGTATGTATTTATAGAACTTTAACTCATGTAGTTATTGCTCTGTGTAGGCCCAAGAGAGGTTCTTGGCATGTATTGCGTCGCAGGAAGAGTGGCGTCAGATTCACCACCTGTGCTACTGGGAGCTGATGTGGGTCTACTCCTTTGAACAAAACTGGTTTGAGGCCTATCGATACGCCAACCTGCTCAGCAAGGAGAACAAGTGGTCCCAGGTATCTAATGTGACAATATCTCTCTTTACCTTGTAATCACATTACTGATTCTTTTCTCTATTGAAACCTTTCTGTTTCTTTCTTTTTTTCCCCACCTCTAGGCCGTCTATGTATTTCAGAAAGCTGCCATCTTGAGCATGATGCCAGAGGAAGAAGTGAACAAGCTCAATGAAAATGTGGTGGAATTATTCAGGTGTGCAAGGAAGGAAATGATAACTATACTAACAGTACCATTCAGCTTGTATGAATTAATAAATAAAGTCACTGTGAAATGTGGTTTGAAGGCAGGTGGAAGGCCTCAGGCTGAGATTTGCTGGGAAGTCGATTCCAACGGAGAAGTTTGCAGCGAAGAAGGCCCAGAGATACTCCTCCTCCACACCCGTGAAACTTGTCGTTCCTGCTTTGGTGAGGACACGTTCTCCCAGTGAACTGATGTGTCTTTTATTTTTGCATTTGTAAGCAACAATCATCTGTTACCGCAGGAAATGATGTATGTGTGGAATGGCTTCACAATAGTGGGCAAAAGACCTGAGCTGACTGAAGGAATCCTGTCAACTTTAGAGAAAGCAGAAGAGCAGCTCAGAAATGATCCAAGTGAGGAAAAATTTCTAATCAGTGGGTGTTTTTTAATACTGACACAAGGCTTACAGTTTACTGTTTGATGTGCAGACCCATCAGAGTACCACACGGGCGATGAGTGTGTCGTCCAGCTGCTGAAGGGTCTGTGCTTAAGAAATCTGGGACGACTGGTCCAGGCTGAGATCTGCTTCAGTCGCGTCATCTCCAGGTGAGCTTGTCTTGATGTCACTGCAATACACCAGAAGCATTAGAGTGGGAGTCTACTCAAAGTCCTCAGCAGAAAATTTTACTTCAACAATCCCTTCAATAGAATTACTTTTCCAAGAGCTGATTTTGTTTATTGTCCCATTTAGGGTTTCTAGAGATATCTAGTGTGAGTTCATTCCTAATTTTACAACACTGCTGCAGCTCAAGAAACTTTTAATAATGGTGACATAGATAGTTACAAGATCTCACACTTCTCACCTAAACTAACCCCAAAAGCCACGGAATAATGCCAGCGAGGGACAGAGAGCCGAGGCATGTGCCAGTTTATCAGGATGCATGCAAGTGAGCCTTCTGCAACCAATCAGCACTGGGGATGAATCAGAGGAGAGAGCAGGTTAATGACAGAAAATCAATGACAGAATGGTAGATGTGCTGACGCATCAATGCATAAATAACAGGCATATTATTTACATTTTTTAACTCCTCATTGACCCCTTAACAACATTTAATTGTTTCTGGTCATCCCTGACTCTTAAAAAGGACGAACACAACTGGCATAACTGGCATGTTGCGCAATATATTTTAATTACATGTTTTAATAAGTGATGATAAAGCTGGTTTTTCTGCTTGATTACTGATTATTGATGCATAAATACCTCATCTGGACAATTTTACCTCTCTGTGGTGTTAAAAATAAATCCTGTTAAATTTCTTTTCTTTTCTTTTTTCTTTTCTTTCTTTTTTTTTTTTTTTTTACAGTGATGGTGATATCAAGCATGATAGCTATCTGGTGCCCTTTACCATGTATGAGCTTGGCCTATTGCACAAGCAGAAAGGTGAAATCAACAAGGCCATTGCTGTAATGGAAAATGTCATGTAAGTCTTTTCAGCTCATTTTAAACTGTCTTTTAATTTAAATAAAAATAAACTTTTATGTTACCTTAAAAACAATGGACAACATTTCAAAAAGATGTTTTAAGTTTGAGTTGTTATGTAAAGCACTTTGAGTGGCCAGTAAGACCGGAAGTCTGCTATATTAACTCACCAGTCACTTAAGTAATTACACTTTGAATTTCGGTCAAGTACAACCACACAAACCCACACATGCAACACAACGGCTACCTGTTTGTTCTAGTAACATCTATAACCGGCTGCCATGTTACATATTACTGACTCTTTTTATTCTTTTGCAGGACAAACTACAAGGACTACAACATGGAGTCAAGGCTGCATTTCCGCATCCATGCAGCACTCAACACCATGGGCTCCTTTGCAGCCAAACTTCCACCATCACGCACGGCAGCTTAAGCGATCCCATTACATGAAACTTGACAGAAAAAGGGCTTTAAACCTGACATGGTTTACTGTGTTTCATCATTGTCTGTTGCCTTCAACTCTGAAGGTCCTTGGTCTTCTGCTCTAGGGAAGTTCTAGACTGGCCATCTTGCCGTAGACTGTATGCTACGAACTAAATGCCTCAAACTGCAGGCAAAGTACACAAGCAACCTAAGAAAGACTTGAAAATATGAACCTTTTATCTAACCTGTGTCTAAATTTCCTGTCCCCTTGGGTGTTTGTCCAAAGCATGCTGTGGTTTACTTTGCAAATAAGTTAAGGGTTCACTCCCTGCCTGTGCTTCACTTCACCTGGGCGTAATGCTAAATCTGCAAATTATTTATTTATTTTTTGTTGTGTGTCATTGTATTTATGAAAATATAACCTATTTAGTCTATAATTAAATGAGAAACAAGTAAACAAAGACTCCTAGTCTGCCCTTATGATTGCAGCTTACATGCTTGTATAACAGAGTGCAGCCCAGTCATGCTCTAAGGTCCAACGTCCTTCTGTAAATAGCTGAGTGCCAGATGAAACAAAGTACTGGAATTGGCATTTTCAGAATAAATATTACCAATATTGTTCACAATCCTCTCTGCTGCTTGTGTTTGTGTGAATGTTTCTTGTTCTCGGGCCTCTTTGAGGGGAATTTAATCTCAGTAAGATCAAGTTAAGTGAAAATTTCTGTGAAAATATAGCAGTGGTGTTTGTACATTTGATCACTGAAGGTGAAATAGCCTTTGATCAAATACACGATTCCCACATCCATCACCTATACAAAAGTATAGGTGAGGTTGATGAAGTAAGGCAAGGCTGAGATTGTTTGGACATTTCCAGAGGAGGGATAGCTGATATGCAAAGGATGTTGATGATAGAGGTGCCAGGCAGGAGGAAAAGCGTAAGACCACAGAGAATATTCTTAGATCTAGTGAAGGACAGAAAGGGGGTTGGCGTGACAGAAGAGGATGTTGGGGAAAATGATTTGCTGTGGCGACCCCTAAAGGGAGCAGCTAAAAGAATAATTCCTGTAAGAGAAGAGATATATATATTAATATGACCTGAGCATGCTTCTTTTACAATTTTTAAATTGTAAAATGTATGTGTTTACATGTGTAATAATTAAAATAATAATAATAATAAAAAATGAGGACTGAAAGTTTAAAGTCTTCTCACATATACCGGGAAAAACGTTAGCACAACCCCCCTAATTTTTTCGGCACTAATTTAAATCTCATTAACACAGCTGGTTACAGCCTCCACAGTCACCAGATTTAAATCCCTTTAGAGTTAGATCTGGTGACTGTGTGAGCCATTTGACTACAGTGAACTCAATGTCATATTCAAAAATGCAGTTTGAGACTATTTGAACTCACATGGCTTGTTATCCTGCTGGAAGCAGCCATCAGAAGACGTGCACACTGTGGTCATAAAGGGATGAACATGATCAGCTGTGTGCTGGTAGGCTTCGGCTTTTACATCGTACTCAGGTGGCACTAAGCTGCCCAAACCATAACAAAAAATATAGCTAAAACCTTCACACCACCTGAAAACTTGATACAAGGCAACATGGATCCTTGTTGTGTTGTGTTGTTCATGCCAAATTCTGACCCTACCAACTGCGTATAACAACAAAACTCAAGTTTTGATTTTGTTTTAATTAGCCTTAATGTGGGTAATTGTGTACATATAATATTGATATCCAAAAATATTCATGTTATGCTAATGAAAAAGATTTCTGTGATATTCTGTGAGGTTTACGCCTCAGTAACCCTCTGACTGACGCTGCTGTCACTGCCGTTGACCACGTGGTATGAGGTGCTCAGCTGACTGCCGGGGGAGGAAGAGGAAAGAAGATGGAAGGGAACAGAGACGAAGCAGAAAAATGTATAAATATAGCAACAAAAGCTCTCGAAGCCGGTGATAAGGAGAAAGCGTTAAAGTTTCTCAACAAAGCGGAGAAGCTGTATCCGACTAAGAAAGCCAAAGGTAAGGCTGTTTGTGGCTGACTTGTACGTTTAGCTAACCAAGCGAAGGAACAACTTGCTCCTCATCCGCTGATATTGTATAAGTGTTAGCATGTAGCTAACATCTGGTTACATCGGTTCGTCACAGGCCATCTGTTGAATAGTATGTAACAGTGTCAAACGTTTGTCATATTACTTAACGTTTATCAAAACTGCGCTATGGTTTATACACAGCAAAATTAGCAACACACATTCGTATTAGCCAAGATGTGGCCTGACAGCTAACCTAGCTTGCGCTTTCTTTTGGGCTTATCAGTAAAAAAATGGAGTTTATAGTTGTATGGTCACATTAAGTTAATAACTAACTATTATCCCGTCGTGTTTTTTTTTTAATAACGCCTTCTAACTGATGAAAGGTCTTAGCTAAATGACGAAACGTCAATTCACTAACAAGCCATTCATTCAATTTGACCCAGGCTAGTTATCGCTACTAGTGACGTTTTATCTCAGTAGTAAGCTGGTGTTCGTTTATTTGTTAAGCTGTTATTTCACTTTCACTTCATTTCGGCACACATTTTTAAAGTATCTGGGGATTTGGGGGCAAGAGCGAAGCTGAAAATGTAGGACGATGTGTCCATGCTGTCCAGGCCACACAGCCACCCGGTCAATCCTTTAATTGAATGATTGACCAGGGAAAGGCTTGAAGTGAAGGCTAATCTAGGACACACGACCGTCTGTGAGATGACAGTAAACCAGTAATAAGGATGAGATTGAGAGCGCTTTGGATTATAGTTTAGAAAAAGTCTTAATTATATAGCATTGTGAGGGATTACATAACAACATAGAGGAACTGATAATTAGTAACTCCTCCGCTTTTAAACTGTAACTCGTTGGTTGAAATGTGTCCAGCTGTCTGCATATTTATGTGCCTACACTGTCAGCATTAGCACTGTGTGTGTGTGTGTGTGTGTGTGTGTGTGTGTGTGTTAACCACTGCAGTATTCAAGATGCCCACGCGAAGCTTTGATAACTTGCTGCCTTTTATTTGTTAGCCATGTAGTCTAACATTTAAAATCCCCACTACTGGCACAATTCCACGAGGCGACATCCAGCATAAAAATAAAGACTAAAAATGGATAAGGGAGGAGCTGAAAGTTTCTTATCTTTGGATGTTTGAAACAACCTCTGAAAACGGATAACATCGGCTTTTGGGAATAAAAAAAATCTAATTTTGTGACAAAGCAACACGTTAGAAAAGAAATAAATTACAACTTTAAAACGGTAATGAAAGTAATTGGTTGGTGTACAAGATGTGCACTAAAAAGGAAGAACATTACAAAGTTGTGTAGCTAACAGTTTATGCGCATTATAAAATGGCATAATGAAGTCAAATATGAAGTTTTAAACTGTGCAGCTAAAGAATAAAAGCCATACTGTTTAGGAAAATGTGGATTTTGTGTTTGAGGATGAGTCGACAGAGTCTGGAACTCAAGTCCTTGGCTGTTATCTTGCTCACGCACTGATATAATTACTGATAAAGATTAAAAATTGCTGGCTGAAGTAATCCTGAGTATGCGAGGAATTTCTATTAAAAAGGCTGACTTGGAGGGGAGGGGTTATTATTGCGCTGGTGAAACGTTTTTGCATTCACAGTGAAGGCCTGACGGAGCTGCATGGAGAGGGTTTACAGTCTCATGAGCACCGCAAATGTAGTTTGTAGATGGGTTTAACCTTAATGTGGTAAAGTAATGTGTCAGGTCCCCTGATATTGCTACTGCAGCTTTGCTTGTGGCTGTTTAGCATGAGCTAATCTCATGGGGGTTATGGCTACAACTCTCTGTAGTGCATTTATTCACATTAAAGAGAATATTGCTTTTAAAAATGCATATAAATGTAGTATTATTAATATTCAGCCACACCACTGTAGGTAGATTAAGTTTTGGCTAATGTAAATTTATATTTGTGAATTTCCAGAGCTGCAAAATATAAGCACATTACTAAAGCACAAATTAGCTCAACAGAAGATTACACTAAAGAATCCACTGTTTTCATCATATTTGGTAGCCGAGAGGGCTGTGGGAATTTGGGGAATGTTGCACCATATAGAGGACTTACATTTCCTGAGGGATGTTAATGAATAATGCATTGATAAACAATTGAAAACTTTTATGCTGGTGCAGAGGCAGAGATAATTGGTGTGCTGTATTGCTGTGTTACTTTGTTTGCACGTCTTTGCACTTCACTCACCAGGTCTGGCGTTCATGTCTTGTTGAGGATTATGCATGATTCGCAAAAACATAACATGCATTTAAAAAAAATCTGATTTACATGAATTGATAGCGCTGAGAAGCAGCATTAAAAGTCTTTAATTCATATTTTATCTTTGCTTTATCTCAACTTTGGGAAGTTTGTTAAAAGTGTGGGAGCGTAATACACCAGAAAGCATTTCTGTCTTTTAACCTGTCTTTATTCCCTCTTCTTTTAGCTTTGTTGGATGCTTTAATGAGGAATGGGAGCTCAGCAGGTAATGGCGCATATCGCAGGAGACCAGCGGAAAACTCAGAAACCAATGGTACTCAGTCAGAACGAGAGAACCCAGAATCTGGAGCAGGCGACCCGCCTAAAAGCTTCACCAAAGAGCAGGTTGACGGCGTGCAAAGGTGAGACTCGCTGTGCTTAGTTTTCCACTAAAATCTGTCCCACTTCACTCGGCTATTTTTGTGCTCTTCAGCTTTGCTGCAGTTGGCTTTGTGACAGCACCAGTGTTTCTTGGTTAAACAGAGGAGGACAGATAGGACACTATAGTCTCAACAGTGTTGTGCACACATGGCTACTGCTATGGGAACTTCTTCACCTTGATTGGTTTCCCATTGGAATAGGCAGGTATTTAGCAGATACTAGGTAACTTTACAAGCTGTAATTTTAGAACATTAGATCTAAACAAAGAGAAAGGCAAGCAGATATTTTATCCACAGCACATTTACCCATATCCTCAAAAGATGTTTATGGCAACTCAAGTTTATTTTCAGGATAAACATGCAGCTCGTATTCCACTTAAACTTAGCCACTCTCTCCCTTGTGCTTTTCTGTTAAATCCATTGGGAGGCTTCTGTGAGTTAAATATTGCATCATAGTTTCTAGGAAAAAGAAACAAGGGTTGTACACTTAGTGTATATTAAAAGTGTCTTTTTTGGGACCTCATCCGTAGTTCCACTCCAGTCACTGTTTTGTGAGCTTGGTAATACCCCTGAATTATAACATTATTAGTAAGGTGTGAGAATTTCATCATATACTTTATTAAAATCCAGTTAAACACAACTGATTATTTTATTTCACTCTTATTTACTTTTACTCTTTCCTGTATGTCTAAAACTGGTTCTTACGTAGTGCTTTTCTACTCTGAGCAGTCAAAGCGCTTTATACCACTTGTCTTGGTCACCCATTCACACAAGGACTTTTTTTCCTATGCTTTTTCTACATAAGTGTAGATAAATTTTCTATGTAACATTCTCACTCATTCATACTCTGATGAATGCATTGGAGACTTGCCCAGTATTTGGCGAGCAGACCGGGATTGAACCATTACATTTTAAATAAAGTAACTTTCCAAATAATTGTGCATAAAATTGAATTTTAGTGTCAAGCACAATTTTTGTGTTATTACGTAAATTAAAACAAGAAAATGTGAATAAAAGCATTTTTATGTTCTCATTTTGCCTGTCAGCACATATCTGCAAAAAGTAGACCCAGACCGATATATATGTGGGCTGATATTATCAGCCGATATTAGATATTTGCTATTGTATGGGCATTTCAAAACAGCAAATACATGAAAATAAAAATGAGCAGTCCTCTTAGTCATATTCTGAGTGATCACATTACATAGTTTGTCACCCAGAGCAGCGGTCCCCAAACCCCGGGCCTCGGACCGGTACCGGTCCGTGAGTCGTTTGGTACCGGGCCGCGAGAGTTGAGGCTCAGGTGTGAAATGTATGGGTTTTCAGGGTTTTTATCGGTTTTCAGCGTTATTTTGTTATCGTTTTTATCGTTAATTCGGTTTTCCTGGGTCTTTTCACGTGTGTTATGAATAAATCTTCTTTTTTTCGGTACCGGTACTAGTTTTATTTTGTTGTATTTATCCGCAGCACCTTAAAGGCCGGTCCGTGAAAATATTGTCGGGCATAAACCGGTCCGTGGTGCAAAAAAGGTTGGGGACCGCTGACCCAGAGGACACTCTGCAACTTCCCTGCTGGCAACACGTGTTTGTTTTCACAAACCGAACAGCCAGCTGATGTGTCAGTAACAGGCAGACTGTAACTGGATAAGGAACACATAACAAATGTTAGGGAAATCATTTCATGTTTCATGCGTTTGAAAGAAAAAAACTGTATTGTCTGATGTATCGCAATTTTTGCTTTTTAATTGGCCAAATATCAGCACCGGTATTGGTCTCAAACATCCTACATCAGTTGTCCCCAATTTTCTCCTTGCCAGTCTTTATAAGTTTTAGTTCACTTAACATTTGTTTGTTTAGTTTATTCACCTGAATTTGAGAAGTTCATTGAATCAAGTCGTGATCCAACTAATTAAAAAGAAAAGGCTTTCCACTTCACAAAATTGTTTTGCCACAATTGAGCAGTCCTAGTATTACCACCCCACTCCTTCCAGTTTAGGCATTCTGGAAATGTAAATTTCTATGTAACAAAAATTCAGTTGCTCAGACAATTTTAGATGAATTTTATCATCACACCTGCAGTTAAAAAGTCACAAAAAACATTTAGCCACAAACATACATTTGAATGACTTGGTTTACCTGATGTGTGGCAGCTTGGCTGCTGACATACATAACGGACTCAGAAAATAACAGATGAGCTCAAAGTTGTGTATTTCTCTGCCTGTGCTGCAACATGTAAAAGAGCACCACCTCTGCTCCTGGCACAGAAATGTGTTTTCTGAATATGGAACTCAAAAATGCATCATTTCAAAACTGAGAACAGTTTAGCTCTTCAATATGGTCATCTTTGATTATTTAGCCAGGTTTTGGTACCCACAATTACACATGCAAAGTATAAAAGATGGATTCCTCATCTTGCACTGTATGCTTATGAAAAGCTTTGAATGTTGAGATATTTACAGTGTAAATGATGAATTCTCACCAGGCCCTTATAAATCATGTGTGCAGAAACCACAAAGGCTGGAAACATCACTGCTGTGACATCAAAAGGCTAATAGTGCTCTCAGCTGTTCAGTTGTGGTTAAATATCACACATCTGATCGATTGGGGCCAGGGCCATTAATATTTTAGTGACAAAATATTCTTGCTTCATCCAGAAGGTGACAGGAAAAGACACCGTGTGAATCTGAAAGCTTTTTTTTTCCATTTACACATTCTGTTTCTGTCTTTCAGAATAAAGCGGTGTAAGGACTACTACGAAGTGCTTGGTGTCAACAAAGAAGCCAGTGATGATGAGCTTAAAAAAGCCTACAGGAAACTAGCGCTCAAATTTCATCCAGACAAAAACCATGCACCTGGAGCAACAGAGGCCTTTAAAAGTAACTTTGTTATATTTTGCTTTGAAATGTGACTTTGAAAGTGTGATGGAGACTGTTTGTTGTGTAGAGCTGACCTCTGGTTCAAAGGAATTACTTGCTTGCTATGAGTTTTGTAGCCTCGCTGCTTTTGCCTACTGAATTTCCTGCAGATTTCCTAAAAAGTCTACAAAACCATAGTTCAACTAGTGGGCATAAGCAGGGAGATTAAAACATTGAGGTGATATTTAAAAATGATGCAAATTCAGTGTCAAAGCGGGTAGCCTAAGCTCTTCAGTGTTGAGGCACTCTAATATACTCTACAATAATTTTTTTTGCCTTTATCAACAATATAAAGTGCCTTGAGGCGACTGCTTCTGTGATTTGGTGCTATATTTAAAAAAATGAATTGAATAAATATAACATTTTTGGAGGAAGAAAAGGAAAAGAGATTTTCTAACTCTATTCTACTAACTCTGCTCTCTTTTCTAGAGATTGGCAATGCATATGGAGTACTCAGCAACGCAGACAAACGACGGCAGTATGACCTGACAGGAGGAGAGGAGCCGAGCAGCCCAAGTCACTCGCGTGGCGCAGGCTTTGACTTCCAAAGGGGCTTCGAGGCTGACATCACTCCTGAGGACCTCTTCAACATGTTCTTTGGAGGCGGCTTCCCATCCTGTAAGTGTGCACATCAGCACATAAGGACACAAATGCAGAAAGAATTACTTGTTCTAAAAAAATGTTGTTGTTTTTTTTTTTAATATATTTTTTAATTGGTATGGATTTCTGGTAAGGGAGATATGAGAAATGTGATTATGTGAAATAATTGCATAAAATGTTCAAAATATTAAAAATCTGACTGGTTGTTTGGGTACCTGGTGACATAGGTCATACCCTTGTGTCTGACCTCAGCTGTGATATTTTAATATTCTGCAGCCAATGCACACACTTTCACCAACGGCAGGACAAGCTACAGCCATCAAACGGATTACAGGCAAGAGAGGACAGAAGAACGAGGAGATGTACGTAGACTGCTCACAATTTCTGTCTTAAATTTTTAGATTTTTTTTTTTTTTTTTTTTTTTTTGAACACTTTTCTGTTATCACAATTTTTGTTGATACTTGATGGCTTTATAAGCTCTGTACTAATTTTGACATACTCCGTTTGCCTCTAGGGTGGTTTTTCAATGTTTATTCAGCTGATGCCCATCGTGGTCCTGATCTTGGTGTCATTGCTGAGCCAGATGATGGTGTCTCCTCCACCCTACAGTCTCTATTCTAGACCGTACGTGCACACACTCTGTCGTTACTGACACCTTTATACCCGATAAGGTGTAATTTCATGCATTACTTGGCAAATTTAGCACAAAAAGTGGTCTTGTAAGACATGTTCTGTGCTCATCTGAGCTTTTTGTAGGCTTTCTTGAAAATTTAGTTCAACTGTGCCATTGGCAAATTGCACGCACAGTATTGTCTTCTTAGAGTTTGAAACAAAATGTGTCATCATATGTGGAAATTGCTGCCATTGTTAAGGATTTTTTTTAACCTAAGCTTGTGCCTCCCATCTCCTCCAGGTCAACGGGTCAGACCATAAAGAGACAAACAGAAAACCTGCATGTTGACTACTATGTCACCAGAGATTTCAAGTCAGAGTTTAAGGGCTCAGCACTGCAGCAAATTGAGAAAAATGTAGAGGAGGACTATGTATCAAATGTCAGAAATAATTGTTGGAAGGAGAGACAGACGAGTAAGTAACCACAGTTATAAATTCACCCTCAGAATAGTTTGTGCTCTTGAAAAAATGTGACACAGTTTCTTCCCCTGTCTCATCCAGAAACAGACCTGCTTTACGCCGCTAAGGTATACCGGGACGAGCGAATGCGCAAGAAGGCAGAACTCATGACCATGGATAACTGCAGGGAGCTGGACAGACTAAATAACCTCTTCAGAGGTGGATGAAATGGATGCTTTTAGGTCTTGTAAATCTATATGAATAGAGATGTATGTTCATTTTTTTTATGAAGAGTCTTCAAACTTTAGGGCACTTGAAGACATAATTTAGCTCTATTGTTGTGCTTTTTTTCCCCTCCTCCTCTCATCCTCCTAACTTTTCTTCTTCCTCATTCCACATTCCACTCTGGCCCTTGGAATCGCCTTGTTATGTTGTAATCGACCAATCTACACACAATATAGAAAGTCTCAGATGTTTTTCTTTTTTAAAAAAAAAAAACAAACGCAAAAAAACAAAACTCTTATTTAAGTGTTTTCCTTAAAATGGGAAAGAAAAGGACACTTGATTGTAAAAGGCATGTGCGCTTTGAGTAGTGACAACCTGAGAGGCATTCTGCACAAGCAAATTAGTGTTGTAAGACCAACAAGCTGCTTCTGGCATCATCTGCTTGTCATAAACATCAAATGAGAAACAAGTTCACCTGGAGGTGTTGTCCCCACACACAATTCAGTTTCTTCAACAATCACATTTAAGAAAAAAAAGAGAGAGCGAATGCTTGTCTTTGCTCCTTACTCACCTCCACCTGTGGATGAAGATCACTGGATCATGAAGAGTTATCACTGACTTTGCTACTAGAGAACATTTTATATTGTCCAGTCTAAAATGTGACTTTGGTTGGAACTAAAGATGAACGGACAGTGAAACTGTTATTCATAACTGGTTGTACATTTTCATTTTTGAATGTTTAAAGTTTATGCAGTTATTTAAGTAACTATAGAAGGAAAAGGATTTTTCTTCAGTGCTCGCCTGATCATTTAAATAAAATCAAATTATTAACATATCCTGAATGAAACTGTCTTTCAATTATGTTGAAGAGTAAGTTGGTTTAAATTGCACAAAACCTTCCTCTCATGTATCAAGTGGTCTGTAGTTTTAATGGATCTATTTCTTTCCTCACATAATTTTCACATAACCTAATACAGTGTTTGTAAATTGGGATTTCAGTGGTGGTTAATGTTAAGTTTCTACATATGTATTTTACAACTGACAGTAAGCTTAACCAGTCAGGCGTTTGATCGGTACTTCAGATTTGCACGGGGCCAGTTCTGTGAAAGATGTAGACTAGCTACAATCTGGTTGGACCCAATATTTACACACTGTCAGCAACAGGTTATCGGATAGGCTGTGGTAGTTGAACTGTGGTGTTAGGTTGGCACTAAGGGAGTGCAAAGAAAATATAGTAATAATATATGCTTTTGTGGTGTTTACATTAAATTCTTGACCCTACCATCCAAATGCTGCTGCAGAAATTTGGATTCATCAGACCAGGCAATATTTTTTCCAATTTTGGTGAGCCTGTGAAAATTGTTGGCACAGTTTCCTGTGCTTATGTGACAGGAATGGCACCTGCTGCTGTAGGCTATCTGCATGAAAGTTTGAGGTGTTGTGCAGACCATGCTGAGCTCTTGTATACTTTGCACATATTATGTAAAAGATTTTTTTTAAATTAATTATATTAAGCCCGTGAGTGCATTTTATTTTAGAAGTATGTGTAATAGCAGATAATAACACTAGGTCTTCTAAAGATAAATGACAAGTTTCTACCAGTAGTTGGTACTCCAGTCTTGGAGATGTAAGACGAAGGTAAGTTACGAAATATCGTTAAAAATAATAATTTTAACATTTTTGTAACATTTAAATGACATAAATTCGAACGTTGGTCCTGGGCTGAAGTAGAGACGCGATACAGACAGCGCACTTTTTCTTTATTGTAACGTCACCCTAATTTGTTTACCAACGGTCACGTGACACCACCAAACCCGGAAACGACATCATAGCTCATGCCACCTATGTGTTTTCGGCATGAAAACAAGCTAGTGTGACAGTTAAAATGCTATCAAGACAACGTGTTTAGGAATAAATCAAAACCAATGTGCAAGAAAACGCTGTTTTTTGGCCCTGACGATAAGTAGACCATGAAGTACCCCAGCTACATCTGTGTCTTTCTGTTGGGTTTCTGCTGTTGCGGATATTTTTCACAAGTGTCTGCTAGCAACCACGAGCCAGAAACTCCAGACTGGAGGATGACTCTAAAAACCATTCGCAACGGGATCCACAAGATTGACACGTACTTGAATGCAGCACTGGACTTGTTTGGTGGCGATGACGGACTATGTCATTACAGATGTAGTGATGGTAAGCTAGGTCTTTACTCCAGCTTTCAAGCTCTTTCTCCAAGTTAAGAATGGGTTTATTAAAGTAATTATTTACCCATGACATCCAGAGTGTGTAATTTAGGAATGTCCCTGTTATTAGTCAGGCTTGTAAATTAATTATTTGTGCCACAACTTTCTCTTAGATCAGCTTGAAAAGGGTTTGCGTTAATTTAATAGTTGGCGCGACCATCTTCAGTCCTGTGTAGAAGTCTCAAACAACCCTCATCTCTTCATACTTTCTTATGAAAAGAATGAGAAATGAATGCAGAAATGAATGAAAAACATTCAAAGCTCTTTTGTGGATGTTGGCCTTTCCTTCTATTCTCTGTGAAGATGATCCCACACTGCTTCAATAATGTTGACGTCCGGGATCTGGGGAGGCCAATCCATGACTGTTTCTCATACACTGTGTTTTTCTAGCCAGGTATGCTTTTGCTAAATTGGCACTGCATTGCCAATCAGATCCTTTTCAGATTATAATGCATGGTGGAACAAAATGTGATGGCACTTTCCTGCATATTTCCATCACTTTTGAAAAGATACCCAACACCACATCCTCAAAGAGCTTCCACTTTGTTGTACAGATGGTTGTAGACACTCCCTGTTGTATCTCTTTCCTGACCACCTCTGTATGTATTGACACCCATATCATTTAAACTTGGATTTTTCACTCCACAAGACCTGTTACCACTGATTTTCAGTGCAGGTCTTGTGTACTATACAGACTTTTCTCCCTGTTTCCCATAATTAAGAATGGCTTATTGACAGGCATTATTCAGCTGAGACAATTTCTGATGAGGCTTCAGCAAACAATAGATGATCAGCTGATGCAAGATGCCTCTCTCAGCTCCTGTGTTAGTCTGCTTAGTTGCTTTAAAAACAGCAAAAACTTTTCAGATACTGTACATCTGCCTGCCATTAATTCTTCTGTCCTGCGCTTGTTGAGTATCCCCAGTTTTTTTTAAGGATTCCCTGAACACCATACTGGTTTTCAGCTCTTTGGGATTGAGATGGGACCTCTTTGGGATTCAATTTATGGATGTAAAAATACAATCATATGCCTGTCAACCTGTGTTATATTTGGCATTTTCACAGATTCAGTTAAAGTAATGGGAACAGTAGCCTGTTGTATTTTTGCAACAAAGAGACTAAAAATACAGTTTCATTTATTGGTTCTTAGCTAAGTCATCAAGTTTTTTGCTCTTTCTTTGAGTTAAGACCCTTTTTTGCGTAAATGGTGAAAATGGCCAGGTCCAAGGCCTGGACCCCAGATGAATGAAAAAGCAGAAAGACCTTTGAAAGACTTTCACAAAGCCTGGAGAACTATTGCTTGAGACCACTTTAAAAATGACAAGAAAGTCTGGGTTATTGAAATTAAAATATAAAGAAATGAGGGGTGTTTCAAGACAGTACTATCTGTGGCACCGCTAGCCTTTATAATTATCTGTAAACATGTAATCTCTGACCTGACTGCAAGATAACAGATAGTTGAAGAGTAAGAAATCTAATCAACTTTGCTCCTGTCTCAAAGGGTACAAGCCAGTGCCTCGTCCCGGGTACAAAAATCCACCACCCAACGGATGTGGTTCCCCCCTGTTTGGAATTCAGGTAGTTCAAAGCATGTTGCCAGCATGCTGAAATGGATCATTTTGTATATCATTTGATTTTGTCTTATTTAAATACATTGAGTATACACACACAAGTCCATAGTACAAGCTGCAGTTTGGGTAAAATGTAGCCAAACTGCCTAGGTCAATACTATTGGCAGTGTTAGCTCCAGATACATTTGCTTCAGAAAGTACTCACTTCACTTTTTGCACACTTTAAAGTTCTGTACATTTATTCTTAAATGACGAAAATTGGCATTTTGTTCCCATAATTTGCACTTAATAAATGCCATGTAATAATCCTTGAGATAGAAAAAGTCCACGTGTTTCAAATTTAATCTATATGACACACACACCAGTGTGTAAAAGATATCATAATACACACTGAAATCCAAGGAAGTCTTTGAAAATATTCTAAGTAAAATTCAAAGTTCCTGGACAGAGAGTTGACCAGAAATCCAAAACTTTCTGACCACATCAGGTCAGACCAGAATATTGCTGGAGCGGTCTGTAGATGATGAAGGCTATAGAAACATGTTTAATCAACTTAATTAATTAATAAAGTTAATTGAATTAACTTCAGCAACTAAGCACAGAACTGCAGTACTATAACTTGCAAGCGTGCATCTCATTCTGGTAGTGTCCTTCTCTAGTCAAGTCCAAAACGTGTGTATAACCAACAGCTGCTGAGTAACTGATATGTGTTCATCCAGTTTGATGTTGGCATCCCGTCCATGACCAAATGTTGTAACCAACATGACCGCTGCTATGACACCTGTGGCCGGGAGAAACACGACTGTGATGAGGAGTTCCAGGTCTGTCTGGAGAAAATCTGCAGGAATGTGCAGAGGACTCTGGGATTGGCCCAAAGTGTCCAAGGTAAGAGAGCAGTGATTTAGGAAGTAAGTTTAAGAGGTTGTGCAAAAAGGCAAACAGACTTTTTAGACTAAGTTTGCTTAGGTGCTAAGTTTGGAGGTGTTTATAGAAATGAATAGAACCTCAAGACTCAAGTAAAAAAACAAACATATCAAAGCATATTATACAGTAGTTTTGCACGTCATACAATACAAATCTGTTACAACTACAACATAAATATTTGCTCTCTAAATCACTTGCCTGTGTTATAATTTCTTATAGCCTTGTAAGATTATAAGATTGCTATGTTAGTGAAATAGTGAGGTTACTTTAGAGAAGCTGAGAGTCACCCACAGCCTGTTACACAAGTGATCAAACACATCTTAAACAGGGGGAAGTGCATTGCTTCCATCCGTTTAGATTAGCCAATTAGCAGCATCGCAGTAAAGAGATTAATTCCATTTAGCTGCTTTGCACTTTAGGCACACAAGTGCAAGCTGACTCACTGTCATACCGTTACACTTTATTTAAACAGAGGCATGGTGTTAGTAACTCAGCTTTTACAATCCTGAGTTCCTTTCATGCCTTTTTCCTGCTTTTTCACCATTTTATTCCAGGAAGTAATAAAACACATGCTATAATACTGCGCAGGAATAATGAATATTCCGAATGACTTGGAGCAGTCATTTTAGTATAAATAAAGTTTTAGCAATATGCATACTATAACTGTAGTGGAAAGGTGTAAATGGAGAAAAACCTCTGAGACCCGGCTGTTGTTAATGGTGCAAAAGGCACTGTTCAGTCATCCTTCTATTATTGATAAACTGAAGAAATTAAGAGTTTTGTAAGAGGAGTGATCTAAAAATCGTTTTTGCTGGTGTGCAAATCTCATTAGCAACTACAATGTGGTCACTAAAGACATCTAATAAGACAGCCTGTATGTTTTTAATTTTGTCAGACTGTGTTTGTCTATATTTAGGACTAGGGGAAAGACTTTAGTCAGCGATCAGTTCTATAATCCTGGATATTCTCAGCAATTTGGATGCCTACGCTGCTGTGTCTGTGAATACAAAAGTTATTCATGGAGTTCTACAAGGTTCTGTATTGGGACTGATTCTGTTTACATTATGCGCGCTTCCCTTAGGCAGTGTTATTAGGAAACAGTTTCAGTGCTATGCAGACGACACTCACCTTTATTTATAAATGAAGCCAGAGGATAAAATTCAATTAGTTAAACTACAGGGACTATTAAACACCTGGATGTCCTGTAGTGTTTTTCTTATAAATTAAGACAAAACTGAGGTTATTATATTTGGCCCTAAATTCATAAATCATATTATCCTAACAAAGCACTTCACTCTCAGACTGCAGGCTTACTTTTTTCCTAGAGTTTCTACAAGTTGAATGAGAGGCACAGCTCCCAGTTTGAATTTGGAACTCAGACACTTTCTCTAGTTTTGAGATTAGATTGAAAGATTTTCTTTTTGATAAAGTCTATAGTAAATGCTGGGTCAGGTGACCCTGAACCATCCTGTCACGATCCCTTGCTGCTAAATCGGTCATGCTGCTGCAGGACGTAATGTGATACACTGTGAGCACTTCTTCTCTACTCACCTCCTTTTAACCCCACAGGTTTATATGCCACCGCAGCATGTCATTACATTTTTGCCTTCTCTCTTCCTGTTTCTTCCTCTTTTCTTTCCACTCTCCTCTCACAAACAACCAGTCATTGCAGATGGCTGCACCTCACTATTTCTTTCTGTTAAAAGGGAGTTTTTTTACTCCCCACCATCATAAAGTGTTTGCTGTACAGTCTTTACCTCACAGTTTAAAGCACTTTGAGGCAACTGTTACGCTTTGGTGCAATATAAATAAGCTTGAATTGATGTGAGCTGATTTTTCTGTTCATATTATTTCTTGTGTTGTCTTTTTTCCTTACAGCATGTGAGTCAGCAGTGACTTTGCTTTTCGATGCTGTTATGCACTTGGGATGTAAGCCGTACCTGGACAGTCAGCGAGCGTCGTGTGTGTGCCAGTATGAAGTAAAGAATGAGCTGTGACGCCACCACAGCCACGAAACTGTCAGGCTTTCAGAAAGTCAGCACTAACAGAAGGATGCTAGCAATAAACTTTCTGTCTTTCGTAGATGTTCTCAGGGATAGAGCTACTGGGTTTGCACTAATCTGTGTCTGTTGCCTCCTTTTTTAGATGGAGAGTGGACAATTAATATCTTTCCTATGTCATTGATTATTTATATATATTGTTCAGGGTTTCTGTGGTTTGCCTTTAAACCAGCAGTTTATTTTATATTTCTGTGAAGTCTGCATAACTTCCTCAGAAGTTTACATTAAAAAAAGACTGTGACCATGTTCAGTGTGAACACTTCTGATTAATCTATTTTAATTCAACAGGGAAAAACTGTTTTTACCCCTCAGCTGTAAAAGGATAATGGGTTTTCTTTTGTCCTGGTTTGTTGTTAAAATTAATGTACGGTTCAGCTTCCACTGCCTAAAACATGTCATTTGTTGACATAAGTTTTTTTTTATCAGAAATATATTTAGTATATATAAATATTGCTTCCAGTAACAAACCATTATTGGTTACTTTATTTAATTATAATAGATGGAGCTGGGCCGATTTCTTTTCAGTTCATCACAAACTGAGTAACCTGCTAGAGCTTCGTCTAGACTTCCTGAAATCGCTAAATTTTCAAGATGTCATTAGCAAATAGTGAACTGTAAAAGAAAACAGCACAGGACATTTCCCTATTCTGTGACAATAACAAGAACTTGTGATGAAGTTGAAAATGTTTATCTCTACTGTATCTGAAGTGCTGACTGGTGCGGATGTGTCTTGTAGAAACATCTTTTAAATTTGCAATAAAAATAGTTGTGCTTTAACTGTTACGTTGTCATCCATCAATTTTTAAGTAAATTAGTCTTTAAGTGTCTAAGGTGACATGTTTTAATCATATCTACATATAGGTTGGATAAGGCCAGTGAATTGACACAGGAGCTGATCCGTCTACTCTTTGCAAAAGCCTCATCAGATATGGTGTCAGTGGAAGGGTGGCTGTCAAGAAGCCATACTTAATGAAGGGAAACAGAGAAAAGGCTGGGGTTTGCCAAATTACATGAGAACTGGACTAAAAATCTGAGATAACAGGTCTTAGATGTCATGAATTCAAATGTAAAATCTTTGGTTCATTTTGGTCATCAGTATGTCTGGATGAGGTCAGGAGAGCGATACAAAAGCAAGCGTCTACATTCATCTATAAGACATAGTGAGGCTCTGTCATGGTTTTGGGCTGCATTTCAGTCAGTGGTGTTGGGAGTCTTGATAAAATGAATTATGAATGCAGAAAAGTACCATTATGTTTTGATCTACCATGTAATACTGGAAAGTGTCTTATTGGCAATAGCTATATTTCTCAGCATGACAATGATCCCAAAAAGAGTCCCAGAAGTCCCAGTTCAATAAAAGCATACCTGCATAGAAAAACACACAGTGGAAGACTATCAATCATGTATTGGCCTCCCCAGAGCCCGGACCTCAACATTGTTGAAGCAGTGTGGGATCATCTTGACATAGAACAAATGGTAACCAAGATTCAAAGAAGAGCTTTAAATGTCCTTCAAGAAGCCTGGACAACTATTCCTGAAGAAGGTTTTATGGCAAAGATCAACCCAAATGAGCTTTAATTTGCACCATACCTAAATAATTGACTAAAAAATTCAGTCATCAGACTTGGAGGTTGTCAAGCCTGTGAGTGCGTTTTATTATTTTATTTCATATAAGCATGCAGAATGTCAAACCACACTCCTGGACCAAAACCATGGAGGACATTTATGTCATAATAGAATAATAGAAAGTATTAACACAAAAAATACATATTTTCCATGTTCTTGTTTTATTCAATTTCTCAAATCTGTCTTCGTTAAATGTGGTTTGTTTGTGTATAGGATACATTTTCTAGATGCTCTCTCTCTAGAGATTCACCTTCATGGTGTTCTTGGGTTCATGGGGTGGTTCGGGACATTCTGCATCAGACATCCTACCCAGGTGAACCAGCTGAGGTTGATCAAGCCCTGACTTGTGCCCCAGCACAAACCACCCACAGGTCAGCCCTTTTAATCAAAACCCAGCTTCACTCATGGTTTTTATGGCCATCTTCTTTGCCTCTCCTGTAATAAAAAACCTGATACAAAATAGCCAGCCTTTTTGAGCTGAGCTGACAGAGGGCCCTTTCAGTCTCTTCTCAATGGGCTCTTGGTACTTTGTATGTTTTGGCTCAATTGCTTCTTCCATATCCTCTTCCCAGGGCACTGCAAGTTCTGGCATGGTCAGCTGTTTTGTCTCTTCAGAGTAGATGATGATCTTGTGTAAACCTCAGCCGTTTGTTCAGATTGATAAGTAAGTGTCAGTCGTAGGCCACAGAGAGAAGACTTAGATCCTCAGTTTTGATTTTGGGTAGGGTTTCTTTCCAGCTTTCATAAAGGGATCTTCTTTATGGTGATGGTAAATGCTTTATGATGGTAAATGCCAGACTGGCTGCTCAAATATATTTAGTCTGGTTTTCTGGTCTAACTAAAACATAACAAGAAAAAATCAATTAGATGTAGCATGATTTTTATACATGGGAAATAAACAGTTTAAATAAAGGTACAAAAAAAAAAAAAACCTTGCTCGCAGTACTGAAATTTTATTTAAGCAGAATAGTTGATTACAAAAATTCAATTTTAAATTTTTCAGTTTAATCAATTTTTCATTAACTAAAAACGTTAAACACTGTAACCTAAAATCATATATATCTTGATTAAGAGGATTTTACTTTTTCAGTTATTCCAGCAAAAAACGTTTTCCTTTGGGCACATTTGGAAACACATCTTTATAATTTTATTAAAAACTACATTAGGGGGAGTGAAGAAGGGGAGACTTCCTAGAAACTCCTGAGAATATTGTCGTCATATTGGTTCCTGATAAGATTGTCAAGTTTTCACCTCATCACATTAAACAATCTTACATACTATTAGCCTGACACACACTGACAAAGCGTTCCTGTTTGACTTTCCACTTTTTATATCGATATTTAAAGTTAGGTAAGAAAACAGCGCTTCCTTGTGGTCACTCGGTAGCACTACAGCTTAAACGAACACCTGCTGCAAACTGCTCCTTTTAACCAACAAGAACAACAAAGGAAGGAAAGGAAAGGAACGCATGTTGTGTCAAGTGATCACGTGACAGGGTGAGGCAAGGCGGTAATGACCCAACCTCTTTAGGCCAAACAGCAAAAGCAAAGATTGAAGAAATACAATGTAAAAGAAACTGGGTACAATATGTATATACTGCAGTGCATGCCATGATATTGATATAAGGCAAGTTTGGCTGTCAGAGCAGGCCGTATGTACCAAACTTTATAATGTCAACTGAAGTCTGTCATTATAGGCTGTTCAAAGGTCACACTGACTGTGGCTCTGAGCAGGCAGTTGACACACCTTGAGTTGCAGCCTCTGTGTCGGTATCTGCTGCTGGCAGTAGAGACCTGCCCTGCCCCGCAATCCAATGAGATTCCGGTGGGCGGGGCTACAGCGTGGTTCCTCATTCATGATTTAATTTGGCAAATATGTTTTTCTCGCTGTGTCAGTCGGAAGAAGGGTCTAACAGGGCAGAAGACTATTGTACAGGTAACAGACTAAGAGTTTTGTTTTAAATTGAGAATAGACGCGTGACCTATAAAGACGCTGTCACACCTTTGCTACAAGTCTTACATTTGATCAGGTCAGTCACTTTTTGATTCAGGTGCCTCATGTTGTATCATTTACAAAGTGAAAACTTTTGTTTCTTTATGACCTTCCCAGGAAGTGTTCCTACACAGACGACCACAAAGTATCAATATGACAGGTGAGCATTTCAATGCTACAAGCTTCTTTTGAAATATAGAAGAGAGAATATTCATGCAAACAAAAAGCGACACAAACTGTAAAACAAAGCCAACAGGGTGACATTAATCATCCACTTAACTTTCCTTTTGATTTGACTGTCATGCAGATAATAATTATAGTAAATATCATTCAAACTGACCTGCATAAATCTATAAAAGTGCGTCATATGCGTGAATGGATATCCAACAGTTTTCCTCCAAATTACCTGTGCTGGATTTTTTTTAGGTGCAGCTCAATGAAAATAAACAATAAATCATAGCTGCATGAAGGTTATTGAGGCTGGATTTTGCTGTGTCGCAGAAGATATACAGTTTATAGAGAGACAGCAGCATTCATGTCAAGACACCTTATTTAGGCAGTGTTTAAATAACTATAGTATAATACATTTCTGCCTCTATGCCAGACACACTCATTCTGCCTTATTTGCAGAATGAGTGTGGAGAATAGAGCTGTTCCACATGGCTTCTGGTCTTTCAACAGTCTTTCTCCATCTTTCTCCGCCCGTAACCCAGCTGTTGACAACTATCAGGAGTCTGAGTGTATAGAAAAATGGGTGCTTGACCCCAGCACTAGCAGCACTTATAGCTCTATGGTTTAACACAAAAAAATGGTATATTGCAGTATTTAAATAAGCTGTAAAGCAAGATTTGCATTATTACACTGCATTATTATTTTGTAATTTTTGCACTGTTATTTACGACTGCCCTTTTTGATAATGTGCACAGAGAACCAAAGACAGAATGACGCCACCATAGGAAGGTAAACACTACTAACTGGAAAATCTTACTTTATTCTGGTACCAAACATTCAGAATGTTGCCTGCATTTACTGCAAGTTGTTTACTCTAAAATCAGCTCGTCGGATGGTGCAGAGGAGTACCAGATGAACAACAAACGAAGAGGTCTTGCACTCATTTTTAACCAGGAAGAGTTCTACTGGCGCCTGGAACTGCCAGAGAGGCGTGGAACCAATATTGATCGTGACAACTTGGAGAAAAGGTACAACTTCGTAGCTATCTGCTGAAGAACGAGGAAACCTGTTTTTGGCACAGCTTCATGCTCAAGAGCATGCCAGCACGTGTTTAGAGTTGTTGATCATTTCTGTGGTAAAACTGAATATTTTTCTTTACTAGTATCGCCCCAGGGCTGCAATCTTTCACCTCTGTGCCCCAGCGAGTGCCAAAGACAATATGTCATATGCTATATTTTTATTTTTAACCTCTTAAGCCCCAACGCCCCCGGTACCGGGGGCAAAGGGAGGAGATCACGTTTAATCGGTTATAACGCCGGTTGAAAAATATAAATCCAGACATGTGTGGTATCCACAGAAACCTCAGAATCTCAGCTAAAATGTCATATAAACCATTTCTACAACCACCAAACACACCGAAAACAAGCCGCGATTAAACGAGCAGTTACGTAAATGCGCAGAAGTCCGCTAAACACGCAAACGAGAACCAGAAATTCTTCAGACTTCATGTAACCGGTTATAAATAGGCTGGTTAGCTTCCAGGGCTATCACTGGCTAAACAGATAAAGTTTGACCACGATCGGACCAAAATTCACTGAATTAGCCGCAAAAGAAGACCACAAAAACATACAGCGGCGCAAATGCGCTAACACAGAAATTGGCTTACCATCCCGATTTCCTCCGTTATTTTCGCCGGTAGCCGGTAGCCATGTGATAGCCGGTAATTACCATGCCAACCTAGCCGCATCAGAGCGGTTTCCGTCAACAGCCTCCATTTTAGACCCACCTACAGACACGTGACTGGACAGACGCCACATGCAATAAATTTGGACACAGTGGGTTTTGGCATTACAACGTCTGATTGGTTGAAGTGACGTGAACGTGGCATCGTTACTTTGAATCTATTGGCTAAAACGATTAAAAAGAGGTGTCAATCATGCAAATTGACCAAAAGAAACCAATGTTACAGCCCCTCAAAGTTTAAAGGGCCAGAGGCCAATGCAGCGCTCCATGCGCACGGCAGAAAAGGGCCACTAGCATGTAAATGTGTGGTTAATTCTTCAAAAATATATTTTTAAACAAAGCATTTTTAGGCCTGTTAATAAAATTTATTAATTTCTGCTCTTTAATACCTAAAAAAATAAACTGGCATGGTGTCCAATTGTGTGCCAAAATTGGACATTTTTGTACAACGTCTGGATATTCATGTATTGACAGGGCTGTAGTTTTTCACTGTTTTACTTTAGAAACACAAATCTTTGCACAGATTATGCTTATATGTTGGTTACTGGATTTCTGGAACCAAATATGAGCTGAGGCATATTTTTAAAAGGGTTATATGCTAAAAATTACAAAAAAAATTAGGCGAGAATAAAATCTACTTACTTTTTCTGTGTTCCAGTCTCAGTAACTTTGACACAGTAATATCTGCTTTAATATTTACACCTCTGATTAAATGTCCCAAGTGTTAGCTTCATTTTGATACCAAGATTGTAAGGACAGAGTTTGTAATTGCAGAGAAATAATCAATTTAATTTAGGCATTGCATTTTCGAGCAGGAAGCTCAGAAACCCCCTTGGGGCTGAAGAGACAGAGAACTTGGTGATTGTTTTTCTTCTTAATAGTGATGACCCTGATCACAATCCCCACTACAGAGTGTGATTGTGGCCCTATAGAGGTTGATTTCACAGTGGTCCAAGTTGTTCTCACTGTATCAACAACTGAAGAGATGGTTGTGGATTTTAGAAAGAATCCTATGACCGTCTCTCCTGTGGTGGTAATAGATGATGCCGTGGAGTGTCTGTACCAGCAGAAATGCCGTTGCAATATAACTTATAGGACTCTGAAAAAGGTCCAATCAATCCTGATCCAAGCAGACCCTAAGGAATTTATATTGCCAATAAAGAATAATAAATATATTTTTGATCATTGATCTGTTAAACTAATCAACTCATTTTCACTTTCTGTTCAGACTGAAGGATCTAAACTTTGAAGTAAAGTGTTACAATAACCTCAAGCTGGAGGCAGTCCTAGAAAAAATCGCCAAAGGTACCCACATAATCATTTGTAACTCTCTAATGACTAGCATGCATCCAAGATGGACATAAAAATCATCACCGTAATCTGATTTCTTACATAATTCATTCTTTGCTTTGCTGCAAAGATATCTGTGTCAAATCCAACTTTTGCTGCAAGTTTAACAAGTACTTGTTGTCCCACAAGCTGCGGAGGAAGATCACTCAGATGCTGATTGCTTTTTGCTCGCCTTCCTGAGTCATGGAGAAGATAACCACGTTTATTGCTACGATGGAAAAATCAGTATCCAGGAGATCGCGTCCATGTTCAAAGGGGACAAGTGCCCGGACCTTGTTGGAAAGCCAAAGATCTTCATGATACAGGTACAAAAAACAAAAACCCATACGAGTCCATCAGATTAACCTGATGTAGCCATTTTTTAAAGATTCAACAGGTTGAATCATTCCAACTCATAACATAGTCATGAGTGTCAGTCTCAGTCTGGATGTTTTGCTGTGTTGCCTTCTTTGTGATGAGAGTTGGGTAAACAAAACTGTCTCATATGTGCCAGAAATGAGTTCCACCACTGCTGACATCGCCAAACTTGACAATGTGGCTGAGCAGTTATAAGAGAGTAGAGAGTACAGCAGGGGGCTTAAAACACACCCCTGAGGAGAGCCAGTGTTGAGGATGATGGGGAAGGAGGTGTAGGAGGAAGTGAAGTCTGTCAGTCTGTCTTCTGTTTGTCAGAAAGTCCAACAACCAGTTAATTTAATTTAATTCAACTGGAAACCAATGTTCATCTCCCATCTCCAGGCATGTCGTGGAAAAGAGTTTGATGTGTCAGTTGCAGTGACTGAAGCTTCTACGATGGAGTCTGAAGAAAAGGTGTTCATGGATGCCAGCACCATACAGACCCTCCCTGCTGGGGCTGATTTCATCATGTGCTATTCTGTGGCTCAGGGTGAGTCTTCTGGCATTTGACTGAACCTTTTTATTTTTATTTTGACTGAAATATCAAAGACACAAAGCAGAGTGTTTTTTTCCATAAGGTAGAAATGTGATGTTAGTGTTATTTTAAAGGCCAGACTTCTGACAAATCTTTCCCTGCTTTGGTAATGCTCTGAGTGTGTCACCGTCACTACAGTGTCACAAACTATCCAACTCTTGCTATACACTGTTTGTTTATATGTGCTTGTAAGCTCATTTATTAGTGAGCAAGAGCTGAACAAATGCCTCAATAGCATTTTATTTCTTAAGTGAAACCATAAGAGTCAGCTTTAATAAATCTTGGTATAAAATTTTAATATTTCATAGCCCTCAGAAAATCTGTCCTCTTTACTTTTACCTAAACATCCATGTTCATTTTTGCCATTTTGCTGTTGTCATTATTCGTTAGGCTACTACTCCTTCCGGGAGAGGGACAACGGTTCGTGGTATATCCAGGATCTCTGTCAGCTGCTTCAAAAGTATGGTGATAGCCTTGAGTTCACAGAGTTACTCACGCGGGTCAACAGAAAAGTGTCACTGAGGAATATTCCAATGCCATGTCCCCCAAGATTTATCGGGAAGAAGCAAATGCCTTGTTTTGCTTCAATGCTCACCAAGAAACTTTACTTCCGACCAAAAAAGTAACAATGACACACCTCAGTCTCAAAATGATCTGGTTTATATTTGTTTTTCAACTATTTTGTTCTGTGTCCCTATTCCTTTTAAGCTTTAGTGCTTGAATTGCTTTAAAATTGCATGCTGATTATGAACCACAGTCTTTGTAAAACTACTGTACTGAAATGACTCTAGAAGCAACAGAATGATGCTTTAATGCACAGAAATGCATTCATTTTGCCTTATTTTATATCAAGTTCAGAACAGTTTACAGTGGAACCTTCCACCGAAAAGTCAGGGAGTCTTGGCTGTTGAGTCAGTTTCGACTTTGTCTTTGAGACAGTTATTTTTCAGGCGAGAGGCAGGTGACGAGACAGCTTAGCAATCAGGAAACAAGATAATGTAACGATGAAACTAATGTACACATTAGTTTCATCGTTACATATCTCGCTGTAAGCTTCAGGGATCCGGTAACATTAACAAACTGTCTAAACATTACATAATCATAGTGTTTCCTCAAGCTTACTACTTAAAAAAAGGGAATTTCTGTTCTGTCAATGGTTTTTGGTACATTCATTAATGTGTAGTTGCATTTACACACTGACAGTGTATTTTTTTGCATTACTTTAATGATTTTATGGATTTTACTTACTGCTTTGCCCTCAATAAAATTTCTAACTTTATTAGTTTTGTTGCATTAAGTGTGTGTGTGTGTGTGTGTGTGTGTGTGTGTGTGTGTGTGTGTGTGTGTGTGTGTGTGTGTGTGTGTGTGTGTGTGTGTGTGGATTCTCTTATTTGTCCTGAAATGGTTTAGAAGCAGGTTAAATCAAAACGAAACTGATTTACAGCAAAGAAGTAAGTTTTATTACTTTACAGCACCTTGCAAGATAAAATCACAAGTGCTCCACATCAAATACAAACAACAAACCAGGAAGGAGACATTACTACAAAATAAAGCAAAATGCCACCAAAGTGTCTGTTCAAAATATGAGTGTCTCCCACGTCGAAACCACCGAGGTGATTTGGGAAACAGTCTGTGCTTGTCATACTCAGTATGAGATAAATGCCAGTAGCCAGTATGTTATGTGTTTTACTTCCTTCTTTTCCCAGTGTTTGCACTGAGTAAGAAGTCAACAGGCACGTTCTGTCTGTCATTAGATTTGGATTTTAATAACAGGCCAATCTGACTTGTGATTTAATCTTTAGCAAAGTCACAAATCTATACAACTTGAATCATCCACAAAGACACTTTTCATGTCTTTATTGTGATTTAAACACTGAGTAAGAATTCATGATTGATAGTAAAAAGGTAAGTGAACCTTTGTCCTCTTGACTTTTCCAAAGGTTAGTTTTTCAGGGGAGGCTGTGAAACAGAACTCTATGATTACAGCAAAATGTTATGTTTACTGACAGTTACACAATGGAAAAGAAGAAAAAAACAACCTCAGGTTTTGCATACCTGACTCACATTTTTTTCCTTTAACAGGAAGTAATGAAAAAGTCACACTGATGCTATGCAGGATCATGTTCCACTTTTTTTTTTAAAGTTTGCTTGTAGGCTTCTTTGCTTAGAAAGAAATGAACAGTCTCTTATTTTAATGGCAGTTTCAGTTCAATGGGGAGACAGAATATCAATGAAATGTCATTTGCCTATCACTGAGTGATGTAAATATTCTGCTTTCCATAGATGGGTTGTGTACTGTCACACGACTGCCAGTCAACTAAACACAGCAGAGCATGGAGGAGGGGGCGGAGCAAAGCGTGCCTGCATGAGAGGTGGGGTGTTTGGACAGACCTGTGTTCAAATGAACGGGAGCAATAAAATGAACCTAGAGGAGAGAATCAAAGTAACAGTCTTTTTGTGCTAGTATCAATCTCATACCAGTACCAGTGTTGGTATTGATGCTATTAATATTTACATTGGTCCACCCACAGTGTTACAGATTGTCTAGGTGATCCCTGCTGGGATGCAAGCACGTCTCCTCTCTGAGATGTTTACAATCCATGACATGAACATGTATAACAAAATAAACTTGATCAAACTAATATTTAAAACCATCATTTTTTCTGATCAATAAGCAGAAGTTTGATTTCTCTCATGATGAAGAACAGTTAGGCTTTGCTGGTAGAACATGATCACAGCCACTGAGAGAGCAGTTTATTCAATCAACATAATCATTCTTATGTGATTCATGTCAAATTTAATCTGTGTCACTAGACTTTAATGGTTGTTTTCAACCTGATCTAGTTATTCAGGTCTAAGGTTGCTGATGCACTGATAAAATGTGATCTTTAACTGTAGCAAAAAAACGTTTTCTTATCTACATTAGTGCCCTCCCCTCAGCATCATACATAAATAAATAGCCTACATCACCCACCTCCTTGTCTGGTTTACACTCCTAATAATTTCTTGAAAGCTCCTTATAGGACACACAAAGGCTGGTCTAACGTTCAGCTATATTTGTTATCAACGATATCTTGTGCTTTCTGTATGTCAGCTGGTTGATCTACATAACTTTGGACTGCAATCACCATTCTTCTCTCGAGCAGCTGAAACTGTGAACACTTCTCCATTATTGTAGTTCACAGTCAGTAGCCTATGTTGATCAAACATAGGAAGAAAATAAATAGAAAAGATTTCCGTAGCAGGAAATCTTAAGCACTGAGCTACTAAACTGCTTAACTGATTTTGCTCAGTATAAACTTATACTTTCACAAACATCTCTGTAGCAAAATTATCACCAAACCAAACCACCATCATCTGCATACATGAATGAATGACCGTGGGTGGAGATTTCTGACAACTCAGATCCTTGACGGAAGGCAATACTTCAGATTCAACAAGACAGCTGGGGGCAGGGCTACAAAATACCTCTTTAGGATGATTTGACCAGATAAATGTGTTTTTCTCTCTGCGTCAGTCGAAGGCAAGGTGACCTGCGGACATGTCTAACAGGGCAGAAGACGAATGTGGAGGTAACAAATTAAAATTTTTGTCTTTATTTTTTTTAAAAAAAAGACACCTGACCCGTGTAAGTGCTGTCACACCTTTAATATAAATTTTTAATTTCCTTAAGCCAGTCACTATGTTACTACAACAGGTGTCAGGTTCTCTATGACCTTCCCAGGAAGTGTTGCTACAGACAGCAGGCTAGAGACAGTAGAAACTGAGAATAAGGCAGGTGAGTATTTCAGACTGTGATTTATATAAACCGAAATTACTGAATTGAACTGAATTATTTTGAAATATGGAAGAGAGAATACTTGTTCATACCAAAGCAAAAGTGAAACAGTGCAAAGTTTAAAAATGTAAAAAAAAGTATTATTTTATTATGGCAAAATAAGCATTGAATTCAAATTAAATAGGGTGACATTGATCTAATTACCTGTGCTGGATTTTTAAGGTGGATCTCAACAAATGTTGATGTCCACAGTATTCTGTCCACCATCCTGTCATTTTGTACTAAAATATGTATGAGTGTGGAGTAAATATGAAACCCACAGTTCAAAGTAGAGCCTATGACCATGATAATGTGCTGTCAGGGGTTGGGCCTGTGACCCAGCATGATGAAAATATGTTAAGTCTTGTGTTAGTATTATCTGTTAGGATTTAGTTGAATGTTATTCTAGTTTAAGTTTTCATCTATGTCCCCTTGTGTGAGTCTGTTCTTGTCCTCTGTGTCAGTATGACTTGTATTTCATGTCTGTTGTCAAGCCTGTGTTGATTTTTCATCATAGTGATTTGTATGTTCCTGCTCAGGATCATGTTCCTGTCAGTAGTCATAGTTATCATAGTTTAATCATAGTAACCACAGTTTAGTTTCCCCAGTTTAGATTTTAGTTTTTGTTCACCTTTTGTTTTTCTGTGTATTTGTGTCATCAGCCACAATAAAAGGCTCGCTTTTTGTTTACAGCTCAGTTCTGTCTCCTTCAGTGTCTGCATTTGGGTTCGTTTCCTTAAACACACCGGCTGCTCAGCCATGCCAGGAACTTTGGAAACAGAAACAAAAACTGAACTAAATGAAATTCTTTCTGTCAAATACAGCCATGCCGCCCTAAGTCTACCCTATACAGTATATCTGTAGAGTAAAGCTGTCCCTCTCTGCCTCTGTTCTTTTAGCAGCCTTTGCCATCTTTCACCATCTGTCACGATCTGAGGGGACAGACCGTGCGGTGGTGTGTGTGGTGGACCCAAGTGCGAACACACAAGAGTAGGCTGGAGTAAACTTAACTGAAAGCGAGCCTTTATTGTGGCTGATGACAGGTCTCACAACAAAGCAGAAACAGCGTGACTAACAGAACCTAAACTAAACTGGGAAACAGATACTGATAAACTAAGGAGACTCAGAAAACCATGGCGATGATTGTACAGACTGGCTGCAAGAACATGGAGGCTGGGAACACAGACGACGCGACACTGAGCACAGCAAGACTGGGGACTAAATACACACATGAGGCGATCAGGGGAAGTGGAGACACATGAGAACACAGCTGACTAGAATGGAACATAATGACAATACAGGGGAGAGTAACACTAACTACAATGAACAAAGAACACCAGACTCTTCCAAAATAAAACAGGAAACACACAGACATAGACATGGAAATGAAACATGGCATGAACTTAACATAACTGCATAGACATGAAACGTAGACACAGAACCAGGGAGACTGAGTACAGGGGAAGATGGCAGAAATAACTACAAGAACTTGACAACATAAGACACACCGACATAACACACATGAAGGGCAAGAGAGACTAAACACAAGGGTAATATAATTACAAATGAGCTGGAATAACTTAATGAACCTAAACAAACAATAAACATCCAAATAAACTAAAACTCAAAACACTGGGTCGCATGACCCAGGACCACGACACCATCCATCACCCAGCTGTTAACAGCTGTCAGGACTCTGAATGGATGGAACAATAACTGCATGACCATATTTGACGACAGAAGTAGAATTTTTCTGTGCATTTTTGGCATTTTTTGTTATTGCTGTGATGAGAACTGTCACAACAAACGTAATTATTTTAATATGTGTGCGTGTGTGTTTGTGTGTGTGTGGTTAGTGAAACACAAATATGTCCATACCGTCCTATGTTCTTTTCAATACAATGGTTATCATTGGTAATCATAATCATCAATATTTAGATAAGATGTAAAACAGGACTTGGCTCTGTATTACTATTTTGTAATTATTGCGCTGGTTACTTATGAATTTGTTTTTCAATAGTATGCAAAGAGAAACAAACAGAGAACACCTCCTTCATCAGAAGGTAAATTCTTACTTCCACCTTTTCTGGCTATTAGCTGGAAATGATCACTTTATTCTGGTACCACACACTCAGAATATTGCCTGCATTCATTACTATTTTTTCTCTAAAATCAGCTCCTTGGATCCTGCAGAGGAGTACAAGATGTGCAACAAACGACGAGGTCTTGCTCTCATTTTTAATCAGGAGAGGTTTTTCTGGCGCCTGGGCTTGAATGACAGAGTTGGAACCAGTGTTGATCGTTACAACTTGAAGAAAAGGTACAATTTCCAGCTATCTGCTGAAGAAAGGGAAACACTGTATTTGACACAGCTTTGTGCTAAAGAACAAGCCAGCACTTGTTTAGCAGCTGTAGCTCCCTTCTGTGGTAAAACTGTGTGAGAATTTCCACAGATTTTTCCTGATAATGAAATGTTATTGTCTCTCCTGGATCCCCTTGGGGCTGATTTCACCTTTGTGCTCCAGTTAGTGCCAAAACCAATATTTGATGTGCTATATTTTTCACAAATTCCCACTGTAGAGAATAATGTTGATCCTGTAGTGAAGAGGTGATTCTAAATAGACTGATGGATGATCTGTTAAACTAATCAACTCATTTTCACTTTTTGTTCAGCCTGAAGGATCTAAACTTTGAAGTGAGGTGTTATGATAACTACAAGCAGGAGGATGTCCTAGATGAAATCGCCAAAGGTACCCACATAATCACTTGTAACTCTCAAATGGAATGTATCCAAGATGGACATGAAAAATCATCAATGTAGTTTGATTTCTCCCATAACTCTTTGCTCTCCTGCAAACATATCTATGTCAAATTCAACAATTAGCTGCAAGTTTAACAAGCATTTGTCGTCCCACCAGCTGCAGAGGAAGATCACTCAGATGCTGATTGCTTTTTGCTCGCCTTCCTGAGCCACGGAGAAGATAACCACGTTTATTGCTACGATGGAAAAATCAGTATCCAGGACATGATGTCCATGTTCAAAGGAGACAAGTGCCAGGGCCTTGTCGGAAAGCCAAAGATCTTTATTATACAGGTGCAATATACAAAACCCAGTCAAGTCCATCAGATTATTTTAACCTGCTGTTTATTGTCATCTCAATAAATGATGTTGCATGAGAACCAAACTAAGTAATGAGGTACTGGTGAAACAGCATTGCAAAAACAAGCAAAACTCAGTAATACAATGAAAAAAATACAACTTAAGGAGCAGTGAGTGTTAGAATGCAAGAAAGTGCCAATAAATGTGAGTATAAATATGAACATTAATGGACATAAGATAGAAACCACTGTGTGTAATGTGGTGTGTGGGTACACACGTGAAAAGTCTCTAATGTGTGGCAGAATTTATACGTCTGAACTGATGTTGATGTCTTCAGTTGATAAGAGAGAGGCTGCTGCTGAGTTTCTGCACACACTTGTAGAGTCTTCCCATCAGCAGCAGAGCAGGTTCCACGACTCACAGAGGCACATGGTGTGAGGATACTCTCCACTGAACTGGACTGTGGAGAGCATCAGTAGTTACAAGAGGGGCTTCTTTATTAGCGTGCTGAAGTTGGTGTTCAGGTGAGGCTGTTGTTGATGTCCAGGTACCTGAAGCTGGAGATGACCATAAGGGGCAAGAGAGCTCTCAGCGGCTTTTTTAAAAGTTCATGAGTGCCACTTTCATTTTCTTAACATTAATGGAGAGGTTGATTGCTTTGCACCAATCCTCCAGATGTTCTTCCTGCAACCTGTACTTTGTCTCATAGTTGCTGGAAATTAGTTCCACCACAAACTTGACAACGTGGGTGCTTGGGAATGTGGCTGAGCAGTTATAAGGGAGTAGAGAGTACAGCAGGGGGCTCAAAACACATCCCTGAGGGGAGCCAGTGTTGAGGATAATGGGGGAGGAAGTGAAGGAGGAAGTGAAATCTGTCAGTCTGTCTTGTGTTTATTAGCAAGTCCAGCACCCAGTTAATGCCAGTGTCCATCTCTCATCTCCAGGCATGTCGTGGAAAACTGTTTGATGAAGGAGTTACAGTGACACCTGCTGATGCGGTGGATGGCAAAGTGGAGGTGTTTGCAGATGCCAGTGCCATACGCACCCTCCCCGCCGGGGCTGATTTTATAATATGCTCTGCCGTGGCTGAAGGTGAGTCTTCTGGGTTTTGACTGAACCTTTAGCTTAGAGGAGAAGTGAAACAACTCCTGGATAGATTTCTTTTAATCATATGAGTGACCCTTTATGAATCCTGTGTAAAGTATTTAATATTTCATAACCACACTAGAAAATCTGCCATGTTTTGCTGTTTTTGTCCTTTGTTAGGTTACTACTCCTTCCGGGAGACTAAGAAAGGCTCCTGGTACATCCAGGCTCTGTGTCAGATGCTCCGAAAATATGGCAACTCCCTTGAATTCACGGAGTTACTCACGCTAGTCAACAGAAAAGTGTCGATGAAGAACGTTCCAAAATCCTGTGACCCACAGCTTGTTGGGAAAAAGCAAATGCCTTGTTTTGCTTCAATGCTCACTAAGAAACTTTACTTCCGACCAAAACAATAACAATGTCTCACCTCAGTCTTTAAATGAGCTGATTTATATTTTTTAAGTAAAACAGACTTCTGACTACAGAAAACAAATGATCTTTTATAACACTAATTAGGAGCCTCGATATTTCTAGTGACACACATCTGATAAAATCACAGGAACAACCTCTAGACATATGTATTATAGAGGTACATCTATGCTATTTTACTTAATGGTTACAACTATAACTGTCTCCTGAGTAACTAAACTGCCACTTAAAGTACTGATTTTAAAGGGAAAGTTCACCTCATATACAGTTGTATGTAATTCAGGCCTGGGGTGCTTTTACCCCACTTGATTGCTTTAGTTAGTTACACAGTTTGGTGATATCAGCTGTTGAAATGTTTCTCTACTTGAATTTAACAGAACTAAATGAAATGTAAAACCCAGAAGCAATGTCTTTTTCCAGAAATTCATATAAGAACTGTTTTCTCTTTAACTGTTTGTAGAAGCAAGAATGTATCAACCTGTGGCAGCATGATGGGATGTTCAAGTTAAAGGTGTCCCAGCCAGCTGAGATGTAGTGAAACTAACCGCATGTTTCTCTTGGTTGTTTGAGTTAATTCCATAGAAATAAAATAGTTTCTAAATGTAATTCTTCATTTTAATCCTTTAGGCATCACAGGACAAACTGGCATTTAGTTCCATTATATCAAAGAGGAGGCACACATTTCTACAAATGGTGTCTCAGAAACTGATCAACTAGCACCAAAACAATGGAGATAAATGCCACTAGAGGAATATGACATACATTTGATTTTGGGGTGAACTGTTCCTTTAACTTTCTTAATGAAGCTGTTTGTTTTGTAAGAAGGAAACAAGTTTGTCAAAATAAGCAAAATTAAAACTTCTGTCATTTTTTTTAAATACTGTAAAGCCATTGTGTTGAATTACATTAAAACTACAGAATCATTATGGACCACAGTCTTCGCTGGCTACTTTGTAAAATTACTGAAATTACTCTAGCAGCACAGAATGATGCCTTACTGCACAGAAATGCATTCACGTGGCCTTATTTGATATCAGGTTCAAAACACATACTCAGCTGCCTTGCACGGACAAGTTTTCACTGGAAAGTCAGGGAGTCTGGTTTGCTTGATCTCACCAGCCAGTTGTTTTCCAACTTATCATGAGAGGCAGATGACGTGATAGCTTAGCAATCAGGAAGGAAGGGAAAAAAATGACAAAATCTGGATTTTTATACTCAGCAGTTTCATTCTTACTTATCTCACTCTAAGCCTCAGGGTGCCAGTAACACTAACAAGCTATCCAGGCACTACATAATCGGAGAGTTTCCTCAAGCTTACTACTTGAGGATTTGAATTCATGTTCTGTCAGTAATTTATGGTACATGTACTAATGTGCATTTGCACCTCAGTGATCACACTAGCATGAAAAGTAAGAGGCTGTGTTTTTTTTAAAAGTTGTACTCTTGTCAAAAACACTTGTGGTCATACTTTTGTGAACCAATGAGATTTTAGTTATGGCTTTGCCATCGTTAATTTTGTTTTAAATAAAAATCTCCATTGTTTTTGTGACAGAAAGTGTGTGCGCATCCTTTACTTGCCCAGAAACAGTTTGAAAGCAAATTTAATCGAAATACAACCGATTCAAACAGACTTGGGGAAACATTCATTTCATGCCATTAGTAATGCCTGTACTTGTCATACTGTAGTAATTTGCCCATTGTTCCTCTTCCTTGTTTCCCCAGTGTTCGAGCTGAGTTTTTTTTTTTCAATTAATGTTCTAATTAATTGTAATTAGTAATATTAAAGGTGTTACTGAAACTTACATCAAAGTAAATGATGCAATCTTCATATTATTACTGTACAAATAAAGATATAGAACTTTGCTGTAGTCTAAAGATAATGTTGGAAATTTTAATGTGTGTTTGTGTATCGACATGAAAGTAATTATGTGTTGTTATGCATACCGTTTCCAACAGAGGGAAACAGAGCTTCATTTAAAATATTTCAGGTCTTCGTTTAGCAGAATAGGTTTATGGCCACTGAAAGAAATCCTAATCTTGACCCTGTTCTTTATCATACTGTAGTCTATGTTAACTGGATGACATTAAATCCTTAAACTGGCAGCGATTCTGCTGCCTGATAATTACAACATCATCTCATTCTGTCTGTTATTAGATTAAGATTTTAATATTGAAACAAGTTTCCAAAAAAGTTATTTAAACTTTTGATTTAATGTTTAGCTGAATTACAAATATGGAAGAGTTTTCATGTTTTCATTGAGCACACTGAGTATCAATTAACGACTGAGAGTGGAAAAAATAAGCGAACCTCTGTGCTCTCCACTTTTCCAAAAGCTGGTCAGGTGAGACTAATAACATGCAATCCTGAAAGCAGTGAATAGAAACCTGGTGATTACTCAGTCGCTACTATTTACTTTCTTCGTGTTTGCACTAAACCTAAACTTTTACACATAAAAGTGAGACTTGATAAAGAATGTGAATCATAAATTGAATCAGTAATGCGATTGGCATCAAGGAAATCTGTAATTGTATTTTGTTTACAGCCAGGCAGACATTCACACATATACAAAGTGCTTCCAGTAATAATCAAATGGTGACTATCTTATGTAACTGATAATGAAGGAGGAGATGTTTACTGATTGATGCTATATGACAAATAATATAACTCCCCATATCTCCTAAAACTGCCAAACAGGACATTATTACAAAACAGTGAACTGTAAAATAAGGCGGTCAGTATCCAGTTCCTTATACCATGAGAAAAACGGGAACATATGATGAGTTGGCAGTGCTTGTAAATCCCCCCTGCCCTTCCACTGATGGTAAAGCTGGCACTAATGTGACTTGCATAAGCGTCTTTTTGATTTGTTACCTGTCATTGGTTTATAAATATGTGGACCTTTAAATGTCTCAAGAACAATGAAGTGTAGGCTTTATGTTTTTAATCATGTGTGAGATGAGTCTCGTAACATAAATCTGGATTAGGCTTTTAGCCCACTTAACCTTTTACTTTCTTCTCATGCTCTTGTTCGTGATTTGGTAGTCGCCTGAACTTGTTCTATTACAATGTTTTAAACACGGAAATACTAGTCTTTAAATCTTTGAATGACAGACGCGAGAGCCAATAGGTGAAAATCGGAGCCAATGAGATTACGGTGGGCGGAACCACACCCTGAACTCTTTTTACGACGGTGATGTTTTCTTCTGACGGCGTCAGCTCGAAAAAAAGACGAACCTTGAACATGTCTGACAAGCAAAAAGACGAATGCGGAGGTAATAAATTTGCATTTTTTAAAAATATTAGAAACAGACAGGTGACCTGTTAATTTGAAAGCCGAACAATAAGTGCAACGCTACTAAGTTTCGATCTACGCTGAGCTCAATGTATTTTAAACCTTTTGGTATGCTCTGTTATAAATGCTGTCACACATTTATTATAAGCGTTTCTTTAAGTCAGTCACCACGTTAGTACAACGTCTATCAAGTTTTTTGTTAATGTAATAGCAATGAAGTCGGGACTTCACTGCTCCTCCTTCTCTGACTTTCCTAGGAAGTGTTGCTACAGACAGCACACCAACAGGTGAAAGCAAGCAAGGTGAGTATTTCTTACCGTGAAGTATATAAAAATTCTAAAAACTTTTTTTAAAACATGAACGACAAAATACTTGCTCATACCAAAAGCAAAAAGTGAAACACTAAAAACTGTAAAGTTGTACAAACAATGTAATAAAAGTAATGTTTTGTTGCTGGTGAATCAAACAGGGCATGTAAAACAGCGTGTGATTAATCATCAGCTCAAAGATTTTTACTATCGCTTTCATAGCTGTACCCCTCAGTCCAGGTCAGGAAGCTGCTTTATGGCTGCTTTATACCCAACATTTTTTCTCCTAATTATCAGTGTTGGACTTCCAGGTGCACTTACAGAGTTTTTGTTGCTTGCTTGTTTTGTATTCAGCTGTGAGTTTATTTATATATGTGAGTAACTAATAACAAAAGCAAAACATCTAAAGTGATGGTAAGATTGCCTCAGGGCCAGGCTATAGAAATAAAAATGAGCAAATCGCCCTCATGGATACCCTTTAACAAAGGTTTATTTATATAGAACCAACAACAGTCACCTCAAATAACCTTTTTATTTTAATATCAAATACACCCATTCTACCTCATTCGCACAAATACTCCGCCCTATGTATCTGTAGGGTGGAGAATAGAGATGTTCCTCTTGGGCTTTGTTCTTTTAGCAGCCTTTGCTATCTTTCTCCACCTGTCACTCAGCCATTGACAGCTGTCAGGACTCTGAGCGGATGGAACAATGGCTGCTTGACCCCCACACTAGCAGCACTTGTAGCTGTACTCCTAAACAAAAAAAAGTCTGAAAAGCTAAATCCTGCTATGGATAAGTCCTCTGCTGTGTTCTCTTTTTCCTTTTCCCTCATCCTCCACCCATGCAAGGCACACGGTGGCTCCTCCCTGTGCCTGGTTCTGCTGGAGGTTTCTTCGCGTTACAAGGGAGTTCTTCCTTCCCACCACTCGAAAGTGCTTCCTCATAAAAGATCATTTGATTGTTGATGCTTTCTCCTGAATACCGTTGGGTCTTCACAGTATAAAGCACATTAAGGCAACCGTTGTTGTTATTTAGCTCTGTATAAATAAATGTATAAATATATAAATATATTTATAAGTATTTATAAATATAAATATAAATTGAATTGACTAATATGTGTCGAAATATTTGATTTTCACTAGACAAAAGGTTTCTCAATAACAATATTAAGAAACCTAATTTCCTGTATTGACAGGATACTAGATATATGTTAATGGTCAAATTTATCTTAATTATTTTAAGACGTTTGCGTGTGGAGTTAGTGAGGACAGCCTGAAGAAAAAGAACAATTACACATCTGTGATATTGTCAAGTGCATTATTGATGCAGTACTGAGATTTTAAAATATCACAGTTGTCGTCTGTGATCGGTTTAGTCTAACACTCTTACTGGCGCATTAAGCAGGTAGTTACTGGCACAGTACAATCTAGGATATTGTCATACATGTGTTACTACTTTCTTTCCAATATCATGTTTATCATTAACACTGGCATGTTGCAAAACTTGGATAAGCATAAAGCAAGACTTGCCACAGCATTATTATTTTGTAGTTATTGCACTGGTTATTTATGCATGTGCTTTTCAATAGTATGCACGGAAAACCAAACAGAGACCGACTCCTTCATCAGAAGGTAAATTCTTATTTTGACGTTTTGTGGCTATTACTGGAAATTCTCACTTAGATTATTGCTCTGTATTCATGTCCCCAATTTTCACTCCAAAATCAGCTACCTGGATCCTGCAGAGGAGTACAAGATGGGCAACAAACGACGAGGTCTTGCACTCATCTTTAATCAGGAGCGCTTCTTCTGGCGCCTGGGCCTGAATGACAGAAATGGAACCAATGCTGATCGTTACAATTTGGAGAAAAGGTACAACTTCCTAGCTATCTGCTTAAGAAAAGGAGAAAATTGCATTGGCCTGCGCTTTCATGGCAGGTTTAGATCTGTTCTGTAGTATATCGTGTAAGAATTTCAAATGGTTTTTAATGGTTATTAAATGTTATTCTTTTCTCTGTTGGATCGCCCTGAGGCTGAGTTCTTTCACTGCTGTGCACCAGCGAGTGCCAAAGACAATATGTCATGCACTATATATGCACTATATTTTTAACTTCACAGAGAACTCTGTGATTGTTTCTCTGCTGAATAGTGATCTTGATCACAATCCCCACTACAGAGTGTGATCATTGCCCTTTAGAGGTTGATTTCACAGTGGTCCAAGTTGTTCCCACTGCATCAACAACTGAAGAGATGGTTGTGGATTTTAAAAAGAATCTTATGACCGTCTCTGCTGTGGTGGTAATAGCTGATGCCGTAGAGTGCCTGCAGAAGCAGGAATATTGAGGCATTGAAATTTATAGGACTTTGAAAAAGGTCCAATCAATCCTGATCTGAGCCGACCCTTGTCTAAAGAATTTATATTGCTAATAAAGAACAATAAAATTATTTTTGGTCCTTGATCTGTTAAACTAATCGACTCATTTTCACTTTCTGTTCAGACTGAAGGATCTAAACTTTGAAGTGAGGTGTTATGATAACTACAAGCTGGAGGATGTCCTAGAAGAAATCCACAAAGGTACCCACATAATCACTTGTAACTCTCAAATGACTAGCATGCATCCAAGATGGACATAAAAATCATCACTGTAGTTTGATTTCTCCCATAACTCCTTGCTCTCCTGCAAAGATATCTGTGTCAAATCCAACATACAGCTGCAAGTTTAACAAGTACTTGTTGTCCCACCAGCTGCGGAGGCAGATCACTCAGATGCTGATTGCTTTTTCCTCGCCTTCCTGAGCCACGGAGAGGATAACCACGTTTATTGCTACGATGGAAAAATCAGTATCCAGGAGATCACGTCCATGTTCAAGGGAGACAAGTGCCCGGACCTTGTTGGAAAGCCAAAGATCTTCGTAATACAGGTACACACTAGCCGAAATCAGTCAAGTCTATTAGAGCATGTTAACTTGCTGCATTACCTTAGTCTAATGCTCCATCCATCCATCTCCAGGCATGTCGAGGAGAAAAGCACGATGATCCAGTCACCCCTGCTGATGCAGTGGATAGCAAAGTAGAGGTGTTTGTGGATGCCAGTGCCATACACACGCTCCCTGCTGGGGCTGATTTCATCATGTGCTATTCTGTGGCTGAAGGTGAGTTTTTCGGGATTTGACTCAACCTTTTGCTTTTTATTTGGGCTGAGAGGAAATATAAAAGACACTAAACAGTGTGTGTGTGTGTTTTTTTTAATCATATGGTAGATATGTGATGTTAGAATAATAGTATCCTCAAATATATCTAATAGTTTCTTCTGTTTAATATTATTAATAATAATATAAAGCTAAAACGTCTCCATTTGGCTACCAGTGACACACGATTACAGTGGACCAGTGCCAAAATAGATTTCTTTTTCTTAATAAAACAATACGATTGAGCCACTATAAATCCTGGTGTAAAGCATTTAACATTTCATTCTATTTGCTTTCCCTTCAACTTCCATATTAACTTTTCTTTTCAATATTTTTTAGGTTATTACTCACACCGGGAGACTATCAATGGCTCCTGGTATATCCAAGATCTGTGTGAATTGCTCCAAAAGCTTGGTGATACCCTGGAATTCACAGAGTTACTCACGCTGGTCAATAGAAAAGTGTCCATGAGGAGTGTTCTGAGAGCTCGTGACCCACACGCTATCGGGAAGAAGCAAGTACCTTGTTTTGCTTCAATGCTCACCAAGAAACTTTACTTCCGACCAAAAAAGTAACACTGTCACACCTCAGTCTTTCAATAAGCGGGTTTATGTATTTTTTTTAACTAGATAGGGCTTCTGAACAGGAATTTACACTTGGCACCAGATTAGGACTAAATGTATATAATTTTCTGCATCACCATCTGATTATGAACACATGCAAAGTGACCATCTAATGCAGTTTGTGGCTTCATTCTGCGCCTGTTAAGCTCAATGGGGGGCATATGTAAAACATGTTTCTTTGGCAAAGAATTAGTGTTGTTCTTATGGCAAAATTTAAATAACTAAACAGTGAAAACGTGGTTTCTAGAAGATTAAAAAAAAACAAATGAACTGTTTAGTCTTGGTCAGACTTTCCCAGTTATCTCTGAATGCAAACAAATAGTCGGCATTATAATGGAATCCAACCCAACAACCCTTACAGTAACTGATATTTGAAATGTTGTTGGAAATAGAGATGCTGTTTTACTTAGTGAGCACAACTGTGGCTGTCTTCTGACTAAGTTGAATATCCATCCATCCATCCTCTCCTGCTTATCCAATTCAGGGTTGTCAGGGCCAGCTGCCATAGGTCGAGAGGCAGAGTACACCCAGGACAGGTTGCCAGTCTGACTAAGCTGCTTATGACACAAAATATAGCAAGACCTAATGAGTTTATAGAGAACATTCAATTGAAAATCAGTTGTATTTACCTCAGGCCTGTAGTTGTGTCTATCCATCTCGATTGCTTTAGTAATGAATTAATTACAGAGTTTGGTGATATCAGCTGTTGAAACGACCACTCTGCTTGAATTTAACACAACTAAATGGCACTTATCTCGTAAGGACCCAGAAGTATATTTGTAAAATGTCCCCTTTCAGGAATTATTACCTGAGTATTAAAAAGAGTTCATGTGGGAATGCCAGGATGTTCAAGTTAATGGCCTCACTCCGGCTGAGCTTCACTGACAGCTAGCCACACATTTCTTTTGATGATCAGATTTAGTTCCATACAAAGAAAACAGTTCTTAAATGTGATTTGTTGTTTTAGTCCTTTAAGCATAATGAGACAACTGACATTTAATTCTATTATATAAAAGAGAAGGCCGACATGCCTGGAGCTGGAGATGAAGAAAAGGCACTACAGGCCAGAGGAAAACTAGCCGAGATGTTTTGGGTTTTTTCTGGGGGCGGGGGTGTGTAAAAGGCAACAAATTTGCCAAAACAGGCAACATTAAAACTACTGTCATCGTTTAAACAACTGTGTTAAATTTGGTATTCCAGTTATTTTTTTTCATCCCCGTCCATGTGGATTACAACCCATCTGTATTGAAATTGTGATGCTTATGAATCAGTCTTTTTTGGCTGTTTTGTAAAACTACTGAAATTACTTTAGTAGTACAGAACGATGCCTTACTGCACAGCAGTGCATTCAGTTTGCCTTTTTTTATAAGAAGTTCAAAGCACATAGTTTACAGCGGCCTTTCACACCGAGCTGTTCACCGGCTCAGCGCTGTCGGTGGAAGCTGGAAAAGTCAGGGAGTCTGTTTCACAGGGTTTTGGGGATTTTTTTTTTTTTTCAGCCAAATATTTTCCAGTTCATCTTCAGAAATAGGCGACATGTAGTGCATTCCACTTAAAACTGGAATTTCTTAGTTCTTAGCTGGAATTTTCCACAGGAATGCTCCTACTCATCAGTTTCATTCTTATCTCACTATAAGCCTCAAGTACCCAACACTTTAACAAACTGTCCAAGCACTACATAAACAGTGCGTTTCCTCAAGCCTCACTACTTTACAAAGGGATTTCATGTTCTTTATGTGTCAGCAATTTATAGTACATTTACTCATGCATATTTGCACCTAGACGACAATACCAGTGTGAAAAGTACCTCAGGGAGGAGGGTGTGTTCTTTAAAGTTGTACTTTGGACCTAAAACTGTGTCACGTGGTGTGTGTGTGTGTGTGCGTGGCGTGGGTGGGGGGTGGGGTGAATACGCCAGAATACACAACAATGCTGCATTTTTGTGGTCATACGGTTGTGATTTTGTAGGCCAATAAGACTTTAGTTACTTTACTTGCCCTCAATAAAAAGGTGTTTTATAAAAATCTTCATTGTGTTCATTCAGTGTTAGAAAGTGTGTGCATTCTTTATTTAATAATCCTGTAACGGCTGAGAAGCACATTTAATCAACACGCTTCACAGTCACACAATCAGACCAGGAAGACACCAGATTCAAATGGGGTTTGGGAAACATTTCATTTCATTAGCAATCAATCTTTGTTATTTTTTTTTCTTTGATGATATAATTGGCATCATTATTAATACTTAAAGAAAACAATTTCATGGATTTGAGATAAAAAGGTGCTATTATCAAAATAAAGCAGGAAAATTAGTTTTGTTTTTCCTCTGTTAAAGTTTGAGGGACCATAATTCATGGCTTGGCTTCATTTATGGCTTTGGCTGGATTTGTTCAATTGGTAGCTGGAGTTGGGTTGGATATCTCAGACGCCTCAAGTCTTCCTCCACCTGAAACGCAGAAAACAGAAAATCAAAGACTGTAAAAGCAGGTGTTCATACCTTTTGCAGGGTTCTGAAAACAATTTATCAGAATTTTTATTTTTGGCTGATATTTCCTTTAATTAAGAACAAACAAAAAGACAGTTCCTTGTAGATTTAAGAAAAAAAAAAAACACATTCAATAACAAAGATTCTGACTATTTAGTCATTTATTGTAAAACAAAACAGCCAACCTGAGCCAGCTCGTCTTTGAGTTCATTGTATTTTTCCACGTTGAATCTCTTCTTCCTGGCCCCCTTATAAAAATAACGCAGGAACTGCCTGTCCTGGACGTCTGGGTATACATAATCCTGTAGGAGAGAATAAAGTATATCTGCACACATGATAATTTTACACAAATGAGCATTAGGTGTAACTAAAATTTGTTTTGTTGTAACACTTTAGATTTTTGTTTTAACATCTAAAGTGTAAAATCAGCCTTATCGTTTATCATTTCCTGGGTCTAGAGAGTTGGGGTAGATTTTATGGCTTTTTCCAGACTATAACTGGGCAGAGCAAATAGATGTATTTCCCAAAATGTGGTCTTGAAATGATCAGAATATGTAAAAGGAAAAGCATTTTGAAAGTCAGTGAAAATTCTGGTACGTGACTTGCTGAGTAATAAGTTCTAACTGCTAGTTGTCAGTTACCCTGATAGGAAGTCAAGTTGAGCCATATTTATTTACACTACAAACAGCCTTCACCCCTTCAGGGCAATACAGGACATCCTTATTGTAGCTTCCATGTTGTTTTCACAGTCCACAATATATCGCATGCACACGCCCAAGTCTGAAGCAACAACTTGTGAAATGGCCTGAGAAGCACCTGTCATCTATACCTAGAGGAAAACGGTGAAGTCAGTCAGGTGTCTGAGTCTTACCTGTTTGGTGAGGATATAGTAGGCGAAAGCTCCCATGCTGGTCGAGTAGGTGATGAAATACGTGACGGGCTCCATGACGTCCCACGAATAGACCCACCAGGTGAGCCAGGCCAGAGCGCCGCCCTGCACGGACAGCAGCGCCAGGCCAACATACAGAGCCCTGGATGTCTGGAAGTCTGCTTTACCAGACAGGTCTGCCTTCATCTGTCACCAATAAAATGCAGAGAAAGATGGGTTACCAAGTCTTTAAGGATGAAATGTCATCGTTACCTTTAAATGAGGCTTTCAAGCAAGTATAACAAGGTACAAAGTAATTTCATGGGTGAGTGGTTGTTGCAACACATCGAGTACCTTCTCCAGAGGAGAAAGCTCCTGTTTGAGGTTGTCCAGTTTCTCCAGGAGCTCCCTCTCCTTCAGCAGCTGGTGTTCGGGCTGGTGGAGCGCCGTGTGCAGCAGGTGCACGACATGTTTCATGTCCTCCAGCTCCATAGCGTGCTCAGCGGATGCACACACTGCAACGGAGGCGCAACAGGGCAGACAACCAAGTGAAAGTAAAAGTGAAATATGAGAAGAATAGAAGATAATAACCACATTTTATCACCAGGATCAAGTGTAATTGGAAAACTGCCAAATGGAGAATTTATGAATGGAGATAAATGTGTTGTACCCTTTTCAGGAGCGCAGACATTATAAACTGCATTGTTGATGACAAGCTGAAAGTCCTTGTCCAGCAGGGCATCGATCAGCGTGCTGTTGGCAATGCGCTCCCCATCTGTCAAACCAAGTGCTGAACTGAATTAACTTTATCTTTCATACCATGAAAAAAAGGTTTGCTGGCAGAGGGACCAAACAAATTCAATAAAACATGATAGCAACAAAAAGTATATCAAAAAACCCCACAGTGATAGACAAAGTCAGTAATTTACAGCTTAAAGAATGTAGTTCAGCACTGCATAACGACAGTTCATGTATGGGAATGAGATCTGTGTGGAAAATAGCTCATCTGCTAATCTCTGCTGCTCTGGTCTAACATGTCCCATCTTCTAAAGTGATAAAAATCTTTGCTACAACCTGCCTCACCTGTCTCCTTCATGGAAAAATACACTTTTCACGAGTTACCCTTAAGGTAACTTAAGGAGGACTGCATCAGATACCCTTCCTAACTGCTCTGGTTCCCATACCAACTCAGATGTGACTGGCTATAAAATGATTAGAAGTTTGAAAAGGAAGTGTGGAGTACTGTTACAGAAAATTGTCCTATTTTTCTCCATCGTGTCAAAACATGGTACACTCAAGGCAACACATAACTTTGGAACTTTGGTGAGAGACACAGGTGTGTGAAGATCGTGTAGACCAGGGGTCCCCAATCTCAGTCCACGAGGGCCGGTGTCCCTGCAGGTTTTAGATGTGTCCTTGATCCATCACAGCTGATTTAAATGGATAAATTACCTTCTCAACATGTCTTGAAGTTCTCCAGAGGCCTGGTAATGAGCTAATCATGTGATTCAGGTGTGTTGACCCAGGGTGAGATCTAAAACCTGCAGGGACACCGGCCCTCGTGGACTGAGATTGGGGACCCCTGGTGTAGACCAATGTAACCTTGTGCCACTCCCTCCAGCTCACTGAGGAGCCACAGAGGTTTGCAAGATTATCTGTATGTAAAATACACTGCAGTATTCCCCAAAATTGCACGGTTTATGAATTTCTTTTAAAAGCAACAAGATCTACAAGATCATAAAACAGACACCGCCCTGTTTTAAAGGGCAGGGAACCGTGACCTATTGTACTACAAACAGCCACAGTTACTCGCAGTGAAAGCTGATTAACTGATAACTGCTCAGTGCAAATGTGAAAATGAGTAAATGATTATTGTGGAGGCATCTTGCTTGACTGGTTATCGTTCATCCTTTTTGTGCACAACCCGGCGAACCAGACCGACTGCACCTGTTGCATGCTGAGCATGTCTTACCTTTAGAGAGAATTGAGGCGGTAGCTCCTGGGTCCTCTTTCTGCAGATCGCCGATCAAATCGCCCACGCTCATCAACATGGGCCTTAAAAAAAACAGACACTTCTCATTCCTGGATGGCAAGGGGACTTCCAGAACCAAACGGCCATGTTTGTACTTCAAAGATGCATCTGCTGCACAGTGAAGGGGGTGGGGGGTATGGACAGTTAGAGTGTTAAGTTTTGCATTTATTATCCCAAATATGTGCACATATAAGGCCAGTCTGACCACCCACAAGTAAAGTCACAAACCAGGTGCACACGTGTGACACAAAAGTTTAATATTATGTGGATGTAATAACATCATATTACCACTAGAGGGAGCATTTGTAGCGTAGAAAAGAGCTGGATAACTTCCAAGCGGAGGCCTTCTGTGCTGAACCTGTAAAGAAGGATATGAAGGGAGAATGAATGAAAGGAAAGAAATGACTCATTTTTTTTCTTTGTGTTCTCACGTACACACAGACACACACACACACACACACACACAGACACACAAACCCCGCCCTCGGCAAACTGTCATGTCAGCAGATGTTGGGAGAGTAAACAGATCCACGGAATACTAAAAGGAAGCATCTGAACAACCAAAAAGAAGCACTTGGAGACCTTCTGCCACAAGCCAGTTCACAGTGGTGTTTAATTACACCGTGGCTTCCTAATATGCTTTTATGTCACAAGGAACCAGCTGATGCATGACTTTAATTATTTTTGTGACAACGGTATTAAATGCTTAAATGAAAAGCAAGTGCATTTGTAAATATGAGACGTACTGTCACACAGTAAGACCTCAGGTATCTCCCAGACGCCTGAATGTGGAGAACACATCCACTGAGAAGTTCATTATTCCAATCAGCAGGAGTACTTCTTTGTCCTACGCTTGGCATTCACTGGGTGTAGTCCTTCTGCTTTTTAATGCATGCTTGTATGCCTACACAGTGCAGGTATTTTGACATTAAGTTGCAAGCATAATTTAACACACTAAATACTAAAGCACACTAAATCTGACCACAATCTGCACACTCAGAAAGTCAGAAGGTTTCCCGCTTGGATACATCTTCATCCCACTAATGCCCAGTGATGCTGCAGACACTCTCTCCCATCCCTTGGCCTTCAAGCTGGGAGTTTGGTCAATCAATATTACATTAAAGAAGAACAAGGGAGCTGTCCGTTTTCATGGGAGGAAGGGGGCAGGCAAGTCTCCTATCACAGGAACATAGACACGAAGAGACCAGATGTCCCGTTTCTCACGCTGCTTTGGAGTGAGCGCTTTAAGAGGGAAAATGTTTTAAACGAGCAATAACTAACACGCACTTTAGGCTGAAGCTTAACCTGAAACTTTTAGTACCGCAGTGGTTCAAGCAAAGTGTGAAAGTGCTTTAAAAAGTTAGTGAAAATTACCCAAAACCTCAGGATACAAGGGCTTGTGTATCGGTTATGTATCACACAATGAAGAAAAATGTGGACAGCAAGAGTGAAGCAAAGTGGTCCCATGAGTCAAATTCAAGTTGCTCCAAATAGAGATAGAGTGCAATTAAGGGCTGCCCACACTGGCGGGGAAAACAATATGAAGGTGCCTTCTGTCTGATAGCACACACTGAAAAATGTCTAAAAGCTGCAGTGCACTGGGTAAGGAAACCTGAATAAGCTGTAGGACCCAAATTCTCAGCTTTCTTATCAGGACTGTAAAACACGACGAATTAGTAGAATGAACAGGAACATTGTGGGATCCTGACACTCACTCACTATAATTTGCCTCTAACAAGTTAAATATCCATTTACAGTGCACCTTCCCTCCATCCCTTACAGAGCTCCATCTACAACATATCCACTACCCCTCCTCTGCACACGTCCAAACCATCTCATCCTTGCCTCTCTTACTGTGTCTCCACCCTGCACAACCTGAGCTGTCTCTCTGATGTACTCACTTCCAATCTTGTCCATTCTGGTGACTCCCAATGAAAACCTTAAACTCCTCAGCTTGGCCTCCTGTCTTTTTGTCAATGCCAAAATCTCCACACCATATATCATAGCAGGTCTCACCTGTTAACCTACCTTTTCACTCGTCTCTACCCACTCCAACCTGCCTGCACTCTCTTCTTCACCTCTCTTGTTCAGATGGCTGACTGTTACACCTGTCTCCCTCTCGTTTACACGTGTGTATTCTGTCTTTCGTTTGTTGACTTTCATTCCTCCGCTCTCCAGCGTATACTTGCTCCCTACTCTCACTACAGATCATAATGTTGTCTGTGAAAATCATAGTCCACGGAGACTCCTGCTTGACCTTACCTGTAAACCTGTCCTTCACCACTGCAGACAAGGAGCCCCACCCCTGCTGCACACCTCAGCACTGTCTCACTGTCCTCATAAATGTCATGCATGACCCTCACATACCTTTCTGCCACTCTTGACTTTCCTCAGACAATACCACACTTATTTAGCCTTGAAATGTTCAAATATACAACATTTGAGAGGCTAAAAACATGCTTTTGCTTCCCTGCTAACAACTCACCCAGAAAACACTGTGGGTAGACCCACACAGCCTACTGAGTGGCGTGCTGTAGGGCAGTCCACATTAAACCACAGGTAACCATTTGGGCCTGTATGGGTATGTCCACAGGAAGGCCATAACCTATAGTGAGGGACAGAGCTTCGTTCTAAGGGCTCACAGGCGAAAATAGATCGACAACAAGTGGCCCAACACACCCAGAGAGATTTAATATGGATAAGTGATTTGAGTGCTGTTTTCAGACGCTGCCAAATTTGACTTTTCTCCCAGTCACATTTATCCCAGAAAACATAACCACGCTATCCAAAGTGGCCAGACATAATCTAGTTATTCTGTCACTACAGAGTTAACCTCTGACACCAAAGACCTTCCCAGCATATTTAACAACAGACTCAGAAAACCTTTTATTTGCCACCTCTGCTCCAACAGTCACTGTGCTTCATTAAACAGAGTTGGAGGCATTCTCTGCCAACACACACGATGGGTGCTTGAAATGCATTCAACACTAGACTCACATTAGCAAACAGTTCAGGCCAGAAGTGGTTTAACGGCGGGTGTGAGCGCAGCGACGGTTTTTGCACTCTTTGCGCATCGGTGCCCTGCTAATGTGAAAACAGCAGAGCTGAAGTTAAGCATTAAGGACGAGGACAGACTGTTTGCTGAATGGGTGTGTATGAGCGAGATCACTGACCGAAGACAATTCAACAGCTGAGTGCCTACAGGCATTTTATATTCTGTGTACACACGTTACCAATCCCATTCTTAAATCAACACAACGTGGCTACCATGGCAGATAATACAGCTTCAGGGCTGTGTGATGAATAATAGTCCACTTCCAAAGCCATGCTCTCAGGCCTCTGTTATTATAGGCTCTAACACACTGCATGATGAATACTGACCTTCGTTTGTCTTACCTTCCTGTGACAGCTACAAAGAAGTAAAAAAAAAACATTAAAGAACAATTTGGCAATGCTAGCAAACCGATCAACATTTACAGGGTGACAGATGACCTCCAAAGTAGATTGTAGGGTTTGAAACGGGAAAACTGAGACCCAAATCAAATGTTTTTTTGCATTTTCAAATAGATCATTAAAACAACTTTGATTTATTTTTTATTTCTGTTCAGCCCAAAGCTAAGCTAATATCACTGTTTTCGTAGATATGTAGCCATAAACCAAACTTGGAAGGAGGAAAAATTATTTTTGAGTTCATCCTCAAGGAAGCTTGAATAGCATGCTGACGTATTTAAAAGTTGCCAAGATATTTTTCACTCAAAATCAGAAAAATAAACCTCACATTTGAGCTGGATGAACAGTTACTCTGAGAATACAGTCCCTTTGACGGCACACCTACAGTTTCGTCCCGTCTCTCCCACAGCTTCAAATACCACCAGGAGTGTTTCAGGAGTGCCACATTTAGTCTGGATGGTGTTTTTTATTCTCTCTGCTGTCCTGCAATCTTTTGAGCGGCTGCATTGGAGCCAGAGCTGAAAACAGTCTCACCTGCTGTATTCTCTGGTCATAGGCTCCAAAAAGTCATCAACTTTAAGGTGCAGACACAGAATCTTACGTCTGCCCTTTCAATAATCGCTGAAATATTTCAGTTTAACTACTCACAGAGAAGTAATGAAAATTGACCGTTAGGCCAGCAGCATCCAATTCCAGCTTGTGTTGCATTTAGCAAAGGTTCAATATGTTTCTGCAAGTAGTTGGCAAGAGTTTACAGACAAGTCAGCATCTTCCATGCAAACTACAGGCAACGGTGGCAATCTGCTATTCTCAGAAATCGCAAGTAAGTTTTTGGTGAAGTACTGAAGTCTTAACAACTTAATTAACCAACCAGTTGGTGGAATACAAGGGACGTCTTGAGTCTAATCTTTATGGTTTAAAATAAGGACATAATGTATAATGACTGCTGTGAAAGTTTAGCTTCATATATCGCGTTCTTTTCTAGCTATTTACTTTTTAAAGAGGCACATTCACTTTTAGGCCTTTTTTACACATTGAAATAGGCAGTGTTTGAACATGAATATCTCAAAAACTATTACAGTCAAAAGCCTGAAATAACACGTGGCCTTTCTTACCATAAAGAAAATGGATCAGAGCTGTAATCTGGGACAGAATGCCTGTTAGTGCCATTCTAATTTAACCTGAGTTATCCAGCTCTTCCAGGACATTGTGCATGCCTACAAAGATTGTCTGGAAAATGAAAAACATGCACATATGTAATACAATTACTTCCTAATTATAATTACAGTTCTATCTGGAAACTTTTCTATTTTGGGTTAGACTATCTACTGATATTCTGTTTCTGTAGAACAACTTGACATATTTGCTCAATCCAGCATGAAAGCTGAATGAAAATAGCATTTTCTTTATTTTTGTGTATAAGAATTTCATATTAAAAAGCATTCTACATGTTTCATTTTGCATTAGTGTTCATGTATAAAGTGCTTCACTGGTTCATGTTTATGATATCTTTAATAGTTTTGTATGTTCAAACATAACCTCAGATTATTATTAACTATATATATCCGAATATCTCTGGACCGTAAAGTTGTTAAGTAAATTGCAAGCGGCTGAGCAGATCCCATGATGATTTGTAGCTGTCAGGGGGTCAGTGACCGGTCTCTATGGCTGTGTGACTGAGGCTTTAGCGATCAATTTCACAGTGGCTGCTCACAAATTCCAGCAAACACTCGCCAACCAATCAACAAATACACATTTCTCACTTCCACTGACCCAAATTAATGGAGTTTAAAATTGGTAAATAGCTATCAGCTACAGCTGCCTGTGCTGGCATCCACCTCCCAATCAGCATGCTTATTTCTCCTGCACAGTTTAACATGTTAACATGGTGGTATGTGGGGATTGAAACTTCCACTTTGGCTTCATTTTCACTGAGCTCAAGTTTTACTTAAGCTACTCTAGTGCAAACAGCCGGACCCGCCCATTGCTTATGCAACACACATACATGACTGGTTATCACATCCTGCAGGTTGAAGACTGTAGTGCCTGAACAAGCCCACACATGACAAACACATGAGTAACAGCTAACCGAATGCCTCTCATGGCACAAAACATGCCTGACTCGGAGAAACGATTGGGCTCTCTGCGTTGGCAGGAATTGCCATTGCCTAAATTTGTCTTCTTATCAAAACAAAACACACTTCCCTGTTACGCAGCGCATCAATATTCAGAGCGCAGAGTGGTCGTTGTCTATCTATTGTCCTTCACACATTCCTGGAGCTGCAGGGAACATCACTGCACATCTGCCCCTCATCACCCAATCGTTTCATCCAACTGTTCACAGAACAATCAGCTGAAGGTGTATTTACGCCGTGAGCTAAGCATTTTTTATTTATGTCACGCAAACAGGGAAGGAGGAGAGAGAACCCGGGCGGTGAAAACTTGGGAATATGGTGACAATCTGCCAGCCTCTCTCCTTCCTCGCGCAGAGGCTGTGGCTTGCTGCTCCAGTAATGATCGGCGTCTATCGCCGTGGCGAGCAGCCTCATTTTCCCTGCAGTCTTCCATCAGTTCCCTCCATTATCAATCCTGTCACAGCTGAGCTATGGCCTCCTAAAGGAATCGGCTCCCACTCTGGCCACAGATGTGATATTGCCAAGCAAAGGGGAAAGAGATTTTAGCCGTCGCATAAGGAATCATAAGAGAATAACTTACAGTGTCTACCCAGCATGACCCGAGGCATAAAGAAAAATGTGCGAGCGTGATAAACTACGGCTGCCAGGAGGAGAAATTGAATTACTCTGTGTTGCCATTATGATTGAGAACAGCCAGCACTCTGGCATGAAAACGATTTGCATTGAACCATTTATCTTCTCCTACTCAGTTAATGATCCGGATCGGTTAAGAGAACAAAGAGAAGGTGGGAAGCGGGAAGAAGATGACTGCGGGGTTGATGTGCTGTACGAACACGAGGCTGAGGTTGTGTTTCATGCAAATACAATGAATAAATAGGTTTGTAACACTATTAAACAAATAGCAGCACACACACACAAAAACAATTTCTCTAAATCAAAAATGGCTTCTGGGAATACAAAGTGAGCTTTAAAAGGAAGGCGCAACAAGCAGAGCGTTCCTATCTGTGACCACTGTACAACTACACTAAAAAGGGCGGAGCGAGTACTCACATTTAGCCCATTTATTCTTACAGTTAGTCATCTCAGTCCAAACGTCCACATTTATAACCAACTCATCATTCCCCAAGCTTATCTCAGCAAAGACTGGTACAACTTTCAACCCCGAATGCCACAGAGAAGGAGCTGAATACTCAAAAACATGGAGGAGGAGGGAAAAAAAAGGAGGGCAGAAATTAAGGAATTCATGTGGCGTTCGCAAAGGTCCAGAACAGACGGATCTAAAAAAGTTGATTAAAAAGGAGCAGAAAACAAACGCAAAGCCGATACAAGAAACCCTCTGAGTGATTCACATTACCACTTTAGTGACACATGGCTTAGTAATGCTTCATCACAAGGTCACAGCAGGACAGGAACAGCACATATATATGAGTATCTTGTTGAATTAAAAGCTATACTGAGTTTACTTATTAAACCCTGAGAAAAACGCCCTCATTTGCACAAGGATTGAAGAGGAGTTTACTTGTGACTATAAAAACCAGAGCAACTTTCACTACTTATCACACACAGTGCAGTGCTCTGATGGGCTGTTATCACAAGACCATAACAATGCAGGGTCAACACCATCACACCCACTGTTTACATGCTTCTGTAAAGACAGCGGCACCATTACCATGGTATTAAACGAGCTACTGGAATGTTCCTTTGAGTGGATGTGCTTTAAATCTGTGCTAGATTTATCAGCGACTCTTGTGGCACAGATTAGGAATAATATGTTTTTTGAGCTTTATGCGTATTAATGCTATTGTAAAAATATGAATTGAACTGAGAACTGTTATTATCTAATTTTAGATGCGCCTGTAGATGTGGTCAAGATGACCTGCTGAAGTTCAAACCGAGAATCAGAACAGAGAAGAAAGTTGGTTTAAGTGACTTTGAACGTGGCATTGTTGTTGGTGCCAGATGGGCTGGTCTGAGTAGTTCTGAAAATGCTGATGAGCCATCTCTAATGTTTACAGAGAATGGTCTGAAAGAGTAAATATACCACGAGCTGCAGTTCTCTGAGAGAAAAAGCCCTGCTTATGCCAGAGGTCAGAGGAGAATGGCCAGAGTGCCGAGAGCTGACAGGAAGGCAACAGTAACTCAAATAACCACTCGTTACAATGAAGGTATGCAGAAGAGCATCTCTGAATTAATACAACGTGGAACCTTGAAGCAGATGAGCTGCAGCAGCAGAAGACCATGCCGAGTGCAACTCATGCCGGCTAACAGGAAACTGAAGGTGTCATTTAAACTGGCTGCAGACTGGAAGATTGGAAAAACGTTGCCTGCTGCAGCATTTGGATGGTAGGGTCAGAATATGGCATAAAGATGATGAAAGCATGGATCCATCCTGCCTTCTTTCAGTGGTTCAGGATGATGGAGGTGGTGGTGTTATGGTGTGGGTGATATTTTCTTTACACACTTTGAGGCTACGGCCTTCCTGCGTATTGTTGCTGACCATGTTCACACCTTCATGACTGCAGTCAATTTGATTTATTTAAGACATTTGATTATATGTAAAGTCAATGTGTTTACTATATAAACATAAAAAACTATGTAGGTCTACAGGCAACGAAAAGTACGGAACGTTACAAACTAGAGCCTGCATTGATGCCAGTGGCCCATCTACTTAATAAATTCTATGTTGTTCTATGTGCAATCCACCAAGCGTCAGGAACAGCGCATCAGTTGCTGATGGTGAGCCAACATAACAACAGCAGGGCATTAGTGTAATGGCAAATGTGTTATTTTTGTACATTTTTGATAGTTTTTTTTTTTTTTAACTTAACAGCAAAGTGTCAAGTGGTGACACTGACAATGACTCTCTCTCGTCATGTTTGACGTAACACAGTTTAGGAAGCTCTTATGGTAACAACATGTTTACTGTTTCACTCCACACACGAAACATACAAAGAGAGGCGCACTCACAGTAAGAGAAGAGAAAGAGAAAACTACCGTGACCGCAAAGACAAATTACATGAAAATTACATGTTTTTTTCACTTCATTTATCTAGGGCCTGTTGTCATGCATTATCTGATCTTTTTCCAATTCAAACTTTTACATTAGCGCAACTTCTTTACTTCTCTCAGGTCACCCTGCCCCGCCTTTTCAAGCTGAAGAAGTGATGTTGCATAACCTCTGATGACACCTTGCATAAACATGCAATTCCCCCCCCCCTAAAAAGTAAACTTAGGAAACTTGCTGTCTGACATCACATCATGAAAACGAGTTCTAAAACTCACTGCACTCTCACCAAACCACAGTACTGTTCTTTCTACACGTTATTGTATTGAGCAACGGCTTCCTCTTTAAGCAACGCTGGACCACAGACGACGAGATCAGTTCTTGATATCTGCTGAGCCTTCTTACAATTAACAGTCACTTTATTTGTTGCCCTAATGAATACAAGTATCTGCACCTGGCATGGCCACACTTGGTTGTCAGGCTTCTTCAAATGAAACCACTTAGATTTTACAGTGTTTGCCTGCCCTGTGCCAAGACAATAAAAAAATGAGCAAATAGTTATGCCTAATTTATCCTACCCCGGTTGTGTCCTTTACTAAATTCCTAACGGCACGATGCTCACCGTGCATGACACTGTGCATCCGCCGAATCCTGATTGGTCAACTAGTTGGCCAGCGCAACAGCGGACTTCACCGGGAATAGAAGAAAAGTTTTTAGAAGTAGGCTGCAAACAAACTCACTTGCAGATGACTTTATCATGTGTCCTGCCATTGCGCCTGAAGGGCTGTTCAAACAGACCCGTATTATAAATGCTCCCAAAAGCCTGACGTCTCATTTTAGCATTCCACACATATTCAATACACTAAACTAATGCTTTTGCGTTTTTTCATCCTGCTTAGCCCCATTGATTCAGCACTTTTGTGGACGCGCAGAGACAACGCTGATATCGATTCTCTCATCTGAATGTGTGAAACTGCAAACAACTAACAGCGAGCAACACTTGAGTTTCCTGCAGACCAGTCGGGTTTCTCTCAGCACTTTGACGGAAACCAAAAGCCCTGTACATTTACCTGTATAGCATTACAGCAGTGACAGAGAAGCCCTAACTCCCTGTCACGTCTCTGGTGAATCTTTTGCAGAAAGAAGGTGATATTGAATGTTTTGTCTCTAGTGGAATCTCATCAGGGAAAGGCTTGTGTTACAAATTTATAAAAGACGTGGCCTGAATATGAATATCGCCCTATAGATACCCAAAAGAGATCATATCTGAATTCTGAGCAACTTAGGCCACAGGCTGCTCACAGTGCTTAGTAGCTGTACGTACTCTTACACAGTGGTTTTGAATTGAGGATTTATGAGGGTTTTGGAGGCGAACCAGATCTTTAATGTCAAAATGCAGGCGAACCTAGCTTTCTGCTGTCTCATGTACAATCTTCAGAGTGACCTCTGCCTCCTTCACTCAATCAAGTCCTCTGATACACTGCATTGAAAGGAGTCTGATTAAAAATTGGCAACTTGCTGTGTGGATTCTAAAAACCGGATCTGTACATTTGCATGCAGCCATGCTCTCTGCTTTTCTAAGTGCATTACATTCCTATTAAAAACATTCTGTGGCCCAGCTGCTCCTTTACAAAAGACACTTTCACTCTGAGTGCCCCGTTTTTGGGAGGTAATGTAATTTAGATTCTCCCGGCCTCTACTGCACTGAGGTTGATACGTTTCTGGCTGGGGAAAGAAAATTACAAAAAGCAGAGAAACGGCCCATTTTATAGTCTAACTGAAATCTATCGCTCAATATAGGCCGGTCTACAGAATGAAGAGGTTAAAGACCACGAAACCTTTGTGGCAGATCATTCCCAGTCTTTATTGTTTCACTTCCTGTCTTCTAAACCTCCAAATAAAGTGGAAAGAAATTCTGGAAATGACTTTATGAAACACATCGATGTGCTAACTCTGTTCTTTCTGTAGCCGATATGAATTGTATTTTTGTTTTTGCTGAAACATGGGTTGCTGTAAGGATTTCGCTTGCTGAAGCTCCACTTTTATATACGGTTCAGTCTAAAAATAAAACTCATCTTAGTCATTCTGGCATGTAGGAGTGAGTCACTGCATCCTGCCCCTCTGACAGCTTCAGTTTTCTTTCCAATCCAACAAACTCTATCTCAGCATCCATCTATGAAGGCTCTGATTACACCGAGCAAAACAGAAAAAAACCAGTGTGCACTGTTCTCCCTGCACACTCACAGATTTGAGGCACCTTAATTGAGATCTGCCTGCCTGCCTGCAACTGAGCTGACCAAAGCAATTTCATGCAGCGGGCGATAAAAGATGTGGGCTGAACTGGCGCCTTGATAAAACTGTGAGTAAAAGCTTCACTACAAAAAATAAATAAATAAATAAAATCTCAAGGTGATGCTATGATGGAGCGTGGGTTTTCACTTTCTGCAGCATTTCCCTGCTGCACTATTTCCTGACTGTGGGCTGGACATGTTTGTTGATGGGTGACGTATAGCTGCATGGTAGTGCTGTGGGATACTGTAGGTCCAATACCAACAGGGCCAGCATTGCCAATACCGACACCAATACCGATACTTTTACTCTATCATGGCAGGTTTTGTATGAGTAGTGTCTCATGACTTATGAGACAAATCTTCCATCATGCAAATTATGAAAAAATTTCAATGATCACTAAATCAATGTGATATTTACTTTCCACAATAAATACCAAAACACCTTTCAGCTTTTCATGTATTTTGAAACAGTTTTTAATAGCCTGAAATTTTAATCTACCTCTCCTTAAAGCACTTTTAAAAAAAAAATCAGACGCTAGTAGCAGAGTATCGATCCTATCACTAGTATGGATCAGACACTTTTGGTATCAATAGCCTCGATATTTGGATCGATCCTCCCAGATCTTCTGTACAGGCTCTACAGGCATGGAGACGACAGGAAAATGAAAAAAAGTTTTTGAGAAGCGCTCAAAATAAAGACAAAAACATCGTCTTGTGCTTCAGCAGGAAGCCACGGCACACTTTACACTGTGACGCCCACGAGGGACTCAGAGTACAGCGTTTATTTACCTGGTGTAGAAATGTAACCGGGCGAGCGGGTCTGAGACCGCAGCGTAGGCTCTGAACACTTCCCACGAGTCCCGCCGCAACTTTGCACACCGCCCGTACCGAAGCCATCGTCAGCCGGTAACCGTTTTTAGCCGCCTCGCTGGGGCATGCCGGGAGGAGAGAGGTCCAGGATGAGTATCTCAGAGCTCCGTGTTTCACTTTAAAACGGGCTGCTGTCTATGCGAATAGCAACAGACAGGAGGATCGCTACGGGACCCGGAGGAGGAGGAGGAAGAGAGCAGCCCGAGCTGCATACCATTTCCTCCTGACTACACCCGCGCGCTCTCTGCCAGACTCCGCTTCCTTTGTCCCCCACCCCTCCTCTTTCTTTCTGGTGGGTCTGTTTTGCATGAAACAGCAAGTGGGAAGCATATGCGCCTGTCAGGCTCACGGGACTGTAAGCTGACATCCCAAACATCACCCCCCTCTCCTCTCACGAATCATCATGAGGTGGTCTGATCACTGAAATAACACATTTATATGATGCTTATTAAGGCTGGAGCCGTTGTAACGTTACACTTTCAAGTCTTCATAACTACAGAGGGTGAACTTGGCCAGCTAGCAGGGTGCAGTCCTACACTCTAGAGCTCCACTTTAAGCATGTCACCCACAAATCGATTTCCTCTGATCCCACATTAAAATAGGGCCTTAGAGACAAAGTGAACTTTCTAATCACGGTGTTACATATGAGCAAAGACTGCATTTCAGCTGTCAGCCAACAGGGGGAGCACTTACACACAAATACGTGTCACTGACATAAAGGTCAATGATGCACAATTCTTTGTTCTTTCAAATACAAACATGGATAATGTTTCAAATTATGAGGTCAGCATTTGTGTGCAAAATCCATGTGAGCCAAAGATTTAGGTTTCAGTCAGGATACTTTGATTCAGACAGTTACTCAGGAGTTAGTTATTTCCATAGTTTGAGCAGACCTGTTGTTCAAGTCTCTCTGTTGGGGACAGCCAATCAGAACAAAAGTTAATTTAAAGGTAGCGTAGACTTAAAAGTGAGAGTTTCAGACAGTGCTTGAACTATTAGGTATGACGTGATATGAACTTATGCAAAGAAGCTCCAGTAAAGTTAATAAATCAATAAAAATAATAGCAGGAGGATAATAGATTGAGTGTTGTGCAGAGAGGTATCCTGCTGTCCAGTGAGGTTGGGCTCATAGACCATAATCTACTGCAGTGCAGACAGTAGGAAGCTGTGCACACAATGAAAAATGTTCACACTGCGTTCTGTGTTTCATCCCCAGAGCGAAGTATGTGCTACGGCTGGTGTATTGTGTCACAGAAAATGCAAGCATAACCGAGACAAATGAGTTTGAAAGCAGACAGGTCAGATAAATCTGTTATGAACATTCCCGTCCGGTGATTTATAATACTCCAGTCAGCCACAACATTAAAAGCACTGACAGGTGATGCGGCAATGTAAAATTTAGCTGTGAAACCTTGGGCCCTGGCATTAGTGGTGGATAGTTCTGCAGCATTCCACCACAATGCGCGACTGTTTAGGAACAGGTTCAGAGGCCCTGAGGCGAAACACAACGGATGAAACAGCCTTCAAGCTCTCAGATCTGGGACAGGCCCCACCAACAGACACCTCACACTGCAGCCCACGGGAACTGGCAACATCCCAGTGCTACACACTTCAGCACAGCCCCGTAAGTCTCGCTTTCCATGCCTTGGTGAATCTGAACTTTTTTTCAAGGGAGCGGGGGGGGAGGCATACACTAAGTTAGTTAGCTTTTGATGTTATGGCTGACTGGGGAAAAGCTGTAGCGTCACCACAATAAATGCTGAAGTAATGGAACAATGGAACATTACTGTCATTAATCACCACTGAGTTTAAAATATTTACGTCCACTGTCTATGCATTTAATTTTTCTGAAGTACCCCACACACTGGACCAAATGTCAGTCTGGAAAAATGCACTCATATTAGCCTGTTCATTAATATTTAAGTATACCATAGTTAAGGCAAACACTTGGCCCAGTTAATAAGATCAGCACAGTGTGAGCTGTCTTTTTAACCCGCTGGCCTTGAAGCGTGACAACAGTGACTTTCTTTGAGCCACACTTGAAAAATATGTTCTGCACATTGTCGCGTCTTCTTCTCTACTAGATTTATGTAGCATTTTATCAAACAGTAACACAATGGACCCTCTTCTATACCAAGAGCGGGGGATTCCTAAAAGCCATTCTTCATTTGTCAGAGTTTCTTTCTTCATGCAATCTGCTTTAGTCCACAGTGGTGAGTGTTTAAAGACTGGTGAGAGGCATCGATACTCCCAGAGAGAAGATGCATGACGGAAAGGCTAGATGAAATCGATATGCTCCTGTGCTCACTGAGGCTGTTTTACTGACGGATTACTTTGATTTAAATGTGCATTTGTCCAAGATTTTGCAGACAAACTGCAAGGAATTGTTGCCTTATTAGCACACACAGTGAAATTGTTAGATTACTGTATACGGTGAAGTTTTCTGCTTAGTTGTTGTTGTTCTTCTGGTCATCTGTTACCCGTCACCTGCTGCTAGATTTATGCTCTCGTTTTGGCCACATGCTGGTGGATTAAGACTGCAGCAGGGCTCTCTCGCTGAATGAAGTTATTCAGGGGAAATGTGCCAGGTTTCATTTTCTAATGAGTTGGCAAATGTGCTTCGGGCCGTTGAGAGAAGCTTCACTTTAATAACAAAATCTGCTTGCACAGAGAATTATGTAGTAGTTAATTATTTAATAGCGAGGTGATGCATGGAGTGATTCCATATCTGTGATGACAAAACGTTGAAAATCCGAGCCATCGCCGAGCGGGAATTAACGCATTGTAATTTATGACTTTCATTTTATCTTCATTTAATGTTTGAATGCCCTTTAGCATCAATTTATTAACTGACTGACTCATGTATCTTTATTTAATTCATTTCTTTCCACTTGGTTAGCTCTTATGAAATCTTTAACAGAGTACTGTATTATGTTTTGATCTAAACTATGAGCTGTTGTCTCGTTAAAGCATTTTCCCACTATGAAGAATGATGAAAGACGAGTGAAGATAGCTGGCAAAGATCATTTTAACAGCAAGGCTATAAACTGGAGAGATTATATCTCTCGGCTGGCCTGGGAACGCCTTGGTGTTCCCCCGGACAAGCTGGAGGAGGCGGCTGGGGAGAGGGAGGTCTGGGCTTCTCTGCTTGGGCTGGTGCCCCCGCGACACGGCCCCGGATAAGTGGAAGATCAGACTGGTGCACTCCTCAGAAGGTTTGCACCTTATGGATACTTGGCACCATCTTGTGGACGCTGAAAGGAACATAATTTCTGCAAAATGAGGCTGTCTTTGCGACTGTAAGATAGTCTGTTGACATCACTTTCACACATTGTGTGCATTCTGAGCTTGTCACAGATTTGGAGTTTAAACAATGAGTCCAAAATAAACGGGTGTGTCGGTTAATATCTGTAAAAATGTACAGGATGTGGATGGGGAAGTTTTTGTATACCTCTCTTTTACACTTGAGCTGAAGTGTGTGCATCACTCGTGTCATTCCTGCAACATTTGACATTTATGAAATGTGTGACTCCCCATAAACAGTGTGGCAGTGGTCTGATGATTTAGGAGCAAAGTGTGTGACAGTCAATGCTCCTTTGTGTTTCTCGCTCTTGAAATTTTTTGCAGCTTTGCTGAGATCAAATTTCCACAGAGGATTTTAAAGTGCTCTGCACTGCCCCCTTAACCTTTAGTGAAGCTGCGATTTAAGACCAAGGAAATCGTTCTTAGCTTAGAATAACAATTTGATCTCTCACACTTTCACTTAGTATGTTTCCCATCCTCACTGTTAGCACTGATATGGTGGGAAGCTTGTTTCTAAAAGATGAAGTGAATGTTTGCAAGCTGTTTACTTAAAATGTTATTATCATTGTTGTTGTTATTATTATTATTATAAGTAGTAGTAGTAGTAGTACACTTAATTATCTATCCATCCATCCATCCATCCATTCGCTTCTGCTTATCCTTTCCAGGGTCGCGGGGGGCGCTGGAGCCTATCCCAGCTGTCATAGGGCGAGAGGTGGGGTACACCCTGGACAGGTCGCCAGTCTGTCGCAGGGCCAACACACAGGGACAGACAACCATTCACGCTCACATTCACTCACACATTCACACCTAGTGACAATTTGGATTATCCAATTAACCTATCCCCCCCTTAATTATGTTATCATTATTATTATCAAGGTAGTCATGTGAATATGACTATTCTTATCAGCTACCTAAAACATCAAACTTTTTTTCAGTCATTGTACTAACTTCATTCTGATCTCTGCTGACTCTCTGACCTTGGTATTTGCCACTCAACCCTCCACACCTCACTGTAGCACTTTATATGCAGTATGTCACCAACAGAAAAAATATTTGACAGATATTTCACTTCTTTTTCATGGAGCTTCTATAGTGCCTCTATGGACTAATATTATGTTTTCATTTTGTAATACAGTGCAGCCAAACTACCTTATATCAATTTATTTGACTTTTCAGATCACAGCAGGTTTTCTGCTCTGATGATCATTGAAAATAAGGACTTTTAGTCTCAAAAGTAATATATCATCAATATATATCTATATATGTATCTGGCAGTTTGTAGTCACATAATGTAAATTATGTGAAGGTGGAGGATGGTGGAACTAACCATTGTGCCTTTAAAACCTAAAAGAAAAAGTTTGGTTCCCTAAATAAAAATAGTGGGGCCCTCTCTGAGCCTCCATTATTTTTTGGAAAGAGTCCTATGATTAATAAACACTGAGTCACCTTTACAGGCTGCACAACAAAGTTAAAGATATTTGTTTTGCAGTGTTTGAGTGGACTCATTGCTTTATAGCCACACTACATGGGAAAAAGGACTAAGCCATTTGTTAAACACATCAGCTGAGTGGAGTTTTCAGCTCCAGCTGCTGTTCAAACTGAAGAACTACAGATGAAGCATCAGACAACGCACCATGTTCACGGGTCTATGTGCTTTGGTCTGTTTGCTTTAACAACAACAAACGTGGATGTGGAAGCATAGTAGTATATATATATATATATATATATATATATATATATATATATATATATATATATATATATATATATATATATATATATATATATATATATATATATATATATATATATATATATACCACAGAGTAATAGTAAGTCAGTAGTTAGTCCTGGACAACTGGATCAAGCATTCTGATTGGCCCATAAAATTTAGACTCGTTTGATTGGTGGATTTGTTTTCAGCAAACAGGTGGTTCAGATCTGGCCATTTGGAGTCAGTTGATGACTTTTAGAATCTTCTTTTCTGACTGGATCATTAAAACCTTCAGCATTGATCTTTCTGTAGTGGATTCTCACACATTTCAGTGATTTGGTGGTTAAAAGAATATGAACTTTTAATATTCATTCAGATGTTTTCTGACTCTAAATTTTCTTTTGTCATTTCTCAGGTTAACAAAAGTTGAACTTACACATTTAAATGAGCCGTGTTGCTAAAAAGGCCAATTAACATATTGTTGTTGACAATGTTGACTAGATTTAGCACTTTGTTTTAGTATTGTCACTTTTTAAGAATAAATCAACTGACATAGTGCAAGTGCAGATGAAAATCTGTTGACTCATATTTCCACACCACTGTCCCTGACAGCTGCTGTTTGAACGCATTTACTTAAAAAGCTCCTTCTCATGTTTCCTTCTCAGAGTATGACCATGCAATGTCATAACTGTGCTTTTTTGACCAGCTCTGGCCACATCCTGGGTAGTGGAGTGGGAGATGAGATCGACCACACTGAGTGTGTGATCTGCATTAACGACGCTCCTACGACGGGGTATGAATCTGATGTTGGGAGCCACTCCAGTGTGTCCTATGTGTTCCGAAACCCCAATGAGTTCCTACGACGTACAGACAGCCACTCTGTGATCATCTTCTGGGGACCTCCGTACAAGATAAGAAAAGATCCCAAAGCAGCCTTTTATGGATCACTCCAGAGAGTCAGCATGACCTACAGAAACATCTCCTATTTGACTGTCACCCCTAGCAAGATGCTCACATTTGATGATCTTTTCCTAAGAGAGACAGGATATGACCGGTGAGTATCAAGTGTGCTGACAAAATGTCTTTTCTTATTCTTCTTGTTGAATTATATCACATTCATATATCACTTTTCTCCTGCTCAGAGACCAGTCTCACTCGTAGCTGAGTACAGGCTGGTTCACAATGGTCATAGCCATTGAGATATGTGATAACATCAAAGCATATGGGATGGTTCCACCCAATCACTGTGGGTGAGTATAACATTAAGACTCATGCTGTCCTTTTACAAAACTTCAACCCATTATTAAAACTCACAGACATGTTAAAAACCATTTCACCAGAAATGTCTTTTATTTCCCATAAGAACGCCCAGAATCAAGAAGGTGCGATACCACTACTATGATCGCTGGTGGGTTAATGAATGTGCAACATACTTCCAGTATGAGAACAGGCTAAATCAGGGCCAACATCATTTTATTACAGAGAAACGTGTGTTTGCACGCTGGGCAAAACAGTACAACATCACCTTCACTCATCCCAGATGGTAAAAAGAAGAAGACGATGTAAAGGATTTCATTGGTGTTTCATCAGTGCTGATGCTTTGAATGGCTCAATGTGGGGGAAAAAAAGAAGTACAACTCACTATCATTTCTATTAAGAGCTCCAGTAGATTTTGTTAATGTACAGGCTGTGATCAGCTGGCCTGTTGCTCTGTGTGGATTTATACACCTGACTTCAACCAGATGTAAGCAGATGTTTCATTAGTTGTCCTGGCTGATTTCCATCCTGTCCATACTGTTTACTAGACAACCACTGCGCACTAGTCACACACTCATCTTTACTTTAATTCCATCACAGTACAGCAAACCAACCGGTTTGTGGCATCACCTGGCGATTGATAAACGAATAGGATTGCCTGTGACGTGTTACTGTTTTGGTTCAAATCAGTTTGATGTTTGAAGGCTCGCAGTGACGAGCTAATAGCTTCCCTCATATGCCTTAAATCAAAAATAACAAGCCTGCTTTTAAAATGTAAGGAGTACAAAGTGCAGATACTTGTTTAAGAATTTAGGGAATATAAGTAAAAAGTTGTCAGAAAAAATGACTACTTCACTGAAGTACAGGTACCTGAAAAGTTCTACTTAAGTACAGTAAGAAAGTATTAGTACTTAATTACTTCCCACCTCTGCCGACATATGGCACTTTTCTAGTCTCACCCTGCTTTTAACTACTAGTCACATTTTAACAATACATTCATGCAGCATTTGCTTGAGTTTAACAAGTCTGTGATCAGACTGTCCAAAGCAGGGTTTCTTGGGACTGAGACAATAGTAGCTGACTTTGGTGGGACTTTGATGTGGTATGCTTCTGATTAATTGACCTGAGCATCTGTCTCACTTCATTCTCATTAGAGTGGGTCCAACAAATATCAAACGTCCACATGTAAACGCTCTTATCTACAGTCACTGTGACGACTGTATTGAAAAATCAAATAATTTTCATTACTGATTAAGTTTTTAGTTCCACACTTATTTAATGGCGTTTTCTGTTCATAAAACACAACACAGTTTTACTCAGAGGACAAAGTGACAGCTTCACATTGCTGGTGGTTTCCTGCAATTTGAAAGTCCCAGGGGCAGGTGGTCTTAAACTTTTAATCAGGAATGTATGCATTGTTTATATGAAGGATAGTGGGACAGACACTTATCACGGCACTCAGAGCAGGACAGTCAGGAAAGGATGTCTTATTATTATGGCATGACTGACATTCTTGCAGGTAGTGGAAGTTGGGGGGGTCCAAGGGTGAGCCGAGTTGTGTAGTTTTCTTTGTGTGCGAGTGTATAAAGGAACGTGCAGCCCCACATTCCTTTTACAGACTGCATGAATGAATGCACTCTCTCTTATGTGTACATGAAATAAAACCTCACCAATGGTTTGCCTTTTATTAAGGAAATTTTCACGACACTATCCAGATCAAAGTATTTGGCTTGCTGCAACAAAGCATGGCGGTATGAAAATTATTATCTGTAATTGCAATCAGAAGATAATTTTCCTTAGAAAACCTTTGGAGTCAAATGTGGCACAAAATTGAAATACCTGATGTGAAAATTTGTATTCTACTAAATGTATTTTTTGTTTTTGTTTTTTACACTCCAGGGACCACAAAGGTTCGTGATATTCATATTTGCTGCCATCTTCTTCCTGATGGGACTCTTCATTTCATGTGGCTTCAATGACACAATCTATCCTCCCTTCCATGTGGACGTAAATTACATGATTAAACACACAAATCTGAAGAAATGGTCTGGAAGAGACAGCTATGTTTCAGTTCAGGGGAAAGAGGTAGGTTGCACACAAACAGCCAAACATTACAACTGTAACTGTAAAATTACAACTGTAAGAAAGTCAGGTAATCCCTCTTTAGTCTGTATGATGCGATGTCCGTGTTTTTCAAAAACAATTTCACTTTTTGATTTGTCTGCTGATTGAAGCGTTTCTGGATCATGTTCACTTATGGTTTCTTCTTGGCATGACTTGAAGCTTTTTGTTTGTATTTGTTGATGGCACAATGAACTGTGATCACAGAGAGTGATTTAGGTGTGTGTTGAGTCCATGCAGTCATTTCAAGACAGAATCATCCCCATTTTTAATGCAGTGCCACTCGAGGGTCATCTATAGATTTTTTTTTATTTTTTAACCCAAATGTAAATAAAATCTGTGCTTTTCATCAGTCTAAATAATGCATGTTATGCAGGTGTTTCTCCTATGTTAAACATCTGCTGAAATTTTGTCCTCATACATAAGAGAAATATAACTCTGTGTTTTTTGTCTATGCATTTCTTTATTGGGTGAGTCAAACCAGCAGATCACGACAGATACTGCTAAAATATAAAACATAAATATGCCGCCCCACCAACACACACAGCTATTACCCGTTTGTTGTTTTTATTCTTAAGATGAATTATTCTTGAATGAAGAGACACTGATTTGACACAAGTAAAAATATGGTTGATTGTGTTTATTGTTAGTTAAGAATAAGTTAAGTGAGGGTGAAAAAAGAAAAAAAAAGGATGAAGAAGGGAGGGGAGAAAGAAAAATGGAGAGTGATGGAGAGAGGTGGTACGAGAGAAAGGGAGAAGAGGGGAGGTGAAAAGAAAGGGATAGAAAGGAGGAGAGAAAACCCCAACAATCCCCTCTGAGCAAGCACTCGGCGACGGTGGATAGGAAAAACTCCCTTTAAAGGAAGAAACCTATTGCAGAACCAGGCTCAGGGAGGGTCATCTGCCTTGACTAGTTGGGGGGTGAGGGAGGGAGAAAGAAAACGGAGAGTGATGGAGAGAGGTGGTACGAGAGAAAGGGAGAAGAGGGGAGGTGAAAAGAAAGGGATAGAAAGGAGGAGAGAAAACCCCAACAATCCCCTCTGAGCAAGCACTCGGCGACGGTGGATAGGAAAAACTCCCTTTAAAGGAAGAAACCTATTGCAGAACCAGGCTCAGGGAGGGTCATCTGCCTTGACTAGTTGGGGGGTGAGGGAGGGAGAAAGAAAACGGAGAGTGATGGAGAGAGGTGGTACGAGAGAAAGGGAGAAGAGGGAGGTGAAAAGAAAGGGATAGAAAGGAGGAGAGAAACCCCAACAATCCCTCTGAGCAAGCACTCGGCGACGGTGGATAGGAAAAACTCCCTTTAAAGGAAGAAACCTATTGCAGAACCAGGCTCAGGGAGGGTCATCTGCCTTGACTAGTTGGGGGGTGAGGGAGGGGAGAAAGGAAAAAATGGAGAATGATGGAGAGGTGGAAGGAGAGAAAGGGCAAGAGGGAGGTAGAGGGGTGAGGAGATAGAAAAGCGGTGGAGGAAAACCAGGCTACACCACCTTATGATCAAGTGAGGAAGCAGGAGGGTCCCTCCTCCTGAAAAACCAGAAGCGTTTCTTCTTCTTTTTCAGGCACTGTTCCTGGAGCTCTTTTTTCTGTAGGATGAGGGTCTTCAGGTCTTCAGTTGTTACTGTAATTTCCTCCTCAAGTTTCTTGCATTTTTTCTCCAGTTCTTCTAATTGTGCTTGTTTTTCTTCAAGCTTTTCTTTCAGATCTTTAGATTTTGCCTCCTGTATTAGCTTTTCCTCATGCATGTCTGTATTCCTCTGTTGTACTTTGTTGTACATGTCTTCTAACTCCTCATTTCTGCTCTGGATTTCTTGAAGCATACACTTCAGGTCATTATGCGCTTTCTCCAGTTCTTGCTCTTGAACCTGCATGTCATTGTTTTTGCACTCCAACTTGTTATTAAGTTCCTTGAGCTCTGCGTTCTTTCTCAGCATGTCATTGATCTTATACTGCATGCCTGAGAATTGTTTTTTCAGTTTTCCCCTTTCTCCTTCTAGTTCAATGGTTTTCTCCCTCATTTCATTATGACATGCGTGTATTTCTAGACTTTTCCTTTGTAAGTCTTGGAGAATAAGTTGTGTCTTTTCCTGCATTTTTTCCTGTTGCTCTTTTTCCTGAAGAAGCTCTTGGTTTTTCTCCAATGCTTCATCAAGCTGTACTTGCAGCTGCTGATTCAGGTTGACAGCGTGTTCGAGATTCCCATGGGTCTCCAGACTAACAGCTTGTGCTTGTTGAAGCTGGCAGGACATTGTTCTTAACTCATGGATGTTCTGCTTCTTTTCTGTCGTCAGGCGTACAATCCGCTGCTTAGCTTGATTAAACATTACTCCCCAGCCCTCATTTATGATGTCCACGTTGGGCTGCTTCTGTTGGTTCACGAGCATTTCCTTGTGCCTTTCTTCCAAGTCTTTATTTCGGCCTTCCAGTTCTCTGTATTCAGTTTCCAGTTGTTTCTTCTCATGAACCACTTGTGCATTTCTGTGCAGTGTTTCATTAATCTTTACTTGCAAGACTTCCTTTTGTTTCTTCATGTTGTAAAGTTTCCATGCCATCTCTTTCTCCTTTATGTCTTGCTGTTTCTTCTCTTGAAGAAGCTCTTGGTTTTTCTCCAATGCTTCATCAAGCTGTACTTGCAGCTGCTGATTCAGGTTGACAGCGTGTTCGAGATTCCCATGGGTCTCCAGACTAACAGCTTGTGCTTGTTGAAGCTGGCAGGACATTGTTCTTAACTCATGGATGTTCTGCTTCTTTTCTGTCATCAGGCGTACAATCCGCTGCTTAGCTTGATTAAACATTACTCCCCAGCCCTCATTTATGATGTCCACGTTGGGCTGCTTCTGTTGGTTCACGAGCATTTCCTTGTGCCTTTCTTCCAAGTCTTTATTTCGGCCTTCCAGTTCTCTGTATTCAGTTTCCAGTTTTTTCTTCTCATGAACCACTTGTGCATTTCTGTGCAGTACTTCATTAATCTCTACTTGCAAGACTTCCTTTTGTTTCGTCATGTTGTGAAGTTTGCATTCCATCTCTTTCTCCTTTATGTCTTGCTGTTTCTTCTCTTGAAGAAACTTTTCGTTTTTCTCCAATGCTTCATCAAGCTGTACTTGCAGCTGCTGATTCAGGTTGACAGCGTGTTCGAGATTCCCATGGGTCTCCAGACTAACAGCTTGTGCTTGTTGAAGCTGCCAGGACATTGTTCTTAACTCATGGATGTTCTGCTTCTTTTCTGTCATCAGGCGTACAATCCGCTGCTTAGCTTGATTAAACATTACTCCCCAGCCCTCATTTATGATGTCCACGTTGGGCTGCTTCTGTTGGTTCATGAGCAATTCCTTGTGCCTTTCTTCCAAGTCTTTATTTCGGGCCTCCAGTTCTCTGTATTTAGTGTCCAGTTGTTTATTCTCATGAACCATTTCTGCATTTCTGTGCAGTGCTTCATTAAGCTTTACTTGCAAGACTTGTTGGTTCTTGACAAATCCATTGTGCCTTTCTTCCAGCTGTTTATTTTGGGTCTCCATTTGTCTGCACTGCTCTTCAAGTTGAATCTTTTCTGCTTGGATTTGTTTAATCCTGTCCTCTAGATTTTGGTTTACCTGCCTACTTTCAGCGGATGCCCTTCGGACGGGTAAAACGTCATTTGGGGAATTTGGCTGTGCAACCTCGAGAGGACAGCCAGCGTAAGCTTGTGGTTTTTTGCTGTGTTTTCTTTCAGACATGTTGATGTTGAAGTCTTGATAAAAGGACTGTGTAAAAGAGCCAACTGTTTCAAAATGTTTCAAAGGCGTACGTTTGAATGCTGCGAACCCGAGTGCTGCAAATACACGGACTAAAAGTTTAGGATTGCACCCCTATTTAAGCCTTTTGGATCAAAGGCATATACGTGCCTTTGATCTGAAAGAACCATCGTAGTATGATGTCATAGGAATTAGGCTGTCACATGACATATATGAATGAGGATTCTTTTTTAGTCTGAATGCTGATTAAGCATCCACAGTATTGTTCTTTAAATCTTTATTAGTGTGAATGCTTGAAGTATTGTTCTTCGAATCTTTATTATTATTTTTCCGTACGTTTTTTGGACTCTATCTCCTTCAAAACCGTTCAACTTACAAAAACCATTCAAACACCATTAGATTCCTCTTCTTTTGGACATGTGTGCTTGTATTTTTCTCATTTTTAACATTTATATTTTTAAATTTATTCAACTTTTTCAACAAAATTTCCCATGTATTTCAATGGGGAGATCCTTCAAATTCTCCTTCAACTTACTCCTCTTTCAACTGTATCTACTTCCACATACGTTGACATAGAGCCACCATTCAAACTTTAAAACGAAGCCAAGACGTTCAACTATTCAACTTGTATTTATCTTTTCAATATCTATTATACTTTTTCTTCAGTTCCAGTTTAAGTTTCATGATGTTTTTCATCCGTTTCAGAGTTTATAATGGGTGTGTATGGGATGGAATGTTGGGGCTAGAGTGAGACAGCTCAACTGCTAGAGTGAGAGGAGGGGGGGAATTAATCTTAAAATCTTTTCTTAAAACTGCTGCTGTGTCCACAATGTTCGCTCTACAGCCATCATTTTACCCTCAAAACGTAGCCATCGCTGTCCTCTTTCATCCAATGTGTTTATTATTGTAATAGGTGTTATGGTTCTTTCATAAATGTCACCAATGCACAGCCTCCTCCCTCCAACTCTTCCATAGACTCCAATGTTAAAATGGCTCAGAAGGTTTGTCTGAAAATCAGAAGTACAGGCTGTCTTAACACTGTCACCACATCCATATAATAAACTCCACAGGCATGAAAATTGAGAATTCAGTAGTCTAGACATTGCTGCCGCTCACTGTGAAAGAATTTTGTCAATACGACTTGTACTTTTCATTTGGGAGCGATTTGTTTCGGGCTGACTTTTCTGTTCATTTTAAGCAGCAAAAGTGAGGCGCATGTCTGTGTGCGTGTGTATGGAGCCATTGGGTGCAGTCACTATAGCAACCAGGCTCACACCTGCCTGCCTAATGAGCTCTGTCTCTCACTCTGCCAAGATTCATCTTAAACACTTCTCTTTCAACTGCTGCTGTGTCCACAGTGTTTGCTCTACAGCCATCATTTTACCCTCAAAACGTAGCCATTGTTCTTCTCTTTCCAACACCATGTCTTTCAAAGCTCAGACATTTAAACTTTTTAAACTGTGTGGATCCAAGTGGAGGGATCACATTTTAGTCATTCAGTGATTTAAAGAATATGAACTTTTAATATTCATTCAGATGTTTTCTGACTCTAAATTTTCTTTTCTCATTTCTTAGGTTTTTCTAATTTACATTTAAAACTTTTTCAGCTATTTTCCAACTTCTTCTGTGTGGATGTCAGCTTTTAGCAGTTCAGCACTTTTTTTTTCAGGCGAAAACTTCTGTATTTTTCATATCATTCAAAATTTTTAACTTAAATTCAGCAATTAATTCATTTCAGTGCATACATTCAGATTCAAGCATTCACACTGCAGTTTCTTCAGAAAATGCACTTTCTAGTTTTTTCTATATTATTTTAATCTTTGTGTGATTGCAGCATACAGCCCACACAAAGCTTTAACGAGTGGCTTTTACATGTAAACAGTGCTCCAAGTAGCACTTAGCTAGATGGCAGCAGTGTGACTCCTCGATCACAGCCTTTGGCCAGTCTAGTGTTTGTTTCGGTGATTTCAACATTCTGATATCCAGATAAGTCATATACCTTTCACAGAATAGCCGCCGCATGACTACATGATTTCCCTAATCCGGCGATACAGGAACAGCCGACTGTCTCCACACTTAGCATTACCCATGCTAAGTGTTTAGCTTGACTAACGCTCTGGCTCGGCTCTACAGCTCCTTTAAGAAAAATAAAGTCGCCTTTTTTATTGAGCAGTGTTTATCAATTTTGTTGCTGTGCACGTAATTATGCGCCTCAGTGCTCTTGTAATTACCCAATTCCTCACCATAAATGCCTTCGGAAAATACGAGGTAATTAAAAATGTCGATGTAGCTAACATCGGGCCATAGTTTCATGTCATCTACCCAGTCTGTGAGAAGTGATGGGTGAGGAACTGCTACTGAACTGTCCTCGCCGCTTTTTAAAACAGCTGAAAGAAACTGCAGCGAGAAAAAACTTTATCGACAGTGAAGGCAGATTCAATCAGTGTGCCAGGTGTTATTTCAGAGCCTAAAAACAAAAGAAGAAATTATTTCATTTGCAACTGCAACTGCTGTATCTGCAGCTGTGAGTGCTGTAACAACTGTAAGTGCTGTTCATACTGGAAGTGCTGTATCAGCAGGAAAACTGATGATTCTGGAACTCCAATAGAGAAGAAAGAAAACAAAGAAAAATACAGATTTGTGTTCCAAATCTGCATGGAAGAACTGGTTAAGCGAGTGGTCAGGCAAAGTCATCAGTTGGGAAGAGGTTGAAGCCATCTACAAGAGGCTTACCAACAAAGTCAGGGCTGAAATCAAGGATCAATTTGATGAAATCCCCTTAAACAGGTTCAAAAACCTCCACAAGATGATTTTCAGAGCCCTGTGTAAAAAGTGGAAGAGTACAGAAACAGTTCTGCTATTCATGGAATTAAATCTGTCAGCTGTTGACACCATAATTGTGAAAACTTTCATAGAGGAGACAGCCAAACTATCCAAGAGACCAAGTTGCATACGTCAGTTTTTTTCATCTGTCGGCCGACTGTTTTGCCTCAGTCTGTGCTGCATGCAGAATTCCAACACAGTTGACTCCGACATGGAAGATCAAATCACTGTACCAGCTGTTATTTTAGAGGGTAAAGAAAATGCAACGCCCCTGACGCCCTATGATGAATACAGAAGAAAAAATTCATAATCACACTTGTAACTGCTGTATTGACAGGAAAAACATTTTAATACAAAATCACAAAACAACACAAAAAGATGGACCCGGAACTCCAATAGACAACAAAGAAAACAGAAAAAAATGCAGATTTTTGTTGGAAATGTGTATGGAAGAACTGGTTATGCGAGTGGTAAAAAAAAATCGCAGTCATCAGTCAGGAAGAAGTTGTAGCCATCTCCACGAGGCTTACCAACAAGATCTGGGCTGAAATCAATGATCAATTTGATGAAATTCTTTTAATGAAGGCTATTAAGCATCAACAATCATGTCGGACGGATTCCGTAGAACAGAGCCATTGGTGTTCAGTGGAAACATTGCTGAGAAATGGCGTGTGTTCGAGCAAGAATATGACATATTCATAGCTGCTGCCCATTCCAATAAGGATGCCCGAACTAGAGTGTTCATCCTGCTAAACCTGGTCGGCTCTGAAGCCATCAAGTGGGAGTGCACCTTCGTTTACACACCCACTGTGTACGGGGGGGAAGGAGAACACAGACAAGTAGTGACCGGAGCAGAATTAAGAGAAGACCCGGAATGTCTCAACTGTGTAATCCTCAAACTAACATAACTATTGAAAGGCACAAGTTTAACACCAGAAACCAACGACCAGATGAAACAATAGAGTCTTACGTGAGTGACTTGAAAAAGGCAGGCAGTTGCAGATTTGTCCCATAATGCATTGAGTTTTTCCTTTTCAGTCACCTTTTTCACTCACTATGTGTAAATAGACCTCTCTGCATTGAATGGTACTTGTTATTAATCTCTGTCTCTCTTCCACAGCATGTCTTCTGTCCTGTCTTCCTTCTCTCACCCCAACCGGTCGCAGCAGATGGCCACCCCTCCCTCAGCCTGGTTCTGCCGGAGGTTTCTTCCTGTTAAAAGGGAGTTTTTCCTTCCCACTGTCGCCAAAGTGCTTGCTCATAGGGGATCATTTGATTGTTGGGTTTTTGTAGGGTCTACCTGCCACGTGTCCAACCACAAAGTCCTCCAAAGCCCACCAACTGTTTACTCCTCTTTCATCCGGAAGATGACTCTGCAGCATCAGGAGCAAGTCGGTGAGATTGTGCAATAGTTTTTTCCCCCAAGTAGTCCAGCTCCTGAACACCATGCTGCCCTCCTCCACACTGGACACAGGATAATTCAATGCTGTTTGTCTTCATCAGCTCAGTCCTTGTCCTATGTATGAAAACATCCCATCACAACCAAAGGAGGAGGATGAAGTCCACTACAGCCGAGTCCACTTCAGAAAAAGGCATGTGGTTCCTCTTTATTCCACCGTACAGTCAAATCATCCTAGAAAACAGGAGTGTTCTCATTATGCTGCTGTCAGCTTCAGCTCTGACGGAGCATCTGGTGTCACTCCAGCAGACACAGACTTACAGACTTACTCTACTGTGAAACTTTGAGAGAGATAGTGTGTTCAACAACTGCTTATCCAGTTCAGGGTTGTCATGACAGGGTACAACCTGAAGAGGTCACCAGAAACTCAGCCAACCTAATCAGAAGAAAAACGGTCAGTTGTTGACAGTTAGAATGAATGATGTGTACAGCCTTACTGTGTCACTCTCTCTCTGTCTCGCATTATTTGCTATTTCTCTAGTCTATTTATTAGAAGACTAGAAGTAGATTACATTTATTACTTTTATCTCTCTTCTGGCAGTGAGTACAAAAACACATTTGAATGTTCTTGATGAGTATGAATCCAACAAGTAGAGCTCCACAAATTAGATTTGATCCTTCCTCTGAAGTCTGAGTTTAATTTCTTCATTTCTTTTTCTACCACAAGACACACCTTCTGTGTCCTTTTTTAACAACATACAAAAAAACACAATAAATATATCTATCAGTGACTCAATTATGTGATGTTAAGTCATATTGAATATTTGTTGTTCAAAATGCTTTTCATTGTATGTTTATTATCCTAATAATTGTCTCATAAGCAATGACTTCAGTGTTATTGCTGCATAAGTTACTAACAGGAAATGCACTGTTAGTAAAATATATTTTCAATTGTTTTGCTGTGATAAGATTTTTAAACTTCATTAAAGTACAAAACTATGATTATCTTATTAGAAAAGAAGATTGAAATAGTATAGATATGTTAAGTGTTTGGTAATGAAATGTTATTTTGAAGAGTTCAGTGGTAATAAACCAAGATGCACATTTTAAACTAACTAGTTTAATTTTACATTAACAATCAATAAGCAAACAGAGTTATGAACATTTTTACTGTTTTAGTGAAGCTGCAAATGAGACATCTGCCACCAAAGCAGAATTCAACTCAGTGTTGCAGATACAGCAGATTCCACAAATTCATGCTCTATAAGGAGCAACCATTTGGAAAAATTGAAGATAATTAATTTAGAAAATAATTCAGCTATTTGGCAAATAGTCTCCTATGACCCATCACGGCAGAACAAAAAGCCATTGGTGACAGGATTTAAGGTAGGACCCAGAGTCTAGATGCTGGTGATGATGAAGAGGAGGCTTAGATGGAACTCTAGGTGACATGGGGGAGGTGGAGATGAAGAAGAAGTGGGTTACACGAAAGAGAGTCTGCAAGGGAGAATGAGATTTAAAGTGTGAATTTGCATGCTCTGTCTACCTTTCACATTGCTGCTGGAACACCTGAATTTCATAATTGCAGTGTAAATGTGTGGTTAAACTTCTTTACACACGACCGAATGGGTTTTGCTGGTCCGACCCACTTAAGGATAAAGTCCTCCTACTGCAATAAGTGAAAAGAAAAGAAAGAAATTTGTCAGCACTTTGGGTTCAACTTGTAAGAAATATTTAAAATTACACAAAATTTTGTTTTATTTTTATTGTAATTTTATTGTAATTATTAGCACATTATTGTAGTTTATGTCAACCCTGCACTGCCACAACACTTAACACACACTAACAAAACATTGTTGTATGGCACCGTCTATTACACTTGCAAATAAATATCAATGTATTCATTTGAATAAAGTGAAACAAAAAATAACCCTTACTCTTTAAATAACCCAGTGCTTATATTATTTATCTGCTCTCTTCAGATGAACTCAGATCTGATATATGAAAACATCTCAGCTCACCACAGCAGAATGCAGGTTAATATAAACCAGTCAGTCATTCAAGATGATCTTTGCTCCAATAAAACTGATCTCTATTGCAGTTTAGCTGATCTCTACTGTAACACAGTCACTGTGTTAAAAAAACAAACAAAACCAAAACAGTGGGTAACTTCCTTGTCAAATTCATTTGAAGGGAGCGTTCCCCGATAATTTTAATGGTGAGGTATCATACCATAAAAAATAAAATAGATAAAAAAGAGAAAATACTTTGAATGAAGTTTCAAGGTGTTTAATGAGATGTATATGTTTCAAAAATGTTGCAAAATACAAGACGCATGCTTCTGTTTCCCCTGTCAGAAATATGGCAGCAGGGATGTTTGAGAGGGATGTAGTTTTTACCTTAACTGGTTTTAACAACTGGAAAGCAGCAGTTGATCGAGACAAGGGGCTATGGCTCAATACATGAGCAGGGCACAGGAAGGAATTGGAAGGAATACGAAAGGCGCAAAACACCAGCTACTGGTCTGGATGTGTCCTGCTTGTTTAATTTCAGTGTACAAGTTGTTTAGAGGTGTGGATGTAAATCTCAAATGCAGACTTAAACTGGCTTAAAATGGCTGAAACAGTCCAAATAACAACAAGTCCTAAATGGTAACAAAATCCAGGGAACACAGGAGAACAGAAACAGGAAACACTCCGGGGCGGGTAAAGACATGCACTGGCTGGTTGGTTTTAAATACACACATTCACACACGTTGAGGGAGAATGCAAATGAGACACAGCTGGAGAACTAAACACACCTGAGCTAGACGAAACAAGAGAAGTACAATTAAATACAAAGCACAAAAGACCAAAGTCTACCAAACTAAAAGAGGAAACCCAAAATATGAAAACTCCAAACACAGAGACGGAGACTTAACAATGAGACAAAGGGAACACAGCGGAGGCTGGAAACTATAACCAGGAACAGAACCCAGATAACTAAACTAAAGTAAAAAGGCCTGAGAATGTAGACATAAGCACACCAACCAGGAAAACTAAACTGTATAAACAATAACAAACTATGAGTCAGTGAAAAATTACATAATAATAGAAATTGAAATTCTAAACCCAAACCTCTGGGACAAAAACCCACAACCACGACTAATAAAACTGGCAGAAAAATGAAATCACACGTCAGTATACATTTCCATCTCCAATGTAAATAGGAAACACAGCCAGAACTACTAATTCTTGTTATATAACTTCAACAGCTGCAAATAAATCATCTTCATATGCAGACCACACACATACTGACTGCATTTTTTAGGTCTATATTTGCTCAAATTTGCCTGTTTCACGTATTTCTATTGTAAAGTTTGGTATTGTCTGTGTCACGGTTTGCCGGGGCAAGCCATGTGGTGTGTGGAAATTAGGACCCAAGATGCAGGCATGGCTGAGATACAAGTGAGCTTTATTTAAGGTTGGTGAAACAAACAGCAACGGAGATGGCGAGGATGGGAACTAAGCGAAAACCTAAAGTGGGAAAACTAACAGAACAGAACTGAAACTGGGATACACAGGAAGACACGAAGGAAGCGCAGGGTGACGTAGGGAGGTAACACAGATGGACTGACAACGAGCACAGGTAAGCACACACTATAGGAAAGGAGGAAAGGAGGAATGCAAAACAGGAGGGAGGCACAGCTGATTCTAACTGACATGACGATACAAGGGACACCAACCTTCAAAGTAAAACAGAACACAGGGGAGCCACATAACAAAACCTAGAACTAGAACTCAAGAAATACTAAAAGACAAAAGAACTAGAAACAGAGAGAAAGAAACCAAAAGTACAAAACTCAAAAACACGGGGTCACCGACCCAGGACCATGACAGTCTGGTTTTGACACATCAGTTTTTCCATTTTATAATTAAAAACTGCTATGGGAGACAAGAAAGTAACCTTCACATTAGCGTACAGTTTTTTCAGGTTTGCATGAACTGTCTAGGAACTACAAAGATTTTTATGCATAGTCCCCCATTTTCAGTGGCTAAATATTAATTGGACAACTGACTGATAGGTTCGTGTCCAGGTGAGGCCTGTTCTCTAATTATTCCTTGACGAATTAAGCAGATAAAAGATCTTGAGTTGACTCAAAGTGTTGAACTTGGTAGTTTTTCACTGGAACTCTCAATATGAGGTCCAAAGAGATGTCAGTGCAAATGAAGGATGCCATAATTAGGCTGGAAACTCCCAATAAACCTATCAGAGAGACAGAAAAAAAATTAGGAGCTTAATAGTCTGGTACCTTTTTAAAAATACTGAATGAATGGCTAGCTCTGCAACAACAAAAGGCGTCAAAGACCACTGAAGACAACTAATTGGAAAATTCTTTCCTTGGTTTCGAAAAACCACTTTACAACATCTAACCAAGTGAAGAACACTTCTGAGCAGACAGGCATATCTTTGTCAAAGTCTACAACCAAGAATCATGAATAGAAATATAGAGGGTTTAAAACATGGTGCAAAGTTACACTCAAGGACAGGAAAGTCAGCTTAGACTTTGCCAGAAAGCATCTAAAAGAGGACAATCAGTTGCAAGAAATAATCTTTGGTCAGATAAAAACAAGATTAACTTGCACCAGAATGATGGGAAGAGAAAAGTATGGTGAAAGAAAGGAATGTTAACCACATCAAACACAGTGGGATGATTAGTGTTTATTGACAATATGACTGCTCCTAAAAGCAGCTGGGTGAATTCTGTAGCTATACAGCTCAGATTCAGCACAATGCTACAAACCTGATTGGACAGCACTTCACAGTAACAACAATACAACAACAATCTTTATTTATAGAGCACATTTAAAAACCAACAGTATACCAAAGTGCTTAACAAAGAGCAAGGAAATAGCATAATGAATAATGACTCAGAGCGTCCTGCAAAAGTGTCCCAAGAGTTTCTGAAGGCAAAGACATTGTTCAGTGGCTAAATCACTCACTTGATCTCAGCCCAACAGAGCATGCTTTTCAGTTTCTGAAGACAGATAGACCTACAAACAGCACCAATGCAGCAGTCTGCTGTAACCCAAGGGAAGAAACACAGCATTTGGTGATGTCCGTGGATTCTAGACCTCATTTAGCAACTGAAAATGTCTGCAATTCCGAAAACAGCTAATGCAATACTATTTTTAAACCCCTATGAATTAAAGCTGGAAGTCTGCAGTCTACTGTGGGGTTGTACAGAGGCAAAATTACAAACAAAGAGACCTATCCCATTATCCAAAAATGTATGGACCAAACTCCTAGTCAGAGTCCTTATAATGTTGGGAATTAATTGTTGTCATACAGGGTAAAGACCAAGTGCACATCATTAACTGTAAATGTTTAACCGTACTTGTTAAAATAAAGTGTCCGAAAAAAATCAGAATATAGTCGGGTTGGGTGTGTTTAATGTTACTCACTCACTGATCTAAAAAGTTGAGCTATAGCTTTTCATGCATTTTTGTGGCCACATTACAGCTTATAATTAATACTCAACTTTGTGATGCATTTTGGGACTCTGTGTGAGTGTCTGCATGTGTGTGTTGGCTGAACAGAGGCGGTAGAAAGTGGTGGGCTGTCAGAGTCAGAGGGACGGGCTGTTGTTTGAAGTGCCGGGGAGCATGGAAGTGAGGTAATTGCATCTGACGGGCGGCGATAATGATGAGGCGCAGATCAGATCAGCTGCAGATCCCCTGCTTCCAACCCCCCGCTGCCTGCCTTCACTTTTCCCTTCTCCCCTAATTGACCGGGCCGCGTCTCCCCCGGGCCCTTTTGTTATTATTTATTAATAATTCATCGCTAAATAATTCACACCCTTGGAGCCGCAGTGTTAATTGAGCGGGGTGGGGTGGCAGTGCTGGCGGGTGTGTAAATGTCTGCGTGGTGACGGTGGAGGGAGGCAATGGGAAGCGGGTTTTCCTGAAGTTGTAGGGCAGCAAAAAAGGAAAAAGGTTTGTTTTTTCTGGTCAGAAGGGATGGGGGTTTATGGATGTATGGCTGTGAATGTTCTCAATTTTTGCATACTTTGCAAATAATAGGAAGGAAATCAACATTTTTTAGGCATGTATTACTCTTTGTTGTAAACTGAGGAATTTGAGAGGGTTAGGGTTGTTAGCTAAACAGCCCTCAGAATTTGTGAGAAGCAGATTCTAAGCGCTTTTACTGACAGACTTGGATTCACATATTGCTTAGAAACAAGTAATGTAGAACTGCAGATACATGATCTACCAGGGAGTAGCACATGTATTCTACTTAAAATAAAAAAAATGCTGGGAATTTTTGGTATACCACAAACAGCATGAACTCTAACTGTAATATTGTGCTTGAAGACTTTAAATTGTCAAATGAAGTTTAAAGTTTTAAATAAATAGTTCAGTATATGTACGCATAAATCATGTGACCCAGAAGCTTTGGCTTCAAACTTATCTAAATGCACTGCTGCAGAAACATCAACAACAGCAGATATCCTTAGTATGCATCATCTCTTGTTTCAGACAATGCCCGTATAAGATAAACAGGGATTATTTTGTACAGTGAATCCTGCAAGTCAGTTCTAGGAAATTTTAAAAATTAAAATACATAACTAAAAATGGGCACAATACATACCCTTTCAGTCTTGAATACTGTCATAGGGGTCTGAAAGTAAAGGAGATGGTAGGTATGCATGCAGATTGCATGCAAACTTTTATTGTTAAAAACATAGTTAATCAGTAGACTAAAAGAAAAAAACAAAGCAAAAGTGATTATAATGAGTTTATAGCTGACCTGCTCAGTGAACACTTGTGGCAAAGTGTTATGTGACTGTTTATGTTGCAATATGAAGATAATGAACAACAATCGCTGTTTGCTCGTGAAAAAAAACAAAAACCCCCAAAATAAACACACTATCAAGTCGGAAAACTTTATTCTGACATATATTGAAACACATGAAACATAAACTGCAAAATCATTTAAGTTACAAGTTTTTCAAACCAGCGGTCATTTATTACTTATTGTTTAATATATACATAGTCTCACCAAGAAAAAGTCACTACCTAAGCAAATACGTAAGAGCGCTTAATTAGATAATTAGTGCAGGGATTAATATGTTTGGGCTAACAACAGATCATTTAAGACTAACTGATGCAGTGAGGACATGTTCAGGGTGTAGCCTGCCTCTGATCCTGGTGGCTCTAGCTCGCTCTAGCTATCCCAGCTTGGCTAAGAGGAAGAAAATGGATGGATGGATGGATGGATGGATGGATGGATGGATGGATGGATGGATGGATGGATGGATGGATGCATACAATCAGCAACAGCCATACTAGAAGATCTATGCCGTGGTTGCAGAAAATAAAATACTCCATTTCAGAAGGGTCATTAATAGCAAATTTAAATACCTTTCCACATGTGTAGTACAAAGGGAACAACTATGTGGCCTTAAGAAGAGCACTTTAGACCCTTTAGACCCTTTTACTAAGGAGTCTAAAGATTAGACTCTGGAGCAGGTCATAGGGTTTTGATCAGTCCATCATGCCTATAGTGCCTACTGCTGTGATTTCTTCAGTTGGTTCAACAAGATGCCAAAAAAGGCCCACAAAATGAGGTCAGCTGACTACCTGAAAACACTGAATAACCAGGTTTTTCCATCAATGGATTTTTCTCCTTTGCCATGGATGTTTTCCAAGATGACTATACCTGTGACAGTGGTTCGGGAACAATGAGACATTATGGATTGGCCACCACAGAACCCAGACCTTAAACCCATTGAGAATCTTTGGGAAGTGCTGCAAAAGATTTTACACACAGGTTGTGACGTTGCATAACTTATCAAAATGATGCTTGCAATCAAAAAAAGTTAAAGGCGGTCCATCGAAATTTTACAGTGTGTGACTTTTTTTTTCAGCGTCCATTATTCCAGTTTTCATCACATTACTTTTGAGTCTGTCTGAATAATCTTGCATTCATCAGCAAAAACGACCAGTAGAGGTCAGCCTCTGATCACCATAGCATTACCACATGCAGCGTTGCTGCTTCTCCTGTTTGCAGAGCTGCAGTTAATTTGGGATCACATGCTTTGTTTATGTTAAATTATTCATGCAAGCTTTCATTAACACCCTAAGCAAATACAAATTGCACAGCATACAGTAGAGGGAATCATAGCAGTCACACTGTGCCAAGGAATGTTTTCTTAAGAAAGTGTCTGCTTGCTGATTTGTAAACCAGCTTACTGTGTATTATTACTGCGAATCACACACTCTGGTCAAAACCCCACCAGCCGGTTCTTTTCGCTTTCTGCTTACTAACTAGTTTGCGAGTGATTAGAATATATAAAATATGAAAAGGTTAGAATTTGGACTGTTTGGCGCCTCTGGCTGACTATCTCATCATACTGAATCCAATGTTTAAATTAGCAGATGGTATCTAAAATTGAAGATGCTGACTGTTTCATAACAGGTTACAAAATCATTCTCTCTCGTTCTTCCTCTGACTCAAACACTGGCGCTGTGTCAAGTTGCTTGCTCGTCTTCTGAGCATTGCCTAGTTGCTAAATCTCTTTTAAGCTGAGCAATACATCAAAAATCAAAGCAACTGTGAACCCAGGCTTTTAAAAGTTTAGATTTTTTTTTGTTGTTGTTGGGGGAAATTTCTGGGTTGGGGGAAGAAAAAAAATCTCCCCCGTTTGCATTTCTTCGGGGAATGGTTCATCTGAAGCTGTCGACAAGGTCCATACAAGTCTCCCGCTACCACTGAGCATACAGACTGTCTTTCATGCTGTGGTGGTTTGGGACCAAAGAGGAAGGGCCAGCAGAGAGGAATCTGTCTAGCTGAGCACAGTGTATACACTGCATGTATTTCTGTAGACATTGCTGTAGACTTCGCTTAATCTAAGAGTACATCAAAGCATCCTCTGCTCCTCTTCTTCAGCTAAATCCTTCTTTGGTCCTTATTACCAAAGTGCTCATAAATGCCTTTGGGGAGTTGAAAAGAGGGGGGAAAAAAAGAAAACACAAACAAAAAAACAAACATGTTTGCTTTTATCTCTCAAATAACTATTTATGCTGGTACAAATGAGCATTCTGAGATCTCATTGTATCACAGCGAGTGAAGATGTAAAGATTCCTGCTGATTGAAGGGAACAAAAGGAAGCGTGCAGCACAGCAAATTGTCTCGGCGATGACTGCCAGGATGTCATCATCATCATCATCATCACCACCACCATCACCATCGTCTCTCTGAGATTAAAAGTGGGCTGCCGCTCTCTAAAATGAAGCTTTTTGATTCAGCAAGTGGTTTCAGAAAGCGCCAACGAACATCGCATTAACAAATGGCTCGCGCCACTCGGTTTTTGATTTATTTTTGATGGCTCTGATGTGAGCTTGGTAGCGAAGGGACCGGGTTGTATACTCCAGCAGCATGCAGTGGTGCTGGGGGCCGGAGAGTAAACAGCCTCTCAGCGGCACAGGAGTCTTTCCATCAGGATAGAGAGTGTAACCCCATGGAGATCCTAGAGAGTTCTGAAGCCAGAGATGGTGAATAATAGAACAAAGTGAGGACGAGTCTTCTGAGGTTCCACTTCTCTTCCTCATCTCTCCATCGTCAGGGCGTAGGGATGTGTTTGCGTGCGAGGGAGAAGCACGGATAGTCGCAACTTCTCCATCCGTCCTCACTAAAGTGTAAAAAAACTCCTATCCTATCTGACATGATTCTCTTTTTTTAAGTACATCACCAAAACTTTGTTCTGTAATTGTAAACTGGCACAGTGACATTTACATGACAGCATCCACCATCTGATCTCATGGGACTGTGGCCCCCCCTTCTCCATTTTTTTTCTGTCTTTGCTTATGAAAAATTCACCACAGCCACCCCCCACTCCTCATGTCTCTTCTGTGCGTCTCCAGCACCGAGAACTGACACACGGTAAACGGGCGACTATTCAAAGGCAGGACTGGGCTGGCTGTCTCCCAAAGGGGTCTTCTTTTTTTCACCACCCCCCCCACCACTGCTGAGAAATCAAAACTCTTTGGACGTCACACAGGCCCATTGAAGTTCGGAGCCTGCTCTTGAGTGGTCCCTTGCCCGTCGATGGCAGGCTTCATTAGAGCTGTCAGTCAGGCCCCAGCGACAGGGCAGCGCCACAGGGCACCCTCAGGGCCCAATCAGTGTTGGGGTCCCCGGGAAAGGGCCATCAAACAAGCCTACAAGACGGTGCACCGTAACCCTGCATCATCAAGATTGGCGCTCATCCCCCACTGATCACATGATTAATAGCTCAGCTCCACACTTTTTCAGCTCTGTGTTTTTGAACTCGACGCAAAAGCTGCGGTCTTGTATTTTTAATCACCGACTTCCCATTGGCTCGGGTATGGAAATGAGCACCCTGGAAGTCTATATAGGAACGGTCTTATTGAAACTCTAATGATGAAGGAGAATGAAACTTCTCTCACAAACAGCTTCTCAGTAGTGGCAGTGGGAAACTGGAGCCAGTTGTTATTTTTTGCATCATTCCTGCCTGCTTTTTCTTTTTTCTTCTTCTTCTTCTTCTTCTTCTTCCCAGTGTCTTGCAATTACAATGAGTCACATGATGCAATAAAAATAAATGAGCCAGTGGGCGCTTCTCTGTCCAACAATCTCAAATCCTGAAACAATGAGATATCCACGAAATCGCCGTACACAATTCAAGTACAGGAGCAAACAAAACCCAAACAAAACAAAGCAAACGTCTTTGAAGAGCGAAAAACTCCGACTGCCCGAGTTCCTTTCAACAATATACAGAGTGCAATATTCTCAGCACCAGTATGTTATTCAGAGCGTTCCTCCAAATATTTGGAGAGAAGGAGGAGAGATGAAACGGGGATAGAACAATGGGACTTTGGCTGTGTTATGGCGTTCGTGCACCTTGCCCCGCCAGCCCTTTGTAGTGTGTGTGTTGTGTAGTGTCCGCGTCCCCAGTTGGTCTCCCGCTTGTTCTGAGTCCAGGTGGAGTCTCAGTACCCCCCTCGACCCCACCCCACCCCGACCATAGTCTCCCTCCCCCCCTATCTGCCTATCTCGCACACACCTGCTCCATCATCCAAACACACAAATACACACACACACACACACACACACACACACACACACACACACCTTTTTGTTTTTCATGCATGCAAATAGAGATTGACTGTTTGTTTTTTTTATTCATTATTTTGCATTTTAAGCTCTTTTTTTTGTAATTAAATATCATTCTTTGATGAGGAGTGTGCTTGTAATCCAAATCTGACTTTACCCATAAAATAATTTATCCCTCTATAATGTTAAAACACTGAAATATTCCCTTTGATCTGTTTCGTTCAATTTAGTAGAAGTTATTTTGAGAATATAGATTTTGTAAAAAAAAAAAAAAAGAAAGTCTTTTTAATTTTTTTTTTACAAAGAACATGATTAAAATCCTGATTATAAAAAGCTGAGCTAATATAATATACACAAATTATGTATATACATATTGATTAGATCCATATATTATTGATCATAAACAAGATTGATGATCTCAATGAAGTGCTGTAGTCGGGCGGAGAAAGATAAAGGCTGATACTAATTTACTCCGGCTCTCTTCTAACGGAAGTGGGTAAAATATTCTCTCTGGACTGGAACAGTGATCAACTGCAAAAGTTGGGCAGAAAGTTTTCTCCCCCCTCCCCCCCCTCATTTTAAATGCCTTTCATATTTAAAAAGTTGATCTTTTTTTAAAAAAAAATTGCCCCCAAAACAACATTTTAAAGTGTTATGATATCAGCTTCATTTTATCTCATGCTCACATCAAATCCATGCGATAAACCGCTTCACTCCACCACCCCCGCCCCCCAGCGTGCAGTACCCAAATGAACCACTTGATGTTGCTGAGACGTACGGTGCACAAAAATGAAGTTGTTGAGTCTGGAACAAAGAAAATAAAAGTAATGAATCCTCTGTCAGATATTTGGCTTTGGGTACTAAGCGCTCCTCGTGTTTTTAGTAAAAACAGCTCATTAGCAAGTAACGGGACTGCAGACACCTTTTTTTAAAATCCACCAATCAAAGACAAATAACAGCAGAAAATGAAGCCTGACCTATATTCACACTGCAGCAGAATCCCACAGGAATGACAGGTACCGGGGCATCGTGCACCCTCCTAGCAGATATATTAACTCCATACAGGATGTGAAACTCAAATAAATATAACGTTCACCAGATCTCACTCTGTCTTTGTTACAAATACCACCATGTGATCAATAAATTAAGCCGTTCGCCACTGAAGCTTATTCTGGCCCCCTGACTCTTACCCTCTCCCTGTGGGGGGTAGTTGTGGGGGCATCTATGGTCAGCGTGTAGAAGGCTGCGTCTGGTGGAGGTAATCCTCAGTGATCTGCCCTAATCTGTCACAGATATGCAGCTGAAGTGCAAAGAAGCTGCAAGAGAAGAGGAGGAATGGGGGGTGGATGAGAGTGAGAAGTGGGGGGGAACTGGATTATGGCAGTATGTCTGCATTAACTCACTGGCCTTATCTCTTAAATGCTTGGCAAAAACAGATTTGGCATGTGCACGGGGAACGGTGCGGCACGCAGGCTCGGATGTATGCGCGTGAGCTTATTTTATGCCAGCAGTGCAGGGCCTGTAAAAGTGAGTGTCCCTATAGAGATAGACCCTGTGCCATCGAAAGGCTGGCAGCTATTCCCAGATGACACAGTTTCCAATTCTTCCTCTTTGGTCCGTGCTCAGTGGCAAATCTGCTTCTTGGAATATGGTTTCTGGATTGCCGGGCACTGATATCAGATCTCTCTCTTTTTGTGTGTGTCCCCGTATCTGAGAATTACATGCTTTCGGACATAATTTTCCTGTTGAAATCACATGCAATTATGTTCTACATGGTTTTGTTGATGAAACTGTCTCACGTGGTTTGGAGTCTGATTCGCCCAGGAGCAGAGGAGCGCACACGTACGCAGAAACGCTCTTAGAATCTGCTCACAAACAACCGTTATGAATCTGATATGTTGATTGATACAGTGACTGCATCTCCCCCTAAAACAAACAGTCCGGCAGACAGAAGCACGCACAGCCCTGAGCTCGTGCAGTCCCTCATCTCCAGTCATGGGAGGGTCACCCCTTTTGGCCCTGAGAGAGAGACTGTGTGGATGCTCTCATGTTTATGTTTGGGAGATTAGCAATGATGAAAGAATGCCTTTTCAAGTCTGGACTAGAGGGGCCTCTGTTCAATGCCCCACCCTTACACCATATGCACGCACACACATGCTCATTCGCAGACATACACACTTGTGCATGCGCGTATGTGTGTGTGTGTGTGTGTGAGTGTGCACGTTTATACACACTTATAACTTTGTCATCGATCCTTATGTTTTAGTCCACGGCCACCTTACATATATGTACAGTCACATCCAAAGATTTGCAACACAACCTGTAGAAATGTACTGTGATTGATGACTGTGATTCAGTCATCTCGCCACAATTTGAGCCCGTGGAAGCTACGTTGACACTTCACCCTCATCTGTCCTCTTCCCTCTCATCTTCCCTTCGTCATTAAGCCAGAGTGAAAGAGCCTCATTGTTCTGCTCTGCCTGTTTGTAGTCTCTCAGTCTTTTCTCTAAGATTTTCCTCCTCTAGTCCCCTCACTCTTGCAGCCATATGCCTGGCCCTGTTTAGTGCTTCTTCATCTTCGTGTCCTTGTGGTTTCGTGGATTATTATGTCACTTCTTCATTATTTTGGTGGTGGTGGTGGTGGGAGGTTCCCATGCCCACGTAAGGAGAAGACGGGCCCAGTAACCCTCGATCTTGCTTGTCATTATCTCTCCCTGCCAAACCAAACAGAAAAAGTTATGCGCTCTAAAGCTGTCAGGTTTTTTTTTTTTTTTGAGTAGGGAATCCTAAAGTTTTAAGGAACTATATGTTCAAGCAATTTGTTTCGTATTAGTTGTAATATAAATCAGCCTTTTTCCAAATAAAACATGGTTACCAGTGAGTGAATCACTCGCTGCCTGCAGCCCTCTTCCATCTATAGACTGCTTGGTCAGAATCCCATGTTTCTCATGGTTCTCTCTTGAACTATTCCATTGTCTCGAGAGCATCAGTCACAGGATTGTTTGACCAGGCATTACGGGCTCCATTGTGTAACTTTTCTCTTTATGCAAAGCTGATTCTGTTTTCATTGGCTCCCTTTCAAGTCCCTGCATGGCAGTTTCACTCACTGCAGAGATTCGTGCTCGTCTTTAAACCGACTAAAGACTTTGATATTCCCCGGTTTTATTACCCAGCGTGGTGACTGTATCCAGCGCTCCCTCCTTTGTTGTCTTGGCAAGTAAACCGTTCATTTGTCAAATGGCTCGAGCCACAGATGTAATTGAAGTTTTCAGAACGATCTCTGATTGTGGGGGGCCCTGGCTGTTAAGACGCAAACTCCCTCGGGTCTTACCTACCAAACAGTGGAAAACACCTTTTCAGGTGAAGTCATTAGAGAGTTGCTTTTTTTTTTTTTTTTTTGCGGTAGCAAGATGAGTGTAGGAGAAATAGGAGGCTTCTGTTAGAACACACTGGAAAGTGCTTAATTAAACATAGATCCAGATGATAGTCATTATCTCCTGATTGGCTTGATAATGTGTTAGCACCGGGAGTGAGCGTCCTGTTCATGACACAAAGGAATGCTAGAGTGAATAGAAGGAAAAGACACACAAACGCACACAAGAAAGATGAAAAGCTGTTATAAAAGGCACCTTAAAGAGTAGTAGACCTGGAGGCAGTGGCTTGGCTGCCTGCATGCAACCCAATATGGTCTCCGTGACAGCTGCTGATGCTGCTTGATGTGTAGACAGAGGTTGTGGAACCAGTCGGGAGCTATGGCTGGCAGCGTGCTCGGTTTTTGTGTGGGGTCGCGGTTGGCATGCTTCTCCCAGAATGCCACAAGGCAAATGATACACCATCCTCCATTTTTAGGATTGTTGCTTGCAGATTAAATTGCACCCCAACGAGACGTCTCAGCGTGCCGCGCCCGCCGTCAGTCACTGTCATGGCACTTGTTGTTAGTGACACAGGAATGGGAGCTGACCCATATCAGCATACCGTTAACACAGATCATTAACACTGCATGCACCAGGCATCTGCCGGGGCCTCCCAGCCTTCTGCTTTTAGAGTGAGGCATAAAATGATGGAAGCAGCATGCCGTCTCAATCAGTGTCCTCGTGAAACTTGTATTACTCAGTACAGGCCTCAATATAAAGCCTATTCAGTGACCGAGGCTATAGTCTGAAGAGCCAGACCATATCGCAGGGTGGGGTACGTGTCTGGACAGTACAGCGGTTTGCCGATGTCGATGTGTAGTATTTGCTGTACACGAGGAGCAGATGGCACTACTGTTGACCCCTTCGTGTGTCTTCCTGTCCCCTAGCTGAACCACAGCGTGAGGGGGCCCTTATCTGGTCAAACTGGGCGGTGGGGAGGGGAAGGCTTTGAAGGCACGCTTGTGTGGCGATGTAATCAGGCAGACTGCTGTAGGGCCGCAAACACCACCCCCACCGCTGCTGTCCAATACCCCTCTTCACCCCTCTGCTTTTCAAACCTTCCAGAGAGATGCTCACAGCGAGCTCTGAGGCTCCTTGTCTGAGCAGTCGAGGCTCAGGAGAAGCCTTGGGAATTATGCGGAAGGCATCACGTAGAGTTTTTACCGCTTCCCAATCATCAGTCCCATCTCCTGGAGAATCTCTCAGTGATAAAACACTTACAGAAACCCGAGGGATTTGTAGCAAATTTTCCACCCTGGACAGAAAAATAAATAGAGATTATCTGTAGAGACAGTGTGATCCCAGTGGTCTTCCTTATGCTGCCATCTGCATGAGGACACAGATAAAGCCTCTCAGATATAGACTGGGAATAAAAATAAGAAAAGGCTTCCAATATGGGAAACATTACAGTAAAGCTGTCACATTTACATTATAGGTCCTCAACAAAGCTTTGAAATGTTGCATAAATGTTTCTGCCAGCCGTCAAAAACAGCGTGGGTGTGTCTCCAAGTCAAGTGATTTCCACTGATGCTGTTTGACATGCTGTTGATTTATTTTGATGGACGCAGTGGGAAAACAGTCTTCTTATAGCTGTCAGTCAGGTTAAATGACTCCTGGGACAAAGAAAGATACTACTTCTACTTCCCCATATAAGAACATTTGCATGTTAGCAAGAAAAAAAAGTATGCCAGCTCTCCCAGATTTTTCCAATTATTTCTCATGATATAAAAGACATAATTTTATCTAGCTAACCACTTCGATGCTTTCATCTTCCGCTAATATGTTCCACACTAGCATTGTAACAACACTCCACCACTCACAGATATTGATTTGGATTAGGCTCTGTCACGTTCGGGGATTGCGTAAATGAGGCTTCTTCTTCTTCTTCTTCTTTTTTTCTTTTTTCTCCCCTCACTCATTTTCGTTCCCCCTCTCCCTGTCACATCTCCATGCTGCCTCCTCACAGGCCCTTTGATGTGCCTGCTTTAATTTGGAGCTTAATGGAATCTGTGGCACTGCTGTGCCTATCGGTGGCAGGATCACAGATCCCAGGGTTCATTGCGGCATGCCTCCATACTGGTGAGTGGGTGTCAAGATAGCCGTGAAACAATGGAGGAGGGCCTCTGGCCCTAGGAGACGAGATGCATTTCCAATGCAGATCTCAGAGTATCGGAAGTGCCAGTCGGGATATTGCCAGCCTGCTTAACTGGAGGAAGTGTGCAGCTCTCTGTTACAAACTGTTGACTTAATAAAGCATAAAGCATGGAGCTTTGTATTTACGCTGCCATATTATATTTGTGAACAGGGTGGGGGAAAGTGCAACGACAGTCAGGCGTAAACATGAAAGCGGTGATTCGGTAGACTTTAAGGTAATTTGTCATGCAGGTTGTGGGTATTGGTTGCATGTCACTGGTCCTAATCTTCCCCATGTTACTGTCGATCATGCATATTGCATTTAACTCTTGCCAGGTGTCTCTGTTGTAGATTATTTTTCCATATTCAAGTCCATACTCAAGTATAACCTCTAATTTAGACCATCAGGTCTGCACTGCTCAGAGTCCAGCAGTGTGACTGAACCTAGAAGAGATGTCAGGGATTTCACACACTTCACTCCAGACTACAACTTTCAATCCATGGGGGTTATAAATCAAAGCAGGTGGTTTCCTCCCCAAAAACCTCTCCACAGGATAGAGTGCTCGGGGCAGTCGGCTATGAGTGAGCAGTGATAAAAGTATGGCCATAAATCAATTTTTCATCCCTATCAAAGGCATATTTCAATCTCTGTATGTACCATTTAACTAGCATGCTAGTAAAAAAAAAAGCTAGACAGAAAAGAGAACTAACTTCCATCTGTGTGTGGAAAGACGACAGGATCTGGGATCTAAGGCCTGATGAGAGTACGCCCTCAGCCATGCATTTGTACAGCATTCAAAGACCCTGGAAGTCATGTTCAGACAGTATGCGAGCAGGGGGAAATCCCCCAATGCAGGAGCCTTTATCTCTCCTCACATACTCAGCTTAATGAACTCTGCTGCATGTAATGGCAAATACAGGACCTGTGTTCGAGGTGTTTCGCCTCCGTCTTTCATCCGTGTTTGCATTTGATGTGAATCTGCCAGATCTTAATGTTGCAGGGAGAGTAGTAGTGGAAGTAGATGCATCGCGCTCTCCTATAATATAGCGTAATCTGCGTTACACAGAGGAAAAAATGCCATAAAAAAAGAAAAGAAAGAAGTTTGATGTGATCGATAAAATCAATGCTTCTTGGGCACGGCGAAGAAAAACACGAGACTTGTATGCAGGCAGTCTGTCAAGTGTTAGTTTGGATGTGTTGACAAATCAGAGTTTGGAAAGAACGCAGCCATAAGAAATGTGGTGCTGTTTAACTGGTGCTGTGTAATTGGCTTTCCTTGTGCACAGAAATCTGATCTTGCCAAACATCTCACAGATTTCCGCGCGCGCACATTTCGCATTTTGGTCAAGAAATTAAATATTCTTTAACAGTCGGAGCAATTCATTCTCCGAAGCAGCTCCTGTGGGGTTCACATTAAAACGCTCTACTGAAGCTGATTTGAAAACAAAGTATTTTTTTTTTTTTTACCAGTTGCTGCATTTATTTGATGTCTGACAACTCCTCATGCAAAGACATATATTACATCTGACTTCACTGCAATTCAAAGTAAAATATGTGGGTTTTTTTCTTCTTCTCTTTTTTCCCCGCTTACAGTGGTTTGAATACTCCTCATGCAGATCAAAACAGAAAAGTTAAATCTTAACTTTGGTCAAACTCAAATTCCAATACACCCGCCGGCATGTAAACAAGATTTGCTTTATTTGTGTAATACGGTACATCAAGTTCGAAATCGGTCACTCTGGACCAACCGCTGTTGGTGGAGTGAGCTCTCGTTTCCTGTCATCCCTCTCATGTCTCTCTGAATGAGCTCCATGTTTTTTAAGAGCCGTGAAGATAAAGGTGCACGGGCAAATTTCTAATACCGTGAAGCAGTTTACAGGCTGTCGGAGCACGCTCTCCAGGCGCTTTGATGTACCGACACGTGAACCTTTATGGCTGCCGCTGGACACACCACCTTAGTCAGCCCACTGCTTCCTGACTGTGCGCTGAACTGTTTGCACTCTAGCTCGCAAAATCAATGTGTGTAACGAACCCAACAATGAACCTGTTTTAGCCGAGCTATCCGAGCTGTCTGTTCCATTCAAATTTGACAGATGAGGAGGCTGCGGCGCTGCTGCTACTGCTCTGGCTCTCTTGGCCCTACCTGTGCAGGAGAAGCCTCTCCTTCTGATGTCTGTCTGCAAATTGACTTGCCTTTTCAGGCTTTGACCCTGATGTCTGATGTAAGACCCAGACACCCACACATCAAAGGGAGCTTGGGGTGGAGGGGTAGGTGGGAGAATGGATTTCTATTTTGGAAGAAATATTGACTTTAGGCACTGAGGTGATGAAGTATCCAGTTTTTCGTATCCTATGTGAGGTTACAGAATCTAAAAATTGATTCTTTTTCCCCCTCTTTAAATCAAACTATTGTAAAATATTGTGAAGTAGGTGCTGTGTTGATGGATTGGATCGGTTTAGTATTGTTTTGCTTAATTTATCTTAATCGTCTCAGATGGTTATGATCCCTTCTTCTACAGGGAGTCTTCTATATTCATTTAAAAAAAAAGCAGTTCACTCTGCTTTGTTCAGACAGATGTGAAAGATGTGTGAAGATGTTGTGGATTATTACATAAGTTTGCGTGTGTATCACTGGACCAGTTCAGAATCGGAAATAATGCAAACACCTAGACTGATGCTTTCAAATCTGTTTGTTTTTGTTAGGAATACTGACATGGTCAAGATGACCTGCCGAATTTCAAACTGAGCATCAGAATGGGGAAGAAAGGTGATTTCTTTAAATGTGGCATGGTTGTTGATGCCAGACAGGCTGTTCTGGGATTTTCCCACACAACCATCTCCAGTGTTTATAGAGAATGGTCTGAATAAGAGAAAATATCTAGTGAGCGGTGGTTTTATGGCAGAAAATGTCTTGTTGATGCCTGAGGTCACAGGAGAAAGACCAGACTGTTCCAAACTGGTATGAAGGCAACAATTACTCAAATAACCACTTGTTTCAAACAAGGTATGCAGAAGAACATCTCTGAATGTACAACACATGGAACCTTGAAGCAGATGGACTCTGATAACGTGTACCACTCCTGTCACTGAGAACAGGAAATTGTGGCTATAATTTACACGGACTTACCAAAATAGGAAAAATGCTGTGATGAGTTTTGATATTTGCTCCAACGTTTAGATGATAGAGTCAGAATTTGGCATAAATAACATGAACGCATGGATCCATCCAGCCTCATATCAACGTCTGTGGCTGCTATTGGTGGTGTAATGGTGTGGGGGATATTTTTTTGCCCTTTGGGGATCTTAGTACCAATATTAACATCATTTAAACACAACAGTCTACTGGAGTATGGATGTGGACTATGCCCATCCCTTCATGATCTCTCCTGATGGCTGCTTCCAGAAGGATAACATAACCATAACCATGCCACACACTTCAGATCACTCAAACTGGTTTCTGGAACATGGCGATGACTTCACTGTACTCAAAAGGATTCCACAAGTCACCAGATCTCTACTTTGGAATGTGGTGTAATGGGAGGTTCACAATATGAATGTGCAGCCAGCAAATCTGTAGCAACTGTGTGTTTCCACCACCTTCTTGTACCTATGTCATGAGGAATTTAAGCAGTCCTGAAGGTAAAAATGGGAGTCCAATCCAGTACTAGTAAGGCATACCTAATAAAATAGCTGCTGAGTACATATTCCTGTTGACTTCTGGGATGAAAAATGAATTAAGTGAGTTGATCTGTATAGAGTTCCATGTTAAAATCCCCAACTTTAAAGTACTTTACAAGCAAAGCTGTCTGGTACAAAAAACGACTGTATTGGTGTTTTGTGCCTTTTGCAGGATAATATTAAAGTAACATGGTGTTATATAATTGTACAGCAAGCATACAGGGCTAATTACTGTGGCAATTACTATACTAATAAGTTTATATATTTAACATAAAAACAAAACAAAAAAAAAACGATATGCAGCTGTATCTCAGCTACACACAGATCTTTGTTTATCTAAGTTTTGTACATCACATTAGGGGCACCATTTATTCCTGTAGACACACGCACTTTGGAGGGCTGTGGAGTTTGAGAGTCTAGAGTGAGAGCGGAGGAATACCCCTGGCCTAGTATCAACAAGTGGGACGCAGCTGTAGTTGCTAGACAGAGGCCACCTGCTGCTTATCCTGCAGGCTCATTCTGCTGTAGCGTAAACATACCTGCACTGCTTCGGGACTGGCCCATTAAGGAGAGGCTGTAAATGTGTGCAGACACACAGCACAGAATCAGTTCTTCAGGCCAACAGGTGCAGATGGTGTTCAGATAGATAGATAGATAGATAGATAGATAGATAGATAGATAGATAGATAGATAGATAGATAGATAGAAAGTAAAGGCACCTGATCAGAGACTATTGACACACACACACAAGCGTGAGCACACATATCTAACTGCACAACAAAGCCATCGGTGATCTCTGTTGTGAAAAGTTAGCTGAGACTCTAGAGCCATCTTCAAGGTTTGTTCAGCCGCAGTACTCAGCGAGGAGTTTGCGGGATGGAAAAGAATTTAAGCTGGATTCACGGTGGGGATCTCCGCAAAGCACACTCAGTAGACAGCAGAAGCAAGTATTATACAGCTTTCTTTGAAGAGTGGGAAATACCAGTTGTTATGTTTCCCCAAAATAAGCAGCACAGCACACTGCGGGTTTGTACCTTCAGTTTTTCTCCTTGTACAAATAAAACTAAACATGAGGGAAGCACGAACGCACGGCTGTGCACGAGCAGACGGGGAAACTCTTTTTTTGATTCAGGGGCACACATAAAAAAAAGTCTCTGTGATTTACTGTACTTGCACATGCACATAGCGCTCACACATGGCAAACCACTTCCTAACCCTTTACCACTAACTAGAGTCTAAGGGTTATGTCCCTGCTCTGACTGCTCTTCTCGTAATCGTTGGCTGGCTGCAGACTCAGCCACGGCGCTGCCTTGCTTAGGGGCCTCTGGGAAAACAACCTCACAGGTGGCTTGCTGGCCTGTTGCCAGAACAGAAAACAGATATGAAAGCTAGTACCTGTGAAGGCGTCACACTCTAGTGCAAACCATACACACCAACACACACAAAAGGGAGGATAATTCCCCTGGCCACATGAAAGCGGGAGGCAGTGGGCCGAATGCCAAGCAGCGCTACCTGGAGACAAAGGAGCAGCGCCTCTCAGGGGGGTGGTGGAGGAGGGCAGGGTTGATGTTCATCTGGGATTCAACATGCTGATGGATCCTGCCTGCGAGGAGGACAGGGAGACTGGGCTTGTGTGTGTGTGTGTGTGTCTGTGTTTGTGTGTATGGAGATGAATATATTTGAGCCTCCGAGCAATGTGTGCTCCCAGCATGCTGCAGCTCCGTAGTCTGCAATTAATCTCTCCAACATCAGGCCTTCCCCCGGGGAAGCAGATTTCTCTCTGCTGCTACTGATCTCCACCACAGACCGGGCCTGGGGAAGGGGGAGGCTTGAGAGCTCACCCTGTCTACTCAAGCAAGGAGGGGATACACCTGAACACTGGCAGAGACATAAGCAATTGCAGCACTCACCTGTCTGGGCAGATAGTAGATAGTGTGATGTGATTAGTTTTAAATATCTGCAAATTATGTGTAATAACACACTTCAAGTAATGTCATGGCACATTAATTTCCCTCCCTACTGAATGCTGTGTTTTAGCAGACCTAGTTGGTCAGGAAAAAGTTTTGCTCGTAAAGTGCAAATACACATCCATCCATTGTTGAAAAGTTGGAAAGTCTGTCACTTTATAAAATGCGATTACAGTTTTTTGTTGTTGTTTTTTTAAGGGTTATCTCAGCTAGACTGCCTCAGTTTTACTTTGATGACAATGCATCTTGACATTATCCACTGGGCTTTGAAAGGCCTTTGATGAACCCCTCCAGATTTTGATGGTGCCTTAACGTTTAGCTTAAGAAGAATGGCCAGAAAGTTTGAACAACAAATGTCTCACAACAGAACCTAAAGCACAGACCTCATGGTTGATGTAGTTTGATGTGAGTGTGAATGAATGTCTGTCTCTCTGTTGGCCCTGGGATAGACTGGCGTTCTGTCCAGGCTGTACCCCACCTCTCATCCTATGACAACTGGGCTCCAGCCTCTCTGCAACAGTGAATTGGATAAACGGGAAAAAAAAGTGCATGGTTGGTTACCTGGTTCACTATGTTCTCGCTCAACTAATCTGTCAACTGACTAATAGTTTCACAGACTGACTTTTTTAAAATGAACCTGTGAAGGGGAAGAATCCACAAAACAATCCTTGAGAAGTTCAGTAAAAGCCTTGCTGAAAAAATGAATACAAACATTCTACAGTTCGAAGAAGTGACACCAAAATCTCCAAAGACTGCCATGTTAAAATGGCCAACTTGTCAGAAAAAAACCTTGGTGTCTGTAGCTGAATGCTAATCACTGTACAGCTGTACAGTTGTATGCGTTAAGGTCGTGCATTTTTAGGGGTTTGGCTGCTAGCAGGGATGAGTGGATGGTGAAACGTGAAGCTGTACGCTTGGCTTAACCTCAGCTCATTTGAGTCACTGAGATGTCGCACATGTTCGAGAGGTCCAATTAAAAAAGAAGTCTACTAGCTATTCCCACCAGTGAGTAATGTAAACTCTAAGCCACAATATGATCAATATATAAATCTGAAATAATTTTTCTTTTAAACAGCTTTAGAGACCATGAGTGTTGTTTTTTTCTCTTCTTTTTTGTGCCAGGTTGTGTTAATGTTCACTATGGGGATTGACTCACTATTTGAGCCAGCCTCAAGTGGCCATTCAAGGAACTGCAGTTCTGCATTGGATTTCTGCAGAGGATGTCAGTATTTCATGCCAACATATATTAGAAATAACACCAGCAGCTTTTTTAACAAAATCACTATATTAAATTAGTTTGGTGCAAAGCCACTTAATCACTATGTAAAAATCATTAACATTGAAAGTCTCTATAATAAATACTGCTGTGTTGCATACAGGCTGTACTTTTGGCTGAGTATTGTGTGATTATTATTGATTATTATTGATGGCTATTGTAATTATTATTGTAATTCTTGTAATCTTCTAATCTGCTAATCTTTTTCATTAATTGTTTGTGGTTAGCACTGTGGCCTCACAGCAAGAAGGTCCTGAGTTCAGTTTCACCATCAGGCCGGGGTCTTTCTGTGTGGAGTTTGCATGTTTTCCCCATGTTTGCGTGGGTTCTCTCCGGGTACTCTTGCTTCTTCACACAGTCCAAAGAGATCCAGTTAGTGGGGATAGGTTAACTGGAAACTCTAAATCGCCCATAGGTGTGAATGTAGGTGTGAATGATTGTGTGTGTCTGTGTGTTAGCCCTGAGACAGACTGGCGACCTGTCCAGGGTGTACCCTGCCTCTCGCCCTGAGACAGCTGGGAGTCCCCCCGCGACCCTGAAAAGGATAAGCGGCAGAGAATGGATGGATGGATGGTCCATGAAGGAAGGCATGGTGGTTATTATCACCATCGCTTCATAGCCTAGCATGGTCGCACGTTCTCCCAGCGCCTGCATGGTTGTTGGGACTGTGTGAGACCTTTGACAGACTCTGTGACGTGTTCAGCATGAAGGTTCCAGACTCCCTGTGACACTCTGAAGAAAATAAATAGGGTTTTGGGGACAATACACAATAAAATATTTACATTTAAAAAGCTGGAAGTGGGAAATTCCAATTACTTCTTCATGTGTGACAGGCGAGGAGTTTCAGTCCTGGGATCCAGTTGGACGTTGACCAGTCTGTGATACTAATATTGAATAACAGACGTGACCTGATCTCAGCATTTCTCTGTGGTTAAAGGCATTACAGATGATCTATAACCTTTCCAGTGTTATATAATCTGAAAAAAGGCAAAAAACAACAAAAAATAGAAATATAGAACGTGCACACTTTCATACTTTTCCAAACCTCTTGGTTCTGTTCTACTTACAGCACAGCTGACTCCAGTGAAAGCACCAGTGCTGCTGCTGCTACTGCTTCTGCTTGTGCCAGATAATCCCGTGTTTATGTTTGCATGCGCACACTGAAACATGCACAGTGTCACTCCACATTAGTACAAAGGACCTGTGATGTGAGGATTACCACACAGAAGCCACACGGCGCTTTTGGTTTCATGAGGTGGGATGATGGCTGGCTGCTGCGCACCGGCAGCCTCTGTACTGTCCTAATGATGTTGTCTGAGCGCTGAGAGGTGGGGATGTGGGTTGCATGGAGAGGTGGGGGGAAAGGGGAGGGAGGGACGGGGAGCAAGGGGGAATCGGGGGTAGGGGGCGGGCGGGTGGGGGTGTTACTTATCTCCACTGCTCCCTAGCATTTCTCTTAATTAAAACTCCTATCTATGTCTTTGAAGTTCATAATGAGTCAGTTTGGTTACGCAGAGGAACAGGGCGAAAATAAGGCCAGGGCTGATATTCATGCTGCTATTTCTCCACCTCTGATTCCTCCTGGTAGTCCCAACCATAGTGAACGTGTGTTACTGCGTGTTATGCAAGGGGACGGGTATTGTTGCACATGTGTTGTCGACTCTCTTATTTAGTTATTTACATGAAAACAACCCAGAGGAGAGACGACGTAAGAAATGAGGCTGATAAAAAGGAGCCAGGGCTGCTCATTTTCCATTATATGATGTGAATGGGTTTAATCTTATCACTGGCTGCTTCTTACAGCTTGTGCTGATCTGTCTCTCTCTCTCTCTCTCTCTCTCTCTCTCTCTTTTGCTCTCTCTCTCTCTTTTACTGCACACTCCTGCTTTCACAGGCCTTTCAGATTACAGTCAAATATTACAGCCCGTGACCAATCTCCAATTAACCAAATGTTGTAGGGGTGTAGTATCACCCTTGGCTCCTTTCATGCTCCTTTAACGCCTTTTCAAGGGGGCTTGAATATTTTTCACTTGTGTACTATGAAATATCATTCTGTTAAAGCCTCCTTGCTCTTCCGCCAGGCACCAATGGAAGCTTAACCTAAATAAATCAGTCTTCCCGTAATGTATTCCGAATCAGCTTGGAATTAATTGAACCTCAAAATTGTATTCCAATCAAGTAAATTACCACAGCATCCCAGTTTTGAAAGGCTGACCAAGGAATTTTAGTGTCTCTAATTTTTGCCACAAACTGCCACGCATAATTGAGCGTTAAATGAAACGATGTCGGTCCGGGTCTACATGCATTTTTCTGGTTTACACGCATCTTCTTTGTGTGTGTTTTGATGTACTTTGGCAGTGGTTTCATTGTGACGTTTTGCTTTTGTTTTTTTAATCTATCCTTTGTCGCGTTTATGCTTTACCCTCATGTCCGTTTGTTGGCTTTGTGGTTTAAATCAAAAAATAATTAGAGGCTAAAATGCAGAGAATTATGGGTAGAGTGAAATCCCAGAAAAACATTTCAGGCCGATAAGCCCAACCAGGATTCACACTGTTATGGCAGTGTTGGCTTTCAGATTGATGAAGTTAATGAAGGAGGGTTTTTTCCTTAGTGCAGAAATATTTGTTGATCCGTTCTCCTTCAGTTGCTTTATTTCCCCACTTTGTGCTCATTAAGAAATTAACCCTAGCAATGATCTGAAAAACTCAAAGCTTGAACCTTCTTTGCTCGGTGAGGAACAGAAATCTGAACAGTCTTAAAATCCAGACTTGTCATTTTAAAAAGCGGTCTTGCAAAATAGTCGTTCAGATTTTTTTCCTTAGACATTGGTTGCTTTTTCACTCATTTTAAGTCCAGACCTTGTACCTGAGCATTCGGGGGAATGTTTTTTTGTTGCTAAACCACTTCACACTGATTTATGACTCACTAAGCATAAGAAAACATGTCACTCAAACGGCAAACCAGTGTTGTGTCTACAGATAGTTTCATGAGAACTTAACAAACTCAATGAAGTTCTATTTTATTTATATAGCACCAAATCATAGCAACAGTCAACTCACCATGCTGTATATTACAAGGTAAAGACCCTACGATAATAGAGCGAAAATCCCAACAATCAGACGACCTCATATGAACAAGGACTCAGTGGGAAGGAAAAACTCAACTGGAACATGTGCTTTGTTCCAGTTTCTTTAGCTGAATCTAGAAAAAACATGCCAAAGATAACACATTTTAACAGATATAAAACAGTATTTTTGCTTGACTCAGGTGATTCCCAAAGAACTGTAAACTGAGTGCTTAAAAAATCTGAGGATGCTGCTCAAGTGCAGGACAAAAGGTGAAGTGGCAGGCTTTAAAACCTAGCTACAGAGTGAAGAATCATTTGGAAAAGTTCGAAATTTTTGGTTCAGCCTGTCCTCAGTATGTATGAAGGTGGTGAGACGAGATGGACAACAGGGAGTGAGGCTCTGTCATGGTTTGGAGCTGCATTTCAGCCAGTGCTATTGTTGTTGGATGTTGTCAAGACTGCATGTAATACCACCTGGAAAGCCTCTGATTAGTGAAAGCTTCATTTTTTTTAGAATGACAATGATCTCAAACACACTGCAGAGGCAGTAAAATTATACCTGCACAGAAAAACATAAGAAGGAACACTGTCAGTCATGGATTGGCCTCCCCAGAGCCCGAACCTCAACATTACTGAACCAGTGTGGGACCACCCGGACAGAGAATGGAACAAAAGGCAGAAGCATCCAAAGAAGATTTTTGAATGTCTTTCAAGAAGCCTGGAGAATATTCCTGAAGACTACTTAAAGAAATAGAAAGCTTGACTAAGAGAGTTCAGGCTGCATTGAAGAATAAAGGCAGTCTTGTTAAATTTGCACAAGGCTGGTCCTGTGTAAATGGCCGTAGTCAGAAATTACATCGACGTGTACAGTAAAGACTGACATTAAAAAGATGATTGTGGGAAAGTGGACCGTGAGACATTTCCTGTGTGTATTACCACAAAATAAAGTTCCTGGTTATGTGGCTTTTAATTGCTAATGTAGTTGTTATCCATGACTTTTCTGTGCTTCAAAGGAACTTTTGATCAGTTGTATCTGAATTTGCTGGTATGGTGCTGTAAATCTACAGCAACAAGTAGAGTACCCTCTAATTACTCCAATGGGGTCTTCATTGAGAAGTATTGTTTTTAATGTTAACACAATATTTAATGTGGGTCTGCTTGACTATGGTGACAAAACATGTGAACAAAACATTGCCATTGATTGAAGTAAGTTGCAGGCAAACTGCAATCAAGTTGTTCGGCTTTATAGATCCAGTGGGATAACATTAATATTTAGTTGAAGTTGTGTTTCTGGCAATCTAATAAATATCTAATATTTGCAGTAACTTTAGCGCTACAGTATACTGAGCAAAGTACTATCTAACTCAGTTCAGTTCCCGCTTTGTCTTTGGTGCTGGATAGGTAGCATACAGCGGACTTCTTAGTATGCACTTTAACAAGTGTAAAAACAAGCCTTCTGATAAAACATTGGTTAATATCTGTTGATAAAAAATAATCAAATTCACTGTTCCTTTTTAAAAGACTTCTAATTATTATAGAAGCATTAAAATCTTGCAATTTTAGGATGTGTAAAGTGTTACCCAATAAAAATATGAACTATAAAATTAAAACAACAAATTGAAAGGCATTAAAATGCTCAGTTGAGCTTTGTCACTGTACTTTTCTCGTAATGACAAATGGCAATGGTGCTTTTAAGGTCCGGGCCTCCGACCTGTGATGCACTTTTCCTGCTCACCTGATGTTTGCTGATTCTGTGGACTTTAAAGTCAGACAAGTATATCTGTTTGCCAGTTTATGTATAAATTTTGTGTTATTTATTAATTCATCTCTTTAATCTTTGTGATTCCTCTCTGTGTGAAGTGCTTCATGTTGCTTGCTTGCCTACTTTCGCTTTTCGTGCAGTCATTACATCCGTTGTGCAGATAAAAAAATAATGAAAGCGGCTTTGATAATAATCAACGTGAGGTCAAGATTAGGGTTAAAAATCAAGGAGAAGAAAGGAAAGTTGATGATTTTCTCATTGATATCTCAAAGGCCGGGGTTCCAGCTGATACCAGATTTTCCATCGCCTCTTTTCCTGACACACACACACACACATACAGCCCAGGGCCTGGAAATTGCCTTTCTGTGACCGGAGGCAGAATTCACCGGAGCATTTTGAGAAAATGCATCTGCAAGGACACAGAAGTCCTCTTCAGGTCCAAACCTTTGATCCTTAAGAGACCCCCACCTTCCTTTTTAGCCCTTAGGTACTGGCATCAGTGTAATTGAAGATCATTACTAACCCACAATGCAACCCTCTCAGCGACTGTCTCCATAATGGAAATGAATTGTGTGGCACAGAGCAGCTCACAACAGCAGAAAATGGAAGCCAAGAGGTAGAAGGAGCAAGGGACGTATTCCAAATTGAAATGAAGTGGAAATATCCTGTCCGTGGTGCCATTGGTTAGCCAAGGAGCCGAAACGAGCAAGATTACTGGCTTACATTTGTAGCTCCTCAGTGTTTTTGTTTTGTTTCGCTGAAGTGGGGTGGTATAGGGGGTGTTGTGTGTGTGTGTGCGTGCCTGCACGTGCGTGTGTGTCTGTGCACTTCAAAAGAATTTGTAACAAACCTAATTCATCTGAAGCGTAGGATGAGCTGGTAAGAAAGATGAAAGATGAAAGTGAGTTGGCATGGAAACAGAAAGCACATCAGTGCTCGCTGGCACACAAAAGGGCTGCCTGTGTTGCATGTTGCATTTCTGCGGGAAGGGATCCAGAGAGGCTTTAAGTGCTATCATGACCTTACAAACAAAATTAGCCAATTATGACTAACTAGGCTGCTCAATTTCCACTTTTTTATGAGACCGTGCTTATCATGTTTTCCCTCTCTCTTTTTTCCCCACATAGGCCTATAATTAGGAGCATAGAATCCAGAATTTTCCTGCACACCTTCTGTATTTCCTCCGCACTTTGTTACGTTGGTTCCCAATGGGCGTGAGAGCATATCCAAAGATTTCCAACGCAGCTAATTCCAGACCCCCCACCCCCACCCCACCCTCTGTCTTTGACACTTTCTTTCAACCTCTGGCTGGTTCCCATCTCTGCTGTTGACACGTTTCATCTCAGGTTAAGTATTAATTGGAAAGCAGCGAGAGCCCATATATCTTTATTTCTATTTGATCTCAGGTAAGGGGGAATTCCAAAAGTTGCTCCTGCAACAGACCTCCAGTGCTACTGCTACTGCCACCACACACACACACACACACACACACACACATGCAAGCACAAACATGCATGCGCGTGCCCTTAAAAGCATGAAAAACTTAAGCTTAAGAAAGTGAACAGAATACACAGGGAAAGTTTTTTTTCTGCAAACTGCAGCAGCATTCGCAGAACAAACACAATCCAAACAAGAAGAAAAAAAAGAAAAAAAAACATTAAAGCAGACAGTCATTTCCAGAAAAGCAAACACTGAACAAGACTGTTGCCCCCAAACATTTGTGGTCAGAACATTTGAAACAAAGAGGGTCTCTAAACAGGTAAACCACCAGGACACAGTGTTTACCTTTTCATGTTCTCTCTGTGCAGAGGAGTTTGATCTTTTTCTCCTGTATATCCCGCAGTGTCACAAACACAATGCAGTGTCTCCCAGCTTCAAAGGCCCATCAGTGACAGGTTCAGGGGGAAAAGATCAAATATTCATTTCCAAGACACAGAGTGGAAATTTAAATGAAATACAGTGAAAATAGGAAAATAACTGCCTGTGTCACTCGTGACGGGGGGACTCGCTCGAGAGGGAGAACCTTTGGGCGCTCCTTTGTGGCACGCTTTTATTTTTGTAACGTGTGGGCTGGTGACAATAACTGCTTTTTTTTTTTTCAAAATTTGCTTGAGCTTCAACTTTAAAATGAGCCCTTTGTTTGACAGCCAGAGAAAAACACATACACGCTGCAAGTCTGATATTAATTATTACTCCCATCTAAAGAACAAGAAGAAGAAGAAGAAGAAGAAGAAGCATTTTTCAGGCCTGTTCTCACTCTTCGCTCCAGCCTTGTTTTACTCTTAAAAGTTTTCAGTTTGTTGCTTTGTTACGGCACCGAATGCTCACCATCGTGTCATCGTGTTCAAACTGGCGATCCTTCTTCTCTGCTCACTTTTCACACCATCAACAAAATTTCCCCGTGGGATTCTGTGGCACGCCCTGCGAGTGCTAATTGAATTAAATTGCATTAATATGACACACTGTACGTCCTCACCAACCAGAGATGAACATCGCTCTCTAATGCCCTCGTGTTTGTGATTATACGGGATATTGATTCCACCACTTAAAAGAGATGTGCATTTTATCATATCATCCAAGCGTCTCTCTCGCTCTCTCTCTCGCTGTCTTTCATGGTTGCTTGTTTACAGCAAAGCCAGCCTAAATCGTAAACACAGATAACAAACACATGCATGGCAAAAAAAAAAAAATCCCACAGCAATTTGGAAACCAATCCTTAGCAAACAGTCTTTTTACTCTTTCTATGCAGTTAAGAGCAACTTAATCTCTCTCCTCTTAGCTGGGTTTTCCACTAAAAATATGGGCGGGCTGCGAACCAATTGCGAGCCGAGTGCTTCATCAATATGACAGCGATAACAAAGAGGCTGACCCGGTGAAGCCTCCAAAAGTCGAACTTCACAGAGAGAGAAGGACCTTCCCCTGCTTCTGTCAAGTGTGGGAAAAGGTGGAGGGCTTTAGTGGATTTTTGTGATCCCTGCCTGGCTGGCTGGTGAACAGAGCGTCTGTGCTGAAAATCAAGATCTATCGCTGCCATCATTGTTTTCCTGGTGACACTTCTTCTTCTTCTTCTTCTTCTTCTTCTTCTTCTTCTTCTTCTTCTTCTTAGAATAGAATAGAATAGAATAGAATGCCTTTATTGTCATTATACAGCTGTACAATGAGATACAGAGCATCTCCTACTCAGTGTAAACATGTTGGGGGAGGGGTACAGTTCTGCAGCGCTATATACATATGGACAGTATTAACATATGGAAGAAGATGTATATATATATAAAATGTACAATTTACAAACCATAAACAATATGTAATAAATAGTGTTATGTATGTACAGTTGAGTTATTGCACATGGAATTGGTATAAATAGTGTTTATGTATATACAGTTATTGCACATAGAATTGGTATAAATAGTGGTGGTCCATAGAGGAAGTGGGAAGTGGGGGGCTATGTTATCGGTGCATGTGTGAGTTCAGGGTGGTTATGGCTTTGGGGAAGAAACTGTTTTTGAGTCTGTGGGTTTTTGTGCTGATGCACCTGTAGCGCTTCCCTGAGGGAAGCAGGCTGAACATGTTGAAGCCAGGGTGGGAACTGTCCTTGATGATGTTTGCTGCTCTGCTGAGGCAGCGGGAGGAATAAATGTCCATCAGGGAGGGGAGAGGGCAGCCGATGATCTTTTGTGCTGTCTTGACCACACTCTGAAGCCTCACTCTATCTGCCTTGGTGCAGCTGCCGTACCATACCGTGATGCAGTAGGTTAGCAGGCTCTCAATGGACGAGCGGTAGAAGGTCAGCAGCAGGTTGGAGTTCAGCTTGTACTTCTTCTTGTTTTAATACATTTTGAAATAAAATGATTATTCTGAGCTCATCAGACACTGAATATCTTTGATCACAGTCACAGATCATTGAAGACACCCGCTCCTCGACATATCAGTAAATCAGAAAAAAGAGAAGAGCTTTTGTTTTCTCTTTGCTTTATATGTTGCTTTCATTGAGCCTGACTTGTAATTTTTAAGTGGTCTCGATCAATAGTTCTCCAGGTCCTTCAACATTTTTCTCTGGATGTTTCCAGAGTTTTCACTTATTTTCTGTCCAATCAATTTTCAGAGGATTTTTTTGGTTTGTTAAGTCAAAGTAACACGGACCTTAGCCACTTTGTTATTAGCAGCCTCTCTTTTAAACATATTTTTGTTCTGATTTCTTTAGTTCAATTGACAAGAAAAAGCCAAAGAAAACACAGTTTGACAGGCATAAAATAATAAGTTTGCAAAAACGAGGTGGTTCCCAAAGATCTGTTAGCTGAACTGTGCATGGTGTATAGTGCGTCCTTTAAAAAAGTGAGGAAATGGGACAAGTGGAGGACCACACATGAAGTGGCAGGCCTAAAAACTTATCTGCACCAAACAGTATCCGAATGTCACATCCTTAAGAAATAGAAAGACCCACAGCAAAGACCTGACACTGGACTTGATCATCTGGCAGTTCAAGGGTCATCAGAAATGGCCTCAGTGGAAGGATGGATGTCAAAAAACTATTGTTTACAAGGAAAACAGGCAAGCTCGAGATTACATAAGAACTGAACTGAATATCAGTGGCAATGGGCCTTATGGAGTGCAAAATCCAAACTTGAAATTTTTTGGTTCGAATTGTCACCATTACCTATGGAGAAAGAGGTCAGAGAGATACAACTGTGAGTGTCTACAGCCATCTGTAAAACACGGCAGAGGCTCTGTCATGGTTTCGAGCTGCATTTTAGCCAGCGGTGTTGGAAATCTTGTCAAAACCGATGAAATTATGAACACAGAAAACAACCGCCAGAGTTAATCGACCATGCAATACCATCTAGAAAGCATCTGTCTGGCAAAAACCTAATTTTTTAGCACGATAATGAGCCCAAACACAATGCCAGTGCAGTAAAAGCATACCTATAAAATAAAATAAAAAACACACAGTGGAACATTGACAGGCCTCTCCAGATCCTGGACCTCAACGGTGAGTGACAGAGAACAGGTTAAAAGGCAACCAAAGTCCAAAGAAGAGCTTTAAATGTCCTTTAAGAAGCCTGGAGAACGATTCCTGAGGAAATGTAGAAACTGTTTTAACGAAGTGGCATTTATGTTACATGTTTCAGTAAATCTCTGCAAATACTTTCCATTTTCCTAGCAAAATATAAAGAAATGAGGGGTGGCTTAAGACTTGCACAGTACTGTGTAAAACTGAAAACAAGGATGGCCGAAACCTTCCACCAGTGTTGGCGATGGTGTTAATGAATAGCTCACAGCAATGCAAAAGTCACAACAGCAATGATAGTTCACCATTTCCCCAAACTGCACTAAATGAGCCCCTCTTCCCATTACATTTTGTATATGTATGGATGCATTTGAAATGTGAGGGGGGCTGCTCAAGCAGAGGAGACCAGCCGGCACATGTTAAAAGGCATGGCTTCTCTTTAATGTGGCTCCAGCTTGAGAGTCCTGGGCCTAATGAGGTGCTGTGGAGCTCTGCTGCTCCATCTCCCTTCGCCTACACACACAAGCAGCCCACATACTGCCACTGCAGCACCATTCAGGATCATTAAGGAGATGCTCTCAAATTCCTCTAGGGACCCAGAAAGAAAGAAAGAAAGAAAGAAAGAGACTCAGATTGGCACACATGAGTTTGGTTGAGGTGAGAATTTTGCTCTGGTTACAGCCACATCTTCAAACCAGTACATACCTGTTCACACAGCGCAAATTAATCTCTGACCAACACTCAGAGGTAACGTGACCATCAAGAAAGGAGCAGGCACCACCCGAAACATTTCACAGAAGGATTAGAGAAAGCAAATGACAGACACACGCTTGACATTTGAACTCCTTCCTTTTCGTGAGCGGCAGCACATTAAGTTAATCTTAGCTTGGTTTCCCTCACCGACAAACAACTGACAGCAGCGTGCGGCAAAGTTTGTGATCAGGATCTATTCATTTCTCAAAGCAGCGTAGCCAAGTGTGTCAAAACAACCACACCTGTTGTTTTCTTTGTAAAGTCCTCACACGAGCAGCATCTTGACAGATGATCATTATACAGAAAAGCAACAGGTTTAATCAGCAGGTACTGATGCTGATTCTGTTTAGACAAGAAACCGCAGTATTTGAATGCAACTTACTTTTTTTATTTTCATGAGATTTGTGCAAACATGAATGCGACATGTGTGATTCTTCATTTGGGAATGTAGTGCAAGTAATAGGATAAGACTGCAAATGATTTTTTGCAGTTATTCGATTAATTTGTGTCCAAAAGATGTCAGAATATCCAACCATCCACCTGAGGGGCTGGAGGCGTCATAGGGTGCAAGGCAGGTTACACCTTTGACAGGTCACTATTCTGCAGGGTTAACACATAGACAGATGACCATTCACTCTTCACAAGGCCAATTTAGATTCTCTGGCTAACAGATGGCTATAGTACCCGAAAGGACCCACCTAAGCACAGGGAAAACATCCAAACTCCACACAGAGGGTAGATTTGAACCCACAACCTTCTTGCTCTGAGGCAACAGTCCTAACCACACACAGTGGTGCATCAGTTGCTTTGTATCATTAAATAGAAATAGTTTAATCCTGCAAAGTGTCACTATTCCTTTTTTTCCTCACATTGAAGGAGCACCTCCCACCTGCAGCGCCTTAAAAGCATAGCGCATTCACAGTATATGCAGACCTACTGGGATGTAGACACTTTGTTTTAACAAATTATTAATCATGGCTTGAACAAGATTTAAGTCAGAAGTATCTTTTGATATTCAACCTAGTGCCGATGGATACAGGTTATTTGTTTTTTAAAAGAGTATGTCACCTTTTTTTTCTTCCCACGATCATAATTGTACTCATTAGCCTGAGATTTCTGCATAATTTCCAGCTCACCTGAGGGTCAGTTTGACTCCCATTTGCAGTTGGCAGCTCGCTCTCCGTGAGTGAATTTTACAAAGTGATAAGATGCTGGTTTGCAAATAATGAACATGTATGATGTTGTGCAGCATGTGCAGTTTGGGACTGCTTTTAAAATGAGAGTGTGTCGCTTCAGTTAATTAATTTTGCATTTGCCAGATTTTTACATTTTTATTTACTGAAAAAAAATCAAAAGATTTCAGTTTGAGACTTTTGCTGTTTATCTCACAAAAAAGGAAATAAAAAAAGAATAATTTGCTTCCATCGTTTAACCCTTAACGCCAAGTAAATGATGCCTGCACTGACTTCATGAGCTCAGAGTCAACATCATAACTTTATAAATATATCACTAACAACAGCAGTGCCAACATCAAAGTGCAGCAATGGAAAAAGTAAATATTCCTGAGTAGGAAGTATTGCTGCAGTTATTTTTATATGTATGTCTGTACATGCATGTGCTACTGCTGCTGCTGCTGTGTGACAGTCGAATACGGCCCAACGAGCAGGATGAATAATCCCCAACACCATCAAAGGCTCCTCAACTAGGGAGCTCAGGCCATGACAGCGGCACATACAGCGAATCTCCCAGCCTGTCTCATACCCCCTGGGGACAGCAGAGGCCGAGGAGAAAGGGAAGAGAAATAGAGAAACGGGGGGGAAAATGACGGGAGAAGAGAAGGCAAAAGAGCCGAGAGGGGAAATTGGAAAGGGAGAGAAAAGTGGAGAAAAGGAGGGGAAAAAATAGAAGGCAGATGGTGGTTGAGCAGAACTGATAATGTGAGCTGCAGTAACTCGGAGTGCATTTAAGAGCTACTCCTTTGGGTGACAGAGACAAAGTGTAGATTATACTGTTATGTCCTGGCCTCAAGGAGCCTGGACACAACATGCTGCATTAACTCATCATGCTGCTCTCTCTATAAGGATGGAGAGTTTACAGTAGCAGTTTGATTTCGTCTTAGAAAAAAAAGGAAAAAAGGATATAAGCATGACGACTCTGATCACTATAGTCATGCAGCTAAAACAGAAGACCAAAGGATGAAATGTTAACATGTAGAAACAGTTTTTTTTTTATCTTGTGTGGATAAAATAGTAAAAAAAAACTTTTCTTAAAGATTTTTTGTAACCAAATTCTCAGTTTTTATACAAGCAACGCCCTCATGCCACGTAACAGAGCCCAAATCTTTCAGTATCACAAAAAGCATAAGACTAGTTAACAAACAACTGAAAGCATTTTCTTTTTTTCGATATGAAGAAAAGTTATTTAGGCTGAAATCACGCCCCAAACACCCAACTATCTCCATGCCTTTGATTCAGGAGAGGAAAAACGCCACAAACCAACTGGAAAACAAAGGGAAAAAGCTGTGGCTTAAGAACGGAGGGACAACCACAGACATTTGCTGCAGATTTGCTGTACAAAAGGTCTAGCTGTGGCAGTTATCTTGATCCTGATTTGCAAGGCATACAACATTTGGAGAGGTTGGTGGAAAAACTGGGTAGTCGGTCTTTAGGCCTCAGGTCATGGTCAAAGAGTCTGATTTAAACCCTGCAAAGGCACAGTACGGACCACCTACTCACTCCACAATATTTAAACCAGTTTGCCTGGTTACTTTCAAGCAGCTTGTAGGAATCAATAGCCCTGAGCCTTATAAGAGGGCCTGCACGCATCAAAAATCTGCTAATTTTGATTTTAAAATGTTTAACGAGGAGTGAGGTAAAAATATTCCAGTGATTTAATTCTTCATTTTAAAGAGTCATTGTTACAGAAAAATTAAGTTTTAAAGGCAGAAAAAGTTTTTAAAAAATTCTAATTCTTGTTCTTTGCTCTTTTCTCGTTGTTAACTTGTTGTTGTTAGCTTCATATTCTCTCCTCTCGGCAGAGTCACTGGCCTGTCAGGCAGGGAAATGCAGTAGATCACAGCTGGCTCGATGCCCACAGATAGAGTGGCTCCCCAGTGTCCTCACACCACAGCCTCAGATCCCGGGCCAATTCTCCTGCCCCGCCTCGTAGGTCAACCTTGGCTGCACTCTACACCCTCACACTCCGTCCCCTGAGCCGGTGCCCATCCTATCACCCCTGGCACAGACAGTTCTTCCTTTCCCTGCCAGCTTTTTACACAAACCAAAGAGGATACAATACAGTGTTTTTATTAAGAGATGGACAAACAATTAACCTTGGATTGTGTGTGTTTTTACTCTGTGTGAAGGCTCCTGAAGAGGTATGAACTGCAGGTTAGCAAACAGCTGGGAATTTTAGCAAGGGGGATAAATTAATTTTAAAAAAAAAACCGCTATCCATTAACCTTGGTGGCTCACTGGCTGTTCACAAAGCCTAGGCTTGTGGATTAATCACAATAAGCTACAAGGCAAACAGCATTACTGAAGTTATGTGTGTTTATACTTTGGGCTGCAGTAATTTTGCCGCTGATAGAAAATCAATTGGAGAAATATCTTGTTTAGTTATTTGTAAAGCAAACCCATCAAACATCTACTAATTCCAGCTTTTTGATTGTAAGAGTTGCTGAAATTCTCCCTCCCGTGTGACTGTTTTGTGCTGTTGTTTGGACAAAATAAGAAAATGTCACCTTGGATGAGTAAAATGAGAGCATGTTTTTCAGGAAATGTCTCAGAATTTGCTTACGTTCACATTGCTTCAGAAGGCCCTCGAGTGGATATAGGAATTCTTCTGAAGTAAAGGAGGAAACAGTATGATGCTGTTATAGAGATACTAAGTTCACAGAGGGAGGAGTTTGGGGTGGATTAGTGGCGCAACAAAAGACTAACTTAAACTAACAAAGCATCTCTGCTTGTTTTTGACTGTTCCCTTTACAGACTCCGTTATTGCTCCCACGTGTTCAGGGTGCCCTAAAATTCTCACACTGCTGTTAAAAATATATACTTTACAATGCACATACATATGCCATACTCACATATTCAATTCAATTTCAAATCACAACAACATTTGCCTCAAGGCACTTTATATTGTAAGGTACAGACCCTACAATAATACTGAAAACCTCAACAATCAGACAGCCCTCTATGAGCAAGCACTTAGTGACAGTGGGAAGGATAAACTCTCTTTAACAGGAGGAAAGCTCCGGCACAAGCAGGCTCAGGGAGGGGGAGCCATCTGCGGCGACCAGTTGGGGTGAGGAAGACAGGACAGACTCTCTTTGTGGAAGAGAGACAAAGATTAATAATAACTAATGATTTAATGCAGAGTGCTGTAGCGAGTGAAAAGAGTTAAGTAAAAAGGAAATGTGCATCATGGGAGGCCCTCAGCAGCCTGGGCTTATTGCAGCATAACTAAGGGAGGATTTAGGGTCACATGATCCAGCCCTAACTATATTATTTATCAAAAAGGAAAGTTTTAAGCCTAATCTTAAAAGTAGAGAGGGGGAATGTCTCACAAACCCAAACTGGGAGCTGGTTCCACAGAAGAAGGCCCTGAAAGCTGAAGACTCTGGCTCCCACTCTACTTTTAATTACCCTGGGAATCACAAGTAAGCCCGCAGTCTGAGAATGAAGTGCTCTATTGGGGTGATACGGCACTATGAGGTCTTTAAGTTAAGATGGGGCCTGATTATTCAATACCTTGTAAGTGAGGAGAAAGATTTTAAAATCAGTTATGGATTTAACAAGGAGCCAATGAAGAGAGTCCAGTATTGGAAAAATATGTCCCCTGTCGGTACTGGAGGCTTTTCGGGGAGTTTTTAGGATAGGATACTATATTCACACTAAAAATATATGTAGTGAATTGCTTTTTAAAATGAATATTCTAATGTTTACCTTGTAATCCCTGAGAAGGCTATGGTCCCAGTTGCATTCCTAGAAACCAGCTGGCAACCCCCAGCAACACCTGGGAGAAATCTGTATTCCTTGATCGTTAACAGTGGTTGCTAGAGATAGATGGCAGTCGCTGTGAGATCAATAGGTAAAGCTCCAAGACAGAGGCCAAAAGACTGATCAGTGACCCCTCTAACAACCACAGGTTACTCTTGAAAAACATGTGTTCCCCAACCAGTTTGTCAATGGTTGCTGGAGGCTGCTGGCAATTCCAAGGTGAAACTGGCTGCGGGTTAATGAGAAAATGTTGAACTGTCCTTGTTCCTTGGTCACTGCGCCTTAAACACAGCTGCCCATGTTTTGTATGTCTGATACGGAGTTTCTGAAAACACTCGCCGAGCTGTAATGAAACTAAAATGAATGACACAAACCTGAAACAGAGAACTTTCCCCTTCAGAGTAAAGGTTGTCCCTTTTGACATGTGTTGGTTGCAGCAGTGAGGCGCGACTTTCACTTTGAAGGCAAACGTTCTCCATTTCGGTTTGCATTGCACGTTTTCACACTTCATTACCACTAGACGAGTAGTTGGCCAGGGTTTGCAGACAAGTTGGCAGCCTCCATGCAACCAATGAGTGACAGAGGTAATCTGTAATGACCAAAGCACTCACAAGGGAATTTTTCAGTACAGCACCCTCTTTGCAACAAATTTCACCCAGCCATCACCACCTGTTCCAAGAATACACATTTTTTCCTCTAGCAACTGGAGGTTGCCAGAGGGTTGCTAACTGGTCTCTTCAACTGTATCACTGAGGGCTAATATCATCTTTGCAGAGCATCGGCATCTGCTAAATCATAAATCCATGAATCCATAAATCCAATATCCAACATGAGTATCCAGCTCGACTTCACACATTTCATTTCAGAAGTTGTTTTCACACATTCTGCCCTGAACCTTTCTGGACGTTACCTGACACCTTGTCTAGCTTTAACATGCAAGCTGCCTTGTAGAAAGTCCTAGTAAGTTCAGATTCCTCTTTTTGAAGGTTCAAGTTGAGGGTTAGATTTGTTTTTCCCAATGAAAGTCCTCTTTGAGAGTCAGCCAGTGAAGTCCGTCAGCACCTGCAAGTACACATGCAAGCACCATCCGTGACATGAAGTTAACCGTTAATATGTTATTACAGGGTCTGGATTGAATTTGAATTGAAACTTTATTGTAATATTCATCTAAATATAAAAATTGTTGTATTCGAGACAAAGATTCATCTTTTATAAAGTGTTAAAATAACTGTGTTGTGGTATCAGGTTTTTTTAGATGAATTCCGATGACACGGGACTGAAGCATGTTAAAAGATGAGAGCCAGAGAAAGCAAAGTAGAAGCTTGGACACAGAAATGGTTTTACAGGAGAGGTTCTAACTTTCCAAAAGCAGACAGATTTTTAAGATCACATATTTACTTTAATTTTGAAAACTGATTTTTCACAGTTTTGGTAAGAATTGGACAAAATTTGCTGTACTGCTGGCTCTTAATTTGGAGGGCATGGACAAAAAAAAATTAAAATATGAATTAGGTCTTGCAAACCTTTCTATTACAGCCCATACACACAGTTTGCTTTCACCATGACCATATTAAAGGTATTACAGTTGAATTTAGATTTGCAGAGTCATACAGCTGCATCTCTGCTTCCATTATAAAGATGTTTCACATCACGCAACCCTCTCTGCTGTCCCTCCCCCAATCTGCCGGTTCTGTGACATTGTTCATCTGCAATTACATAAAGCCCTTACTGCTGCTCCCGATGTTAGGCAGGATCTATTCACATGCAGATGATACTAAATCCTCCTCTTGTTTTGTTTCGGGGATGGCTCATTTTGTTTTGGCTCCCCACTCCCACAGTACCCTCTTCTCCTATTTATGCGTTTCTTTATTTTCATTTATAGCAAAAAAAAAAAAAAAAAAAAGGAGGTTAAACCCAGATGTGGATGGTACAGAAATGTTAATTGACTACATGGTCTGCAATCAACCCCCTCCCTGCACATGCTTGCTTACTGTATAGATGAAGAGTGATAAATATTTCATTAATGACATAAAATTTGATGCACGGCCTATTTTAGGGGAAATAAAAATCACTATCCATTTCTGCCTCCTTTCCTTCTCATTTTCTTCAATCCTGTCTTTAAAAAAAGGCTCACAGCTGCCCTATCAGCGGGGGCTCCCTTTCATCATTCGCTGAATCCATTGCTCACCACTTTTTTCTTTCATCACCTTCACAATAAGTGAGGGATCACGGTGACATTACGCAATATGCTGAAACACTATTACCTCATTGTCACATTTTAGAGTCGTCGTCGCGAAAGCGGGTACAGTATTTTCCGAACCTTTAATCCAACTAATTCAAATGTCCTCCCCACGCCCGAGCGAGTCTCGCTGTGACTTCCTTCCTCTGCCAGACAACCGAGTCACACTGCGGCTGGCTGGCCATCTTTAATTATTTCATGCCCCTTGGTTCTGCATGTGCAGGACACAACACGGCAAAGTGTTGGGAGAAGAATGAGGATGATTGACAGGCAGCCCACATCCCACAGGAACTCATTAGGCTTCCTGACTAAAAGCTAGTGGGCACGCTCATAGTGCTCTTGCCTTCTTCCTCCTCTGGTCCTCCTTTTAGTCCTACATTCAGTTAGTTGGAAAAAGAAATGCCTGAACTCAGCTGCAAGCAGAGAGTGAACTTACTGTGCTCTTATCTCATCTGATCTGAGGATCAGCTCAGAGTAAAAGTTTTTTGGGCTGTGTGCTCTTTCATTTCGAGTTTCTTTTTCTCTGTGAGGGTTTCTCTGCTCATCTCAGCCCCTCTGACTCTTTTGCATTTCGGTTTTAGAGTATTCTCCCTCCTTGCTCGCTGTCTCTTGCGCTCTCTTTCTATTTCTCTTTGGCCCTCTTTTCTCTCCCTCTCCCGGGGTGATACAAGGCAGTGGTGCGGGTTCTAAGAAGCCCTTGAAGTGTTGGGTCCTCTGAGAGTACTTTAAAAGGCCATTTCATCATGTTCATGAAGCTACACTTGAGACCAAGCTAAAATATGACTTATGTGAAACTAGCATAAACTCCCTGGAAAGTTTTGTTGCACCCTTTATAGTCATATACCACTTTTTTTGCACTTCTGCTGCTTGTTTGTAGTCCTGCAGTTGGTTTTTCTTCAGATCTTTTTGCATGTACATAGCACTTGTAGTTCAAGGAAAAGGAAAAAGGGAGCTACTGGGTGATGATAGTCATCGATTATGTTGAATTGTAACCCCGATCTGAGGTTTTTCGGTTTCCAGAGCTACTAAAATTGCAGGCCTCAAACAGCGCATTTCATCACTGGGAGAGAGTGGGATATAAAGACACCTGGTTTTACACATTCGGTGTCCAGACATCACAGGGCTTTGTGGACTTACAATTATGACATGCCAATTAGACAGAGACAGAAGGGTGGATGTGCAGCTCTCCAACTTCTAATCCGCTCCCAAACTGGGAAATCTATAGAGCAGGCGCATCAGATTTGGTTCACTCGCTGCCCTTCATTTAACACATCTGACATCTCGCACAGGCACAGAGGCACACACACATGCCCACACACACACGCACACATGCACAAAATACATTAGAGTGCAAGGGTAAGAGTCTAAAAGTGGAAGCATCCTCATAATAAACTAGCTTGCCATCTGACCACATTTAAAGTGTTTGGAGCTGTTTTTAATGGTTTGGTAAAAAGGCCATAAAAAAGGGGATAGAAATAATTGTATTTAAATCATTTTTAACAGACAGAAAGAACTAAAGCATGGCTATAAGCCTCTCTTTGCTTCATGCCACAAACAATAGGTTAGTATGTCGAATTGTCATTTGTCGGCACCCGAGATAGGGTTTAAAGTAAAATACAGGCAACATGAAAGAAAGGCCAAAGGATGTGGTTTTCAGAGAAGGTAAAGACAGCATCATAAAATACATCAAATACATAGGATTTCTTTTAAAGAATCTATAAAGAAATACAAAACACCCTCAAATGCTTTGACAAAGTGAAATGCTTCAAAACAGATTTAAAGAAGTGAGAGAATAAGTGAGTTTAGCATGACAAGAGTGACATCGTGTCGGCTCAGTCACCCGTGATCACAAACATTTATCCAGGTGAAACCACGAGGGCTCGATCTCCAGACGTCAGGGGGAGAGAGGGCATATTATCAAGTTAATAAAAATGAAATGTACTTCAAAGTTGTCTAGTTCCTAAAAAAGTGAGCAACAAAGTTTGTTGTTGTGTTCTATTTTATTAGCCACTTTGCATATTCAATTAACGAAAATTATTATATATTTTTTAAATAAACAAATCATGTTCTACCCTTTTTTAGTCGGAGAGAAAAAAAAGCCAAATACTGCCAACAGTTTTTGAGGCTTTACTTAGTTCAAAGTCACGTTCTTCCTCCTGTCTGAGGAAAAATTCTGTTTGACTAGACTGTTTAATTAATGAATTCATTTACCACTACCATTGTGCACACACACACAAACACACACACACACATGCACACACACACACACACACCATCTCGTCTGAATATGCAGTCTATATTATTTAACAGAGTTTGTGTTGTGTGAATTTACTTTGACCCGGCTCCCCGCACCAGAGCTGTTTGCTGTTTTTCTGTCTACCAATTAGTTTCCAAACGCATCTGAGCAAGTTCCCATTTTAAGCTCATGCAATTCAATGCAGACACTTACTTCTCCTACATGCAGTGTACTTGCAAGACTTTAAGGCTCAACAGCTTGTTGTGGGAGCGGGGGTAAATACAGTGCTGTTTGAAGAAATGTTGACGGTGAAATCATGCAGTTTCATGTGCGATTAACATTATTTATGACATTGTTTGGCCTGGGTTTAGTACTAAGAAATTAATGATGGATTTTAGGAGGCCATAAACACAATCTTTTTTGGTGCCAAGCCAATGGTTAAATATAAATTAAGAAGAAAGCGGAAGATCAATGGGGTTTCTATCACTCTCAAATCCCCATTGCTTTATGTTCTGTTTGATGTCTCAAGTGAAGAGCTCATTCACGCTAAAATCAAAGACCTGTCATCTTGGTTGCAGTAAGAGCAGATAATATCACGGTGCAGGACTTTGGGTATGGGTTGACGCTTAAGCCTTTAGGAAATTGTGTTTCCACCGGGAGCTTTATTTAGGCTTGGCTTTTACTTTGTTGCTAACTGACCAGCATATTTACACCACTTACTGATTGTCATCAGGGACCAGAAAACTGTTAGGTTAAGGCTGTGTGCAGGCAGGAATGGTGGACCCATAGTGCAGACGCTCGGAGGCAAAAAGGTGAACTCAAAACAGCTTTAATGCTGAACTCAAAAAAGGTAACAAAACTGGGACTCAAAATAAACTCATGCAAGCAGACAGAACACACAGCATAGTAAACGGTAGATCGCGACAATGACAAACTGAAACACAGGGCTTAAATACATAGAGGGAGCAATCAGGGAATGGGCAACAGGAGGGAAACACAGCTGGGGCAAATCAGGACTAACGAGACAAGGAAAGCAAAACCAGATATATTAACATAAGACATGGACCTTCAAAATAAAACAGGAAACATAACACAGACACAGACTCACAGGCAGGCACTACAACAGAGGGAACAGAGACATGGGACCAGGGCAGACACAGACACTGACTGGACACGGGGATATAGCAACTAAGGATACACAGAAACGCGAACTAGACAAGGGGATACAGCTGACAGGGGAGACAGAGCAACTAGAGAAGACAGAGACATAAACCATAAGACAGAACTCAAAGAAACCAAAGACTAGAAATTATAAATAATATAATAAACCCAAAAACCCTGGGTCAACGACCCAGGCATCCTAACAAAAACAGCCTCATGGGAAATTTTAACAGACAGATGCTGCAAGCACCTCCTATTTGATTCGAGTGTGCATATAAAGTGTAAGTGACTTATTGTATATGGTGAAGCTCAGTAAGTGTATTATTTCTGTAGTCTAGACTGTGTTACCACTGTTGTAGCTGTCACAGTGGTAACAAACAACTAAATATGTGAGCTTATAAAATAATTAAGACACTTCAAGGACACACCATTTCTCACTTGGTTTATGGAACATCTCTATATAGCAAATGCTTTTGCTTCTTTCCCACCAGTCACTCATCTCTAGAGGTTGGTTGGTAACCTCTCCGGTAATCATGGGTTGCTTGCACCAAAAACTTCCCTGTGACTGCTTTGGCCACTCGCAGGTAGCCACACCTATAGTTTGTATAGTTTGCATAGAAGACGCTGACTTGTGTGCAAACACTCTCCAAATACTTACCAGTTTCCAAAATGGCCAATTTCCACAGTTTCCTTATTAGAAATGGAGACTGTTCACCTTCAAAGAAAAAGTGGTGCCCTACTACTGCGACCAACACATTTCAAAAAGGCACCACTTTTACCTTGAATCAAACAGTCTCCATTTCCTGTGTGCGTTGCACTTTTTCCAAGTTTCACCATCACTTGGCAAGTAGTTGGCAAGTGATGGCAGACAAATTGGCACCCATTCAGATGACAATCTGCAAGTGACCAAATTAATCACAAGCCTTGGAAACTGTAGTAAGCCTTTGTGTTCTTTTTGGTCAGCCGATTTTTTTTCTTCTGGGAACTCTCCCATCGGAGCCATCTTTGTTCATTCTTGTTCCCATTCACTGAGCTTAACTGAGGTGAGGCCTGCAGTTCTTTAGATGTTGTTCTGGGTTCTTTTGTGACCTCTTGGATGCGTTGTCAATGCGCTCACTGTTGGAGTAAATTTGATAGGCCGGCCGCTTCTGAGAAGGTTCACCACTGTTCAAAGTTTTCTCCATTTGTGGGCAGTGGTTCTCCTCGTGATTCGCTGGAGTCCCAAAGCCTTAGAAATGGTGTTGCCACAATGTGCTGCTTTTTGAGATGTTTTAACCTATTTCACTTTGCCAGACTGGTTCTATTTAAGTGATATCTTTATTCAACACATCTGGCATTAGGCCTGAGGGACTGAAATTGAATTCACCTTTCCAAAACAATGTAGTTAATCACAGTTAATTCATAATCTAAAATGGGTTAATTCATATTTATATTTTCACATAGAGCCAGGTAGGTTTGAATAGATGTTTCCACATAATAAATGAAATCATCATTTAAAAATTGTATTTTGTTTTTACTTAGGCTATCTTTTTCTAACATTAGCATTTGTTTTGCGTTCTGAAATATTTAAGTGTGCCAAATATGGAAAAAAACAAAAAAAAGAGAAGAAAAGAAAAAGAAAGAAATCCAGGAAAGGGGAAAATACTTTACTGCATATTTTACACCATTTAATTCACATTTATGTAGTGGTTCTACTCATACCAGCCCTCGCTTGTACAACTGGGGTGATTAGAAGTGATGAATGCACAGTCACCAGATTTTGGTCTTCTTCAGGCCATGTCCACACTAATACGTTTTCGTTTGAAAACGCATCTCTTTCTCTCCGTTTTGGCCTTCTGTTCACAGTGTTTTGAAAACGCTCCCCAAAACGGATACATTTGAAAACGCCGTTTTCGCGTCTGGAACCCGGAGACTTTTTGAAAACGATGACACATTTTAGTCATGTGATGCAGTCATGTGACCAATTAAACCAAGATACCGGAGGGCATTATACAGCAGTTGTTTTGTTTGCGCTCAATTTTGACAGCCCTGTTAAAGATTAATATCAGTTTGTACATGCTCCAGATAGCTTTTCTTCAAATTCTTTAATTCTCAATAGCTTTTGCAACGTTGTACTTTTGTGTTACTGGCAGCAACAACTCCACCTCATTGTTAGTCCATTTAAAAAAAACTCGGTGCTTTTCCTGCCACGTTTCAAAGAGCCGGAAGGTAAATAAACGGCAGACAGAAATGAGGCAGGTCGAATCGTCTTGCGTTTCATGCATGCGCAGTACTGGAACATAAGCGTTTTTCAGCTGTTTCAATGTGGACCCACAACTCTGTGAAGACAACTGAAAACGATAGTGTGGACGCGGAGCGTTTTCAAATTTATCCAGGCTAGTGTGGACGTAGCCTCAGTCTTCAGGTAGATTTGTGTAAAGTCGCAGTATGAATTCTTCTCCACCACGATGCAAATCAGAGACATGCCATATCTATGAGGTACATCATGTTGGTGAGGGAACAGTCAGTTTGGTAGAGGTGTATGAGCCCAGAGTAAAAAGATATATTCTGAATAGTTGTAATATTCCCACCACCATGTTTCACACTGATATAGATCTGCAATGGCATGCATGGAATGCTTGAGGCATAGCCAGAGTTACAACAGAAGAACAATGGCTGCAAGTTGATTCACTTGAACTCTGGCCTTTTGTGTGAATGTAACATTTTCCCTAAGCAGATACGTATATGTTGCTTCTTCATTTTACACGTGTCTGTTTTTAAATACTCAGACTTTATGAACATTTTCAATATTGTTTGCGTGAAATTGTGGCAGATTTTGATGGTACTCTAAGAACTTTAAACCCCACTCCATTATGACAAGAGCGAAGCAAAACTCGGTCAGTGATCTCTTATGACGCTGTGAGACAGGATGTGGTCACGGCAGACGTGAAAAGTATTACCGGAGCTTACTATGCAGTTCTTCATTTAGTCATGCAGTCATCGAGGAAACCCACGCGGCACATCACTGATACTAATGAGATGAGACAAATACAAACCACAAGTAGCTACAGAAAAACTTCTGGCCCTGTCAGACGTTATGACAGGCCACTGAGTGTAAATAAACACTTGTCTGTGACAGTAACAGAGGCCGAGAGTGTGCGCATTGCTCTAATAGTGTGCGACAGTGGATTTTAATTGTGCTTACTCAGAATGCCTCCACCAATCAGGAGGATTACATTGGCACGCTTCAGGGTGACCATAAAGGAACAAAAAACAAATTCTGGGCAAACAAACCAAGCCCTGATCCAAAGCCCCTGAGCCTATCCTGTCCTAGCAGGAAGAGAGCTGTCACAAAGCTCTCAGGAACTGACTCCCTCTGCTTTAGATTTTCTTTGACCCTAATTCTGTCCTTTCTCTCCTTTCCTTCCCTCTCCTTTTTTTGGACTTTCTTATTCTCTCTGCCTCGCTATCTCGATGCTTTCAGCACCCCGCCCTCCTTCTCCTTTTCCGCCCGTGTCACTCAGCCCATCTGGGCTGTCTGGTGGAGCTGGCTACATCGGTCCCTGTCAGGGGAGCTCAGTGGGGCCCTGCTGAAGACACAAAGGGCGGATTACTGCAGCTGCCAGTCACACTAAGACTCATACAACAACTCTTCGGAGTCTATACCAGTGTCCTCAACCCTCATACCCAGCCCTATCACAAAGGGACATCATTAGCTCTGACACAAAGGAGCCCCCTGCTCTCTCCGTCTTAAGCAACACCGCAATAAGGCGCACAAAAAGCGTGATTAGGGAAGATAATAAGCATGTGTAATGTATGCTAAAGCAGTGTCATCTGCTCTAAATAGTAAGTGTAGGTAGAGGGCCTTTGTTTTTTTTCCCTGTCTTTTCATAATTGCTTATATTCTGAATAAATCCCTTTCGTTTCTAAATGGTTTGTTCTTACCAGATGTACTTATAAACATCTGATCTCTTTTCAGTCTTAATGTTTATGGCATGATGTTAATCATCACTGCAGATCACGTAGTATGAACACGCAAAATCAAAAACATTCGAAGGCTTTGTGTTTCATTCCTTTTAAAAAAGAAATCTTGATTTTGAATGCTAGAGGATTAAACTTAGGCCTCATAAAATTATAATGGTTAACTCTAAGGTTATATTATATATTAAGCAGTTTTAATTATACATCAAAACGGTATATTTTAATTGGACTTTCCAGGAGAATTTCACTACTGGTCTTGATGACGGCAGAATTTATTTTTTTCAGAAAAATCATTACATTTTGAAAGAACAAAGGATTCCCCACCCATCATTCTCACATCATAAAACAACCGCAATACACATAGTTTCCTTTTGTTTGTTCTTCTTATTTAAGCATCTCTTGAATCATTGAGAAGAAACACTTGTGCGATGCTGTACGGGAGCGAGATTCATTTCGTTTTCACCCACTGTGATCCAGCCCAATCCCCTATGACAGATCACGCTGAGCATCTGGCCAGATCTGCTAATTCACCGAAGCCAAGCAGCACTCGGGGTGCCTAAAACACATATTCACTGCTCCAACATTCATGCTGGGTTGCCAGCACTGTCCAGTTATACATAGTGTTGGCTGCAGACTAAAACTAATAATGTCTCCATTCATGCAGTTTGGCTGGTTGCATGAAAGCCTTTCGCTTTCTCTCTTTCAGGGACTCATTAAAATGTTTCACTTCTCTTAGGTGTTTGGTCATGTAGGTCCACACTGAGCCTTTGAGACGAGGCTCAAAGGGTCAACAACAACACTCAGGTCAGCGATCTCAAGATAGGTTTGAAATCTTGGCTTAAAGTCTCACTAACTGGATATTGTTATGTCTCTGTGGGTGTCTACTTTTTGGGGGAAATGTATGTATTTGCTTTCTGCAGGAGAGTTAGATAAGTGGAACAGCAAACCTAATAAAAACGGGAAAAAATAGGTCAAATTTTCCTCTTGTTTCTGGACTAAATTTAATAGAGATCCATTTAGAAAACAGATCATGAACAGTATTAGAAGACATAAGAAAAAGAAGAAGAACGTGCAATTTGATCATGTTTCTTCACGTTCAGTGTAACACTGTTACAAAGAAACACGTTGGCGCAGCTGCTTATTTTAAACATCCTGCTTCAAGTTGGTAAGGTAGGCCATGAGTAATGTATCTGTCAGTATGGGATTAGAGGTTCAGACAATCACTTTTATAAAGTGATTCCTGGACAGTAACAAGTTTTTTTTTTTTAAAAAAGACACCCTTCTTCCTTGCAGTTTTTGAACTGAGAGGACTGGGTTGAACCCTCCATTGGTCCATGTTTGAGATGTCTGCCTATGCTCAAGGTGGGCTGGCTATGTCTAAATATCAGAATGTTGCATGTAGTATCTAAACCTAAATATTTACTACATTATGTCTCCTTTGTTTAACGCATAACAAAAGCAGTGTAAAAAAAACCCAAACACACCCACAAAATGCCGTTTTATTCAGGCTACGTGCTGTGCTACTTTTGGAGAGGCTCTGCTTTGCATCTAATGGAAAGTCTTCAGAGTTCTATTGATTTTTTTCATCTAACTCTTGACTAGACAGTAAATAATCAACTGTTGTATCCCATTAAATACCAGGACAAGCACCATTTTAGTTTCAAGGAGATGTGACTGAGGCAAGACAAAAATACATTTGTTTCTACACTAACCTGGACAGCACATACAGGAAAAGTATTTGCCTGCTTTCTGATTTCTTAGTTTTTTGCATATTTGTCACGCTTGCATGTTTCAGATCATCAAACAAATTTTACTCTTAGACAACGTTTTAAATGAATCTACGTGGCCCTCGTTAATTCAACTGAAATAAGTGAAATTAATTAACTATGAATAACCACATTTTTTGGAAAGCAGAGTACATTTTCATTAGCCACACTCAGGCCTGATTACTGCCAGATCTGCTGAATCCAGCAATCACTTAAATGGAACTTGTCTGCAAAAGTGAAGTAGGTTAAAAGATCTCAAAGAGCAACACATCAGGCTGCAATTAAAGAAACAGCTGAGAAACAAAGTCATTGATATCTATCAGTCTGTAAAAGGTTACAAAGACATTTCTAAGACTTTGGGACTCCAGTGAACCACTGTGTTAGCCATTATCAACAAACAGAGAAAACCCTGGAGCAGTGGTGAACCTTACCATGAATGGCCAGTCTACCAAAATTACTCCAAGAGTCCACTGACGACTCATCCAGGAGGTCACAGAAGAACCCAGAACAACATTTAAGAACCACAGGCCTCACTTGTCTCAGTTAAGGTCAGAGTTCACGATTCAACAATGAGAAAGAGACTTTCAAGGAAAAAAACCACAGTTGACCAAAAAGAACACAAAGACTCATCTCACATTTACCTAAAAATCATCTTTAAGATCCCCAAGACTTTTGGGGAAATCCCCTGTGGACTTATGAGACAAACTTTAAGTGTTTTGTAAGGTTTGTGTCCCGTACATCTGGGTTTCAGAAAAGGAACATCATACCAACATCAAACATGGTGGTGGTAGTGTGAGGGTCTTGGGCTGCTTTGCTGCTTCAGGACCGTGACGACTTACTGTAAATGACAGAACCATGAATTCTGCTCTCTACCACAAAATCATGCCCTGAAGCTCAACTTGAGTTGTGCAGCAGGACCATGAATTGAAACACACCAGCAAGTCCACCTCTGAATGGCTCAGGAAAAAAAAACCCCAAACAAAATAAGCCCACTAAAACAAAAAGAAGCTTTTCGAGTGGCCTAGTCAAAGCCTAAAAGAGTAGAGAAGAAAAAAGAAGTCAAAAAGAGGGAAAACACTTTTTCACAGCACTGTACAAGAAGTGACTTTCTTTGCCATTACTGATAAAAATGAGAGCATTTCATAATTAATTATATCATCTTATGTTGGCTAAAATTCCTTGTAGGTAAGAGTGGGAGGAATTGGATTTTTCCATATCAATTATTTTATCTTTGAACTGGGGAATTCTCATAACATGAGAATAGCCTTTCAATGTGCTGGAATAAAGCAAGGAACAATATAAAAATTAGGCCCAAGGGCTCAATTCAGGAGTTGGGAATGCCTTTTAAGTCTGAACCTGGACTAGTGGCAGTCTATAAAGAGAGGAAATACATTCACATGTTTTATGTGAAATGGGAGGGATTTCTTTCACACATTGGGAGTGTCGTCTTCAGAGGATTATCTCTCCTAAATCATTATGTGGGCTTGCTCTCTCACATGCTTCATCCTCTTTGTCTTCGTATCTGAAACGGTGACCCTAGCGGGGCCGGTGTTTTCAAACATTTAGGCAGGGGGTGGAACTGGATGAAGACGAAAACAGAAATGCACAAGAGACAATCTTGTTTATGACAATCATTTCAAGTCAAAGCCGGGAATCAGAAGAAGGCAAATGGCACTAGCAGCGGTGGAAACACTGGGAAAAAAATCAGCCAGAGCTGCTGAATGAAATACCTTCCTGATACATTTTAATTACATGCAAGGAAATCTGGAAACATGTTTCGAATGTTTACAGAACATTTTGGCTGAGCTTTACTTTGTGAAATGTCTTTAAGGTGTGGTGGCACTAAATCTTAGTCTCAAAGGCCTTTTCGTGACTAGACTTTATGAAGCAGATGGCAGGGCAAGAAGGAGTTTGGCACAGCCACTTTACTATACATCCTTTGGGATTTTTACTGTTTCAAACTTGGCTCAAATTGGACCACAATTTGGGTGAGACTGAGGCCAAGAGTTCAAACGCTCCCTTGGCCACATATTTAAGCCGTAATAAAATTAGCAACAAGACAAAACAAGCTGCAGATTAATAGTAGATGCTTCATCTAAGGCTAAGCGCATATGGATGTATTGCACTTCTTAAATATTACCTGCAACCACATGTTGTGGCTCAGAGAACCGGGGAGGGGAAAATATGACATTTTCAGTTTAGAGTCACAGCACAAACGAAGGCCAGTTACTGAGAGACAAGGCCTGCCTTTGATCTTCCCTCACAGACCGGCAAGAACAATAACACACTCATTTACCAACACATGAAGTCATGCATGGACATAAACATAAACCTCAATGCACATTTTCCAAAATCTTTTCCGACACGTGTGCAATTTCCACACGGAACTTTTCGACTGGTGTTTGCATGCAAGAGAAGAAGATAGCTTCTGCGCCTCGCAGAAGACAATACAATTTCCAAAAATGCACTTTTTAGATTCCAAAATCTGTAATCACCGCTTTTTATCAAAGGTAATTAAAAGTGGTGACAGGCTAAGTAAATCACATTTGTCTTCTCAAGATTACAGCTATTCTTTTTTTTCCCCCTCCTAGCCTGAGGCCTGCCAAGAAGAAATGACTCATTTGCAATAATTTCTTCGTGTTGGGAAATGTGTGGGGGGGAAGTCCTTAAACAAAGAAAAAAAAACGAGTTATTTCCCCACTCTGAAAGAGTCTAACAGCCTATTTATAAAAAGAAAGAAAAAAACCCCATACTCACTCACCTAATGCTTTCTAAATACAACAAAGGAGCAGAGCCAAGGTGCCCAGCTAAACCTGTCAAATTGGCAGCATGTGCCTGCGTCTGGAAATGTTTTCCTCTCTAGTAACAACTCCTGGGAATTATGGACTTTTCCTTTGTGAGACAAGGAGAAATCAATCAGCACGACTAGGTATCACACCCCGGTGGTTTTAACAGTTAATATCCTGATGGCGTAGTCTACTGCACACAGGAAATCCGCTACCAATCTGGTTAAATATTGCTTGCATAGCCTGTTTCCACAGGCCCCCTTCAGCTGTGGGCCCTTACACTCATTGTGATCTTTCATCTCATTGCTGAAATGCCTAACCTGTGCCCACAGATGATGTAAACTGAAACTGAAGTCAACCCAGATAAGTCATATGGCAAGCATAAAACATAAATGTGCTACTTGGAGCATCCATAAACAATCCAAAGTTTAAAGTGTTTTGAATTTATATGATAAAGAGCCTTTAAAAAATATGTGTGTTAAAAAATGATTTAATTTAAGGAGATTGACATCATCTCATAACACTATGAGATGTCTCCTGTCAAAGCCATAATGATGGACAACCCCCCCACACAGGTAAACTAATGCTCGTGAGTCCACATGCTTGTTTAACTCTTGCACTGTACACTGCAAGTTACACAAAACACGCAGGTTAAACGTAGCCTATATGTGACACGCTTCCTTTATTTACCCTTCAAACAAGAAAAATGACAAGACCCAATGGCTTACACTATGTGTACACAACCCGATGACTGTTACTGCACAACTCGTACATGCTTTGTAGTTTCTTCTGACCTCACTGCTTCAGTTTATGGCCAGATCTCTGAGCACCAAAGGAAAAAAAAAAAGGACTGAAATGCTGGTCGATGCTACCAGGGGCGGCCAGAAATAGTATTAACTAGCTGAGGATACAGTGAAGAGATTTGCTCATGTACTCAAAAAACAAGATTCTTGGCCTTTATAAACATGAATCAATGATTTTGAATAAAATGCAACTGAAATACTGAAAAAGATAATGATTAAGGAAAATATACTTCATATAATCTGAATGTATACCAGTCAAGTTAATTTCATTTGATCAGATTCTATTAAATTTTATGTTTTACATCGTACTGACGTAGCAAAAATGTACACGTAATCAAATTACTTAAAGGCTTTTTTTGAGCTGATTACATGAGATTTATCTTTTCAGGTCTAGGACAGATAGACATGGACTCTAAAATTCATGAAAGCTGGTAATGATAATGGTTGGCCTCACAATATTCAGCTAAAGGCTGAAATGCTAACAAAAACACAGGCTAAAATCATCGAGTTTTGTGACAGCTGACGAGTATTTTTCATCTTTTTGTCTTGTAAGCTCTTAATATTAATTATATGTTCTCCAGCAGTATAATTCTGTACAGTCGAAATGCTTTAGCTTGCAGAATTAGTAGGTTGAACTGACATTTGGATTTGACTCATCAGTGGGAAAAAGTAATAAGGTCAAAACCAAGAAAACATGGTTGAAACAGTTTTGTTATCTCAAAGCAAGTGATGGTAACAGCAAAATCTGATGTATACACACGGAATAACTGTAGCCAGTTATCTTATTATGAGAAATGGGACCCAGAGCAGAAGATTAGGCATTTCAGGCAAGGCAGGTTTATTTATATAGCACATTTCATTTACAAGACATTTACATAAACATTAAAAGCAAGGAAAATTTAAACTAGATAGCAAGAAGCCATCAACAGAATACACGCAGTGGGTTGCAAATTAGGAGCTTGAGATGTGGGGTGCATTTGTTTTTTTCATGTTCTTCTCTCAATTACCAATGTTTTGTTTATTTCACTTTATTGTAATCGATAAAATGAAAAAAATCTGCTCTTTCTACAAAATCTAACAAGATCAACTAACATTCAAGAGCAGTTAGCAAACTCTCATTTCAACTTCCATTTTTGAACTATTTGTCAATCACGACTAGACACTGAAAATACTGAAAAAAATGCCAAAGTGTTTGCTGGGACCCCACAGTCTTGCCGGTCCAGCTTTAACCCTCAGAAAGCTTTATTTGGGTTTATAGATTTATCCACTTAGCTGTATGATCTTTACCCTGTTGGTAGAGCATCTCACTCTAATGCAACTTTAGACTGTCTTAAGCTTTTTTGCTGGTAAGCTGAGCTGACAAGTAGGAATTCTCACAAAACACGTCAATGGCTAGAAAAGAAGAGAAATGTAAAGTGGAGGTGGTTGAATCAATCCAAATATTGATAGTATTGATACCAAAGCTGGTACTGGCATCAGATTGTTAGTAGCACAATAGGATCCATACTTTGTTTCTGTTTTGTTTTTTTTTTAACCCAGTTTTAAAATTTGAAAATGCAAGAAAAGCTAAAAGGTCAGAATTGTTGCGTTGTCTTGTTGCTGTGTAAAGTTAAGAAAAATCACAGTGACTCAGTGGTTATTAAAATGTGTTCAGAATTTGCAAATTAATGAGTCATCTCATAAAGCATGACACACTGCTCCCCCCTACATAAGTATATCTGTATTTGTATCTGCAATACTGGCCCTGTATTTACTTGATATTGAATCAGTATAAAGATTTCCAGTGTCGCGCAGCACTGAGGGAAACCCTTTTACCTCTAGCTTGTAAAGTTTGTTCTAGTGCCCCAAGTGGCAAAAATCAATCATTGCATGTTTTTACTCCTGTTTTTTAACACGTTTAGGTTTCTCTGAGTATTTGAATGAAATGAGAAAAATCCAAATCTTTTTTTTATTAAGTTTAAAATTTAAGCTAGAATTAGTTTTAAAAAAATCTTAATCTTACCCAAATCTGCTGCTTCAGATAACCATCACATGCGGTCGAGCTTCTATACTAACATGTACACCAGCTTGGAGACACACACTCACACACACACACACACACACACACACACACACACACACACACACACACACACACACACACAGTGAGGCAAACCAGAGAGACAGTGTTTACTGTTTAGCCCTGCGTGTTGATGTGATGAGACACCCAGGCTGATAACACAGGGCCAGAGGTACTGCTGCTCTCTGTTTGATCTCAGGCAGCCGAGATGCGCTGAGGCTGGGCGATGGGCACAGACGGAGGCGTGGGGTCAGCGAGGTGTGCTGCGTGCTTGATTACAGACTGGATAGGGGCCCTGTGTCCTCTTAGCAGGTCAGCTCTGACCCTTGACCCATACACAGCAGGCCTTGAAGCAGTGCTCATTGCTTTCTCCAATAACACACGGCAGGGTGAAGGGAGTATCTGTGTGTGCTGAGGAGTGGACCACTTCCCCTTTGGACACAAAGAATGCAGCACAACACAGCAGCACATAGTGCAGGACAGCTGGTGGTGATGCCTGACCAACCTCTGGACATGCAGAAAAAAAGGGGGACTTTCTCATGCCTCTACAACCTGATCAATTTCAGCAGTCTAGACCTTTCCCTTTCACAGAGTGTAACTGAAGGAAACCTTCACTTAGAAAAAAGCTGATTAAAAAATAAGATCCAAAATCTTATAGTGGCATAGCTGATTCATACTGCACATACCAAGTTAAACAAAAGCTGCGGGTGCCAACAGGCAAGCTAAGCAGATTTCTAAAGATTCCTGCAAACTGAGAGTTCATTGGAGAGAAGGTGGCATTCCCAGCTGGGTGAAGTGTGCAGGTAAAAACCCTCACCCAACGGTTTTCTTCAAGACACATGGGTCAGCCAAGTGTTAACCTGTAAATTAGCCCTCAGGTGCGATAGCGCGACAGGGCTGCATGTGCACACAGAGAGAAGAAAGACTGCCTGTTATGTTATATGCCCTAGAGGATTACTCTCTTGGCTGCAGTGAGGTAGCACCTTTGAGTCTAGCTGCATTATGTGCACATGCCGTGTGCTGCGTCAGTGAGGACTGCCAGAGACAAAATAGAGATTCTGTCTGTGCATGTGCGTGTTTGTTCAGTGTTGTCCAGTGATTCATGGCGGCACGCAAGCGCTCCGCTTTTTGAAGCTCGGAGAATGTGAGTCAAGTCCCAGAGGAAAGGTGATCCCTAAACTGTTCCTTTCTCTGAGAAGTTGTGCACAGTGCTTCTGTCAGCATCACTGACTGGTGAGTATGGGAGGGTGGAGTCACATGCCAGTTGGTGTGAATCAGTTTTTATCTCTGCCAGTAAGACAATAGGGGAGTCTGTGCATTGGTAATTTGTAAGAGGCAGTAAAGGCAGAAATAATGCGTTGTATCATTTTTAGCCTTTATCAGGTCAGTGTTATGTTTCGGCTATAGCACTCAGAGTAACAAATGTTAGCATGCAAACATTTTGGACACGTTAAGCCGCATCCTTCAGGGCTAAAAATAAGAAGCCGGCAGTTCTTCAGATTCCCACTTGAGACTTCCCCGGAAGTGTGTGAGCTTCCCTGCTCATGACAAGCTCTCTGCTTGGCTTCACCTCAGTTATTTCAAGTCACAACGGCGTTTATGGTGTTGGTAACTCTTGGCTCATCGATCTGTATGTTTAATTTGAAACCCCACGTAAGAATTTTGTGTTTTAGCAAGTCTACAATTTCACTTTTATTTTTTTAAAGTAAAATGTACGAGTACTTGTCTTTGCAATGAATCCACACAGTATATAGCTAATAACACATGTCCAAATATACTCACTTCTGGCTTTTAAAAAAAACATAGACTGTATATAAAAGATAAAAATAGTGTGACATCACCCACTGGTTAGTCAGACCCTAAGCTGAACGTTTGCACCATGCTAGCTTTGTGAAACCAACCACACAGGGCTGATCAATGGCTAACGACCTGTCAATCATGATTTGTTAGCCAATGAGCATACCCCCATTAATAAGGAAGATTATAATTGCCAAGCTTATAGTCAACAAGCTTTCATATTCAATATGACATGAAATTAACAATGAAACTCATTAAAGTCATCAGGAAAATGTTTACAGTGACATGGTAAGTGTGCCAAGAAGCTTTTTCTCACTACAAAAATAAAAAGGAAAAAAAAACACAACCGTAAATCTTTTTGTGGCCAGAGAAATAAACCTAACATCCTGCTGGCCCCCCGATCAAACAAAACAAACAAAAAAACCCCAAAACAAACAACTAAGACAGCAACAGCCACAGTTCTAAAATTGAAGCTTCAAAACAAAATACATCTACATAACCTGACAAATTCCCCTTCCTTTCCATCAAGGAGATAATTTCATTTTAATGACAGTTTGTCTGAGACAAACTTCTGACAACTTTGCCATAAATCAACAGATCACAGGCCTGCCTCTCACTTCCTTCACCTTACCCCCAAGACACTTTCCTTCCCTTCAAGAAGGTGACTCATCTTCCACCAATCAAAGGGCTGAACCAATAATCACTCAACCCGGACCTCCCCCAGTTTTGATTTGCACGTTTGATAAATGGTGTCTTTTCTCGGCTTTAATTGCAAGCCCTTTTCATCATAATTTAATGTTTGTTTCCTGTCGTTTTCTTGAAGGTGGCTGCGAGTGCAAGGGCTGTAATTTTTTTTTTACATGAAGGAAGTTGTTATGTGTGACTAGCAGGTGGAATAGAAGGCAGAGTAATGATTTCAGCACTGAAATCACCCGGCAAGTCATTTAAGTAACTGATAAGGACAAATGATAACACCGACTAGGCTGATTTCACACACACAGACACAGCACACATACACAGCACAGTGTGGGAACAAGAGATAATTAGGGTAATTTTTGTTTGAAGTGTTATGCATCGCAATGAAAATAGAACAGATAAAAGATGAGACAATAATAGATCTAAAGAGGACCTTGACTGAATGTTGTTCCAACAAAGAGCATTTTGTTTGACACGATTCATACTGTATGCGAAACCGAGATCCTGTCCCAACTTTACAAGAGGAGGAAAAACATCATATAAAACAAAATAAGCTAAATATGCATTATTAAGTTCATCAACACTTTGGGTCTTACCACAATGTGCAGACCATTAAAATATTTATTTCTTCCTTGAGATAGACTACCAGTCTTAAAGAAGGGAGAAAAGAAATCAGAATCCGCTGGTGATGAATTATGCCGTGTGTATAGATACATTTCTTCTTTTATATAACATGCAAAATGGAGTATCTAAAGTGAGAGACAACTGAATTCAGGTCACAGCGCAGCAGGAAATCTTCCTTTTCATGTGAGATCCAGAGGGGTCACTCTTATGAACTCATTAGGAGAGAAATGCTAATGTAGCTCTGTTTTTTTTCCTCCCCTTCTTCCTTCTCTCTCTCTTTTCTTCCCACTTCAACTTTCCTGCTTGTTTTAACAACGAGGGCCGTGATGCATAGAGCCAAGCTGGAATATATAATGCAGTTTCATGTCAAGGGAAGGTGTGTTAGGTGGTTCTGACAGCAGTTCATTAGAGAGGCTGTCGCTGGTTGCCTTGTCATCAAGTCCCAAACTAGAATTATTACACAGCAAACAAAAGCTGTATGTTATCTGTTTGTTGTGTATGTATATATATATATATATATATATATATATATATATATATATATATATATATATATATATATATACATATACATATATATATATCACCCAGTGAACAAATAACCTCTCCTCTCAGGGTTGCTAATCAGGAAGATGGACTTCCTGCAGTGGTCTCTCATCATGTAGCAAAGGGTATTTAATAATGAATCTCTCCCTCACTCATGGCTTTCACAAACTAGCTTTCTTTCCAAGACCAGAATATTAAATTACAATAAACAAAAAAAACCCAAACCCAGCTGGAAACACAATTCAGCTGAGGCCAAACTAAGCTAATATGTAGCATTATGAAACATCTGCAATAACAATATAACATAAAAATATACACAGGTATTTGATAGTTGGCATTCAATTGTTTTACTGATAAATGTTTTTTATGTTTCCATAACTACTTCTGTCACTGATCCACTATGTTTCATAATTTTATTTTAAATTTTTTTTAGTCTGTCATGATGGAAAAATCTGTTTTATTTTCGTGATTCAATTGTGCAGATGTTATTAGTTTTTCTTATTAGTGTTAATTTATCTTCAATCATAGTAAATGTCTTCTTGGTCTGGACTGCTTTGTTGCTGATTTATCTGCTCGCTGATAAGGGTTCCACAGATGCTGTGCTGTATATGCAAAAATCATTTTAGAAAGAAAAGTAAAGAAATTATCTCCCTAAAAATCTTTGATCTATTGCTGATTGTCTCTGTTTATTCGCACATTTAGTTTAAGAAGGTCAGAATTACCCTTTGCAAGAGACCTTTTGAGTAAAAAAACGTTAAGCATTGTTATGGTTTTATATAATTGTTTGTTTTATGCATTTTACACATTGCATAGGCTATAATCACATCTTAATATACAAAAATTTATTTATTCTTTGGGAAGAGTTTTGCTGTGAAGAACTGTCACCATCTCCCTGCCAGTCTTACACCTGGCACTGGCACCAAAGTGTGCATTAAATCCACACTTCAATCAGTTTAAATCATGTTTGTATATAATTGTAATCAAATGGGAAACATAAAGTATGAATCTGTTGAGTGTGTTTTTAGACTGTTAAACTGGGGCCTACTGTGTCTCACTGATGCTGAAAACAGAGCATTAGGATTAAGGTTTATATGTTGCATTTTATCACGTATTTGAATGCCAATAAACCAAAAACCAAAGAATAAACATGAGTCATTTATGCTTGTGATTTATATTTAATCTGTTTCCTTTTTTTTAAACACTGTGGGATCTTTCCACTTCAGAGGCCCTGCAGGCCTGTACTCTCTCTTTTTTAGTATCTTAATAGGCCTTAATGCAACCAAAAGTCGCCCCCTCCTCTTCCCAGATTTTTCCCTTTCTACCAATTTTATCATTTAAAACCATATCCAAGGTGAATGCAGAACACATGCAGGAAAGAGAAAAAAAGAAAAATATATTTATACAAGTGTAAAAACGGTTAGGTTGCTTCTGTTAGCATGGCTTTAGGGTGTTGGTGGTGCTGTAGCATCATTTGAGATCGCGCCAGGAAAAAAAAATAGTGCCGGATAATTAAATTAAATACAATGTAATGAAGTAGAACCGACAGTTCCTACAGAGAGGGGAAGATTTCTTCTTTTTTTTTCTACCTTGTAGGCTATCACAGTTTTTGGCTGGAAACAAGAAAAAATACTGTTAAAGGGTCTTTTAAATGAAAGCTTTGCTTGTTCTTGTCTGCCTGTGTGAAATCTTTCTAATTAACTCTCTTTTTCACTGCTGTGTTTTTGTGCGCGTGTTAGTGTGCGTGTGCTGCGGTCGTGCGTAGCCTACTTGTGCTTGAATGTGTGTGCGTACGCGCGTCGCGCGTGCGGCGGCAGCAGCAGCAGCAGCGCGCTTTCCGCTATACTCTGGAATGCAGCCAGTCTCGGCTCTTTTGAATCCACACTCGGCTTCCAAAACCCAAAAGCCTTTGATCTTTTTTTTTCCTCGCTGTCTCCTTACCCGGAAGAGAACCCCTTCTCTCTCTCTCTCTCTCACTCTCAGCTGGGATGAACGCACACGTGGAAATGTTGGCCCGACTCCACACTCAGACCAAATTTAGTCATACAAAGGCAAGGGAGAGCAGGAGGGGGAGGAGGGGATGGGGGGTGGAAGAGGGAGGAAGGGAGAGAGGGAGGGAGGTGGCGGTGGAAGCGCGGGGTGGTGGGGGAGTCGGGGATGAAAGAGCCAGCCGCCGCAAGATCAAAGGCAGCCGCGGCTCCGCCCCGCTAACCCCACCTCCGCGCTTTATAAAGATCTGCCTCCCCATCCCAACTTTGATTCTCACGCAATCTCTTAGTGCTCAGACAGACGCTGAAACTCAGCCACTTCCACTGCCTGTTTTGTTTACTTTCCTTTTTCTTAAAACAACAAAGCAACAACTGTATGTTCTCAATAAATACATCGGCATTAAAGTACTCTTTTTTTTTTCTTATAAATATTCTTCCGCTCGTCTGCAGCTTGATATATACGGTTTTTTTCAGTGGTAAAAGTAGCAAACAGACCAATCGCTGGCCTTTAAACTGTTTTCTATATTTTTGTTAATTTCAATGCGCATGTGCTAATAATGAATTAATATGCAAAAGGGACTTTAAATATAGGCAGGTAACCTGTGAGTACAATATGACATTTTCTTTTAACCTGGCCATTTTTGGGGGCGAAGACTTTCTGAATACGTTCTTGTTTGTTTGATGTAAGTAGAAAACACGGAAAGCACCATGTAGCCACAAATATGCCCACGGTATACCGCAAGGTAGTTTAAAGGGAGCTGAATAAATAACAGGCCTATGTCCCTTTATAGACATACACCTGATATATATGTATATGTATATGTATATATATATATATATATATATATATATATAGATATTATTTTTTATTTTTCCCAACACTTGGAGCATACTTTGTGTGTTTTTCTTTCTCTAAACTTCCCTCAGCTTATCATTTTTTTGTTTCTGTTTCCAAAACAGGCCATTGCCACTTCTTGCAGATTTATTAAATCACATCTCCAGCACCAACAAAACAGGCTTAAGCTTGTCCAATATTTTTCCCTCTATATTTCAATTATCATTTTTTATTTCTCCTCATTATTTTTAACCCATCATATACACAGCAAGTTCCAGCCTCTCCGCTCATTCTCCTTTTCCTCCCCTCCTGTCTGCCCATTTGTTGTGAGCTGTGTATAAATCTCTCTCTCAGGAGGAGTGTCAATCGGTGCGGTGTCAATCAGAGCCTCGGCTTCCCTTTCATCTCTCTTTCTTCCCAGTGACTGAAGAGAGAGAAAAAGGAGGAGGAGGAGGGAGCACGGCTACATTACCAACACACACATACACACACTGGTTACATTACGCTGTGGAAGCGGTGCGGGAGCAGTGGGAAGTCGGGTCCACGGCGTTTTTCCACTCTTGCCTTCTTTTTTTGATTGTTTTCTGTGATTTTCTTCTTCTTCTTTTTTTGGTTTTTGCTTTTATCCCTCCTCATCCGAGCAGCTTCGAGGATGTATTTTTAAGCATCACGGCGTCTCGCTGCGTTGCTTGTCGCCCAAGTATTTGCTTGTTTAAAAAACCCCCAACAACAACTGCGTTTTCTTCCAGTTACGCATCCATCACTTAATTTTTTTCCTTTTCCTCGTCTTACTTTCCCCCTCCCTCCAACCTCTCCACACGCACGCTGAAGGACGCTCGCAGCTTCGTCTCCGGGACCACCGAGGAAATATCTGCTCTCACTTTTCTAAATGTACTTTTTCACGTTGAGTCGTTTTTACGGGAACGCGGCGGTCGTCGCGTGCTGACTTCAAACAGAAAAAAAGAAAGAAAGCAAGAGGGGAGGAAAAAAGATGGTGATGAGATTTTAACTCGTGGTTTGTTCCCCCTTTTTATGTTTTCCTCATGACATTGAGGCGTGCACTGGACTTCTCATTCCGACCCCTTTGCATCTCACTTTTTTTAGTGTGTGAGTTTCAAGCTTTGTAGTTAAACTCTCGTGACGGAAAAAGAGCAGAAAAGAGGGAAAAAACAACAACAAAAGGACGCCGGCAGCAGCCTCGCGCCTCCTGTTGCTTCAGTAAAAACACACCGGCAGCGTGCTCGCACGCCGCTTCCTCTCCGGGTGACTCTCCGGTGTGACACAGGGGAGGAGGTGGAGGGGGGGAAGGGAACGGTTCCCACTCCGTTTCGGTGGGAGGTTTTTTTTTTTTTTTTTTTTCCTTTTTCATCTTTCCCCCTCTCTATCTCTGTGTAGTTTCGGGACAGTGGTGGCACGCGTTGTTGTCTTCGGTTTTCTCGGGGAAGCGAAACACTTTGTGAAAAAATGCCCCAGTTATCAGGCGGCGGCGGAGACCCGGAGCTTTGCGCCACAGATGAAATGATCCCGTTCAAAGACGAGGGGGACCCGCAGAAGGAGCAGATCTTCGCCGAGCTGAGCCACTCGGAAGAGGAAGGGGACCTGGCAGACATCAAGTCATCTCTGGTCAACGAGTCGGAAAGCAGCCCCAACAGCAACAGCCACGACGTGAGTAACTGCTGTGGGTTCACTGATGTGGTGGTGGGCATCCACTGAGAGCTCCCCAACAGAGAGGGAAGGTTAATAAAAATAGAAATAAAAAGCCCGCAGGAGCCTTTAAAACAAAAGTTGATCTCCTCTAATTAATAATATAGTTTTTTACTGAGCTTTGGTTTACCTGAATGTCTTGTGCGCGAAAACGCCTCCTCTCCCTTTGCTTAGTTTTATAGACGAATCGTTTTTAGAGCTTTATTATTTATTATCATTATTAATTTACGATTTCCATTTTATTTTCCTTTTAATTGAAAATGTAACTTGAGCTGTGCCACTGATATGGCTATGATTCCTTAAACTAGAAAAAAAAGATGCTCCTATAAATGTCACAGGCAAACACTCAGCAGTCTATCCACTGTAATCAGTGCAGGCCTAAATTGTAATGTTCTATTACAGTTGTATTTTTCTCTAAATGAATGAAATTGCAGATTGAGCTAAATGCAAAAGATATTGTATGAGATGTGAGAACTGGGGCCTTGTGAAGCTGCCTGTGACAAGCAGGGCTCGGTGGCTGTGCTGGCTGTGGTACACCCTCAGCAGCTTAAACACCAGCACATGAATCCATTTAGCACACATGGCTTAAAACCTGTTTGCCAGCAATACTGTGAATTTCCTTAACATTCACAATTTTTAAAATTCTGCCTGGATGAAAGGATGCGGTCTTTTATTTCGTTTTCAAGATCTGATCTTCACACACTCCGGCTTATTCTGCTCATTATTTTTATTGCCTCTTTTAAACTGTGACTATAAATTATTCTTTTCAGTTTTTAAGGTTGGAATTGGGGAGGGGGGGGTGAGTTGTATAATAAAGATTTTTCTGCATTTGCTTTGTTCCATTTGATTAAACTGAAAGGATGCTGAGAGGCCAGATGGGTGCATGAGAAGAAATCCTTGCATGTGTGGATGTGCTGAATTTGTGGTGAATGTTAAATGGATTGAAAATCTCAGTGGAAAAATTCTTCGAGATTAATTTTTAATGATTAAAAATTATTGCAGTCGTGCTTTATATATCGCACTTGCAAGATGGCTTTTTTTTTCTAAGCAGGGGAGAAGTGACAGAGCGTGAACCATCAGTGACTTCTTTTTTCCCCCCGCATCCATCAAGCCTACCTCAGGATGCAGGCTGCAGCATCCCCATCATTTAAGTTGGCTGTTTTGCCATTAACTGTGGTGTTAATCCATTTTCTTTCTTTCTTTCTTTTCTGATTTAAAAAAATTCTACATGGCTACATCCTGAACGAAACTGTACGCATTCCCCGCCGAATGTCCTAGGGACACACGAGACAGAGGCTGAATGTTAATTAGGAATCTAGTGAAGTTCCCTCGCTCAGCTTGAAGCCATCCTGAGGGGTCTGAACTCTAAAAAAGAGGTCCCCTTCCCAATTCGGATTCGAAAAGAGAAAGGAAATGGGTGTTCAAAGTGCAGAGGATTTTTTTTTTCTTTCATTTTTTCATAAGCAGAAAATAGTCTGCACTGTTTCCCTTTTCTTTTTTTATGGAGCGATTTTATTTCACTTTGCACACAGCCATTTCATTTATGACAGAAACACACTATTTGAATTTAGAAGGAGGCTCAGACTGGGAGATGAAAATGAGAGTGGACCTATGGTACTGAAAACAAGTTAATTTGTAAGCTCCTTAAGGACATGAAGCTTAATTAAGTGGTTCCTCTGAAGCTTTGATGCAGGCTGCTCCATCACTCTTCTATAGATAGTGGTGTGTGTGTGTGTGTGTGTGTGTGTCTGTCTGTCTGTAAGCTTTCTCTCCTTTGGTGACAGGCAAAGGGACGATGTTTGTCCCAGCAATGTTTGTGGCTGTCTGACCACATCAGCATGTGTGTAACTGTGTTTGGATGCCTTTCTAATTGATTCTTCTTCTTTTTCCCCCTCTCTCTCTCTCTCTCTCTCTCTCTCTCTCTCTCTCTCTCTCTCTCTCTCTCTCTCTCTCTTTTTATTTTATTTCTTTCTTTTTTTACAGGCAGCTAGACAGTCCCAAATACCACAAGATTCATATCATGAAAAACACAGAGACCATCCGGAAGATGGTAAGAGACACAATCTGGAGCTTGTTAAATCAGCATGTGTTATAGGACAATCAGCGCTACATTTATTTGCAATAAAAGTCCATTTTTTTAATTTTTTTTTTCCTTTTGAAACGTGGTTTGCTTTTGCTTTAGAAGATAAGGTGGAAGTAGTGGCCCCTCGTTTTCACCACGCAGAAGTGATGAAACTGTTGGTACTTCTCTTATCAGAGCCCCTGTTCCTGCTCATCCCAAGTCTAGTCAGGGCATGCTGTACCTTCATAAACACAGCTACCTGTTACCTCCCTGGTAGATGAGGGTACCTGCACAAATGGACATCAAAGAAAAAGGAGCAAAAATATGCACTTATGGCAGCAGCCTCAAGTTGAGCACAACCCAAAAGCAAAACTTTTGTCTGGATGTTTCGTGTCGTGTTTCCTCAAATATTTCCGTCGTATCCCTCAGCTCTCCGGTTGCATTGTCGCATGCAACATGTTGCGGCCTCTTGGGGCTTGTTGCTCTCTGGCTATTGTAGTCTGACCCCGCTGCTGTGGGTCATTATTAGGGCTTTGAAGAGGAGTATGCCTCCTCTTTGTTCCCCTTTCACTCCTGAATAGGATCCCCTTCAAATCAAACACTGGCTTTCTTCACAACAAGATCTATGTTGCCATCGCATTGTATACCAGAAACAGCCCCAGCCCCTCCAGGCCTTATTACGCCGCGCACATTCGAGTGGCGAGTGATGCTGTATTGAAGCCTCTTGTGCAAAGCTCCCCCCCCCTCTCAGGTCAAAGGCATAGAGGAACAGTTGGGGCGTCTCCTGTTTTGACACAGTCTGTATGTTCTTCTAATTGGTGCTAATTGGCACAGAGGGGCTCCATTGTTCCGCTGCATAATATGACCCGCCTCTGTGAGGCGGAAAGAAAAGGCACAAACAAAAGGCCGTGGCAAAATAGGGCAGGGGTTAAATCAATCGACAGCGATATCATTACTACATCAAAACAGCCAGGCCAACTTTGTGCTCGGCTTTGTTGTTGCTGCTTATCGAGTTTGTTGATTAAAATCAGCCATTTCGAAGATATGACTGTAATTAAAGCTATTGAATCTTTGGCTAATTAATCTTTTACTGGTGTTTGTGCTCTCTGTGCAAAAACACAGCGACCGACACACGTTTACTCTGTTTGTTTTTTTTAAAAAATGTTTTTATTAGGAAAGCATCAAGACATGTACAGTAAAGGCCATCCGTACCCGGGCTACCCAGGTTACATCATGATGAGCAACATGAACACTGATTCCTACATGAACAATGGCTCCCTCTCGCCGCCCATGCCCAGAACGGTCAGTACCAGCTTTTTTTTTTTTTTTTTTCCTCTCCACAAGTCAGTATTGCAGTTTAACTTGTATTATTTCATGATGTGAAATGCAAACTTAAGCTTGAGGCGTGTTAGTCGGCATATCATTTGCCAGTGAGACAAAGAGTAATTTTCTAATTTTACGTCGTAAGAATATAAAAAATTATTTAGTTATGAGAAAAGTAAATAATTGACAGTCCTGAGTGATGAAATGAATACAAAAGCAGGGTGTTTTTAGAGAGAAATTCGTTTTTTTTGGATGGGTTAAAGCTTTTGGGTTTTTTTTTGTTTAGTATTTTTTTTAATACTGTTAAATGATAGTAGATGTTAGTAATGGTTTGGAACTTCTGTTTAATTAATTAGTGCTAGTGGGAAGGAAGGCAAAAACAAACATGATGGGTAACTTTAAAACACCAGCAGAGATTTAACTGCTGACTTTGCACCTGCTCAGATTTAGTCCAGGCTCGGGACAAAATTTCTCCTGACAAGAGAAACTAAAAAGCAAAACTGAAATTAAGTTATAGTAATGTCACATATCCTGCTAATGTAGCAAAGAGTGTGGTCAGACTGAAGGAGCTATTGCTTTACCTACCCGCAGACTGTCAAAAGGTAACCAAGAGGCAGCGGGACATGCTGTTTTTTTTGTTGCTGTTGCTGTTGTTTTGTTTTGTTTTGTTTTGTTTTGTTTTGTTTTGTTTTGTTTTGTTTTGTTTTGTTTTGTTTTGTTTTGTTTTGTTTTGTTTACTCATGACATTTTCACAGTGATCCCAGAAATAAATCAAATTTATGTGTCAGACGCTTGTAGAGGAGTGCAAGACTTAATCAAAAGTGTCACCTTAGAACAAGATTAGAGTTTTCAGGACCTTTTTTTTAGTATTTACCATTTATGATGTATCAGCTAAAAATAACCTCATTGATCTTTTTGTAGCTGTGACTGCTGGTTTCTGTTTTTAACCACTGCAAATTCAGAACTTCATATTGTCGATCAGGTGAAATCTGTGGTCTCTGAGTTTTCGCTTGTGTTAAATTTAGGAGACGTATCAACACAACTAAAAAGATATTTGCTGCTCTTTGTGAGATAAATAAAAGATCCTTTGCCAATGTGGGACGCTTTTCGTGGTGTCTCTCAGGGAACGTTGAAAGATTTATTACAGAGATTTCCCTCTTTAAGCTTTTGGGTAAAATTGACTCAGAGTTGGATATCAGCAGGTAAATCATTTTACAGAGTGATCTGATTGGTGGCTTTGAATTTTTTTTTTTTTTTTTTTTTTTTTTTTAAACCATTTAGTTGCGAGAAAATAATTCCTGCTAAAAATTCAGCTCAGCCCAGAATACTTCCAAGAGTCGATTAAGAGGATTTAAGGAAAAAATCAGATTTCTCGGCTTTCTCGTTAGAGGCATAAACCTTATTTCATCATCAGAATAACCCCACAAAAATATTCCCTTTCAGTGTGTGTGATGTTTGATATTTGTCTCGCCGTTGTGTCATGCTGATATCCGCCCCCTTGACAGCTATACGTGACCACTGAAAACCAAACGCCAGCCATACATTGCGAAAAGGTCTCTGTGAGATGTACACTATTTCTCATCTTGTTAAAATCTGAAGTGATGCATGCCTACATGACCCAAGTAAACCCTCTAATTAGCCCAGAAGAACTGAGGGAGCCAAAATCACGTCTCTGGGGCTACCCTGCAGAAGAGCTTATAGTACCGTGTTAGGGGTGGCGTGTGTTGCAGATATCGCCCCTGTGACGGTATTAATTTCAGGCCAGCTGCAGGTCTCTGACTGGCGGCTTCCTGTGTCTGTCCCGTTTGCAAATTTCTCCTCAAGACAGACATAAAACACAGGCCCACGAGCAGCTGTCCGGTCTGGCCCTGGTCTGCTCACGTCTCTGCAGCCAGCTTCAGTCTTGTCTACGGTGTGGCGTCTCTATACGGGAAACGCTCGGTTGTTGTGCTTTTGCAGTGCGTGCGAGTCGGTTTCATCAGGGTAAAGTTGTGAAAAGTGAGCTCTGTGTTGTTGTAAGAATCGGTTTTTGGAAGCAGATGTGATTGTCGGGGGCAGATGCCACATGCTGTGTGTAAAGGATCTTCATTCACACGCAACTCTATCATAGAATGATGTTAAAATTGCAATGCTTCCTCCCTGCCAAAGTTGCAGAAGGTGAAAGTATGTGACATTGTGGATTGGGGGGATCTTGATTACCTCATGCTTTTTGCTTTTTTCAGTTTACAAGCAGGATAGTGCAAAAGCAGGGTATGTTACCTTCCAAATTCTGTTTTTGGCTTGTTTTCTGGTAGATTTTAGCTATTATTTTATTGTATAGCACGAAGCTAAAAGAAAAACTCTTCTAAAATAGAAGTCTGTATGGAGACCAGCTGACTGTGTGAGAGGAAATTACCCCTCACTGCAGATGAATTAGGCCAGGCAGTTAGGCGGTATACTTGCTGCCAAAACTTCTAAAGCCACGCTTTCATTTCATTTACCATGGCTGCTTTTTTTTTTTTTTTTCAATTTTCCTCCTTCCCTGTCTTCAATAAAACGGTAGTCATTTTATATACGTTTCTCTCACTTATCCAATAAAAAGAGCCAAGGCTTGGTGGAGGGATCACGGAACATGAGTCCTCTGGCTTTCTCACTGATGTCAGCTTGCTGCCTCTGCTGCTGGCCACCGCAGCCACAGTATCTGCAGGCCTGGGATCGGTTTTCACTGAGATCAAAGGCACATTCTCTCTTTCATTCTCTTCCATCCCCAGCCCCATCACCGCCCCCAATCCCAGTAGTTTAGATTGATTTCCATTGACCATGACATTCCTGCACATGCCGTCCAGTCACGACGGAGCTGTTGGGAGTTGCTGATTGTCAGCAGATTTTAGGACTTCCAGCTTGATAAGCTGACTCCGGCACAAGAGCTTAGAATTTGATGTGTGATGATGCCAGTTCCCCATACGTGTGGGTTTAAAACAAAGCTAGCCAACTTAAGGAGTCATTTATTTGTTAAGTGAACTTGCAGCTTTTGAAGATTTACAGTTTACAGTTCAAAGCATAAAAGTGTAAGGACTGTAATCTACACCTTGGTGATCATAAAGCAACAGAAACTTGAGTGTCTGGTAAATGCTAGTGGGAACTGCTGTCTAATTTGAAGTGTGTCTTTTAAAGCCATTATCACATTTGTCCATATTGGACTGTTGCTCATTACCTTGGCTGTGATTATAAGCATACACGAAACCAGGTTAATGTGGGGGGGAGTGCAAGCTTTTTTGTCGACAAATTTGGCTGATTTACAGCTTTTGATTGACTTTTTAAGCTCAGTGCACTCTTTGATATGAACAAGTGGACATGTTTTAAAGGAATATACTGCATGTGAGGTCTTTTTCAAAGAGGTGAAGATCCTCTGTATGGCTCATCATTCTAACACTCTTAGATGTCACTGAAACGATCTGTGACATGTCACAAGTCTAGAGGATACAGTCTTATCAGTTTCTGCTGACCCAAGGATGATGTGGCTGGGAGTAAATCACACAGTATGCTTGTTTTATATCCCCGATCTAAATGTACTTAATTTTTGAATTTACAGCACAAATCTTTAACTTGTAGCACAATATTTTTTTTTGTATCCTTTTGCCTAGGGATAACCAGCTCACTAGTTACCCAATGACTCCACTCTGAGAAGCCCTGACTTAAGCAGACAGAAGCTAACACACATTTTTATTTGCTGTTGCCCACATCAGGATTCTGCTTTTTCTCTCCCGTGAACAGCCTTCCTGAGCATTTACAGAATCATCTGATAAGGCGAAAAGTGTTTTTCTGCCTGGAATAATTTGCATTTGTGCTATTTTAAACCTTTGCTGTGTAAAAACTAGAAGGACTGTCAAGAGCAGCAGGGACCTTCATTTGCTCAGTGTCTGCATCTGTACGTTGACAAATAAGATTTTTTTTTTTTTTTTTGCAGTTTTGGTCAGAATGATCATAATACAAAGTTTGATCTTCAAAGCAGCACGGATGTCATCGCGCCAGGTTTGATGTGTGGAAGACGACGCACTCGGCGCTTGCTTATCATTGAATCGGTGCTTCTTTAGTCTCACAAAACAAGGCTGAGATTTAGAAATGACAGCTTCTAAAAAAAGATCGCAGTGCATGTGATGGACAGCGCATATTTTTAAATGACCCCAAATCCTTTCTCGGAGCATGCTGCCGTTGTCACATAAACGCCCTCCCATTTGCAAAAACTCCTGTTCTACACGCTCTTTTTGTTTTTTTTTTTTGTTTTTTTAAAGTTTAAACAAATCCCTAGAACCAATGAGCCCACGGCATTCTGCCATATCCCCTTTTTAATAAACATATGAATGCGTGCTTGACAAGATAAAAACGGTGCTGCGTGCTCTTAGTTTTAACGTGTTGATAGTGCAGACATAGAGTACCAGGTTTTTCCACCTTTTTAGTTTGAAGATATGTTTGCGATCTCCAACTGTGAGAGCAGTCTCGTGAGTCTTGGGCATCAATTTGAAGAGAGAAGTGGATAGAATCACTGGGTTTTGTTGCTGCGGTTGAGGGGAGGGGAGGAGGGGGGTTTAGCGATCTCCCTCTCCATTGCCGTTCACTCCTTTTTTCCCTTTGGACCCTCAAATGCAAGATCCTCGTGGCGAGAAAGAGGGGGCGGAGGGGGTGCAGCACTGCACTTTCCTTTGATGTAGTGGGAACGTGACGGATCTGCTAGCCAGTGTCTCGCAGCGTGGAATCACTAACCCAGGCTTACCTAACGGGATTTGGTAGGACCGCTCTGGTATCCCTCAGTGCCATGTGTGTCCTAAGCTCATGCCCTCAGCACTACCGTGGAAGATCCCTGTTAAAGAGAACACTACATTTACCAGCAGCCTTCCATGTCCACACATAATGTTCTAGTTGGCAGCTTATGGCACCTTGAGTAGTTTTCTTTAAGTCTCACAACAGACTGGTCATACTTTGTGAAATTTACTAGAGCTCAATGTAGCATGTTTGCCTTTTAAGCAGCTGGCCTCCATATGATTATCTCAATGTCAGCTCATCTAATTTTCAGTATGCTGGCTTTAGTGCGATGCTGTGCATGGTTGCATATTTAGTCTAAAAGTATAGAAAACACAACAACTGTCAGAAGTTTTTTTTTTAACACCAATCTGGCAGCGTATGCATCAGAGCCACACTGACATTGATGTCATCTGCTGTGCAGATCCATCACGCAGTGAAATATGTGTGAACACATCAAGAACCACAGCAGGGACCTCACACAGAAGAAACACTTTTTTTTTTCGTAGTGTCATAGTGTTTTTATAAACCGTGCCATTTAATTGGCAAGGTTTCTTCCTGTTCTCAGCTCGTATGGCGATGGTGGTTGACACATTCGTTCCATATGCACGGCGCTAATGATGCCATGTGGTTGCAATCACCTTATCTGTGTTTTCATCTCGTTAAATGAAGCGCAGCAGAGCAATCGTCTGTTGGACCAAGAGATATGGCCTTCTTTTTTTTTTTTTTAAGATGAAAACCAAAAAGAAGACAATCAAGGTTGAAGTTTCGGGATGATTTATTTTTCTTGGTAACGCGGTGGCCTGCTGGTTGATTTGTTAAGTCTCCTGTTTCTGTTTGTTTAAATTCTCAAATAAAGCTCTGGGTTGCTTTTGTGCTGTTGTATGACAATCAAAATGAATATGTTTATGTTTTATGCTGCTTGACTAGCACGCATGAGGCAGGGTCCAGGATGACCACTACACAGTGTTTACCTGCACTACACTCACACTGGCACAATAAATCGCACAATCTCACACATCACACAGACTTAGTGCTGGGGAGCTGACGGTTTATGAAACCGTTCAATGACCCATGTGGGTGCTGGACATTTGCTTTCTCACATTAACCCCCTGTTTGTTAATGTCTGGAAAAGATCAGCACTGCACTGCATCTGTTTAATTTGAAAAAGGAAAAAAAAAGTGGGCTGAGCGATCAGTAGATATAATCGCAAACTTGTGACTTCGTTCTTTATGTTTCCATTTGGAAAAAGCCCCCCAATGACAAAGGTGAAATTGTTAACTCTTTAGAACCTTGAAAAGGCGTCCGTGTCAAGAGAGGCAATCTGGGAGCGTCAAGGTTGTGAGCATCACATGCAGGCACGCTCTTGACACACCCTGTTTATGTTTATTTTGGGCACGTGTTCTTGCTCAAAGCAAAGCACTCATAGACGATGGCACTTTCTTCGCTCCCGTTCGTCCCGCTGAATCGGATGAAGCTTAACCAATCAGGCAGTCCTGCCTGGAGCCAGCCAGCCAGGCTTCCATAGCCAGACTGCAGCTCAAGCCCACAGCACCTGCTCAGAGGGCTTCACTCCTCACTAGCAGTCTGCCTCTGATCTCCTGGGGTCAATGGAGGGCCTCGCCAAGGTTGTCCCTCATGCCCAGTTCTGTTTGAATGGTCTGGGTGTGGATTTCCTGTAAGGGTGGATCAGAAATGTAGACTAGAGGGCAGTGTGTGTGCATGTGTGCAAGAGTTTTTTTTTTTTTTTTTTTTTTTTTTTTTTTTTCTTTTTCTCGTCAAGTTGTTTTGCAACTGTTGTCACTTTTGGTTATGACTGTGCGTAGTTAAAAGGGGTTAGTGGGAGAAGTCTCTGGGAACGGTTTTTGGAACTCAGTCTCTGCCTGAATGAGCTCGAAATGAAATAACATTTCCGAATCAGTCACCAAATCCTACTTTAGAGCTGCTTGTTTGTTACATAAAAAAGTGCGATTTATAAAACCCTATGGCACAAGTTGAGTCTTTAAAGCACTGATTGAAGCTTGGCAGAAGTTCCTTAAAAGAAAAACTGATCACAGTACCTCACTGTTGCCTGATATAGCCATAAAAAATGAGTTAAAAAAAAAACCACACATGAATAGCTTTATTGACTTCATCCTGACAGCTTGTAGGGTCTAGTTGGTGTAGGCGAACAGTGTTCCAACTAGTAAACTGCAGGAAGGGGAACAATAGGATCACAGGAGTGAAACATGGCTACAAATCCTGCCGGCTGCGTCCAGACTTCAGAGAAGCTCAAACAGCCCTCACTTTGTCCAGCTAAGAAACAGAGCTATGATCAATAGCTGCTCTGTTGTATGAAGTTGGTCAGTCCCGGGCGTGCTCTCGCCCTCCTCCCCCCTCCCTCTTTTTTTTTTTTTTTTTTTTTTTTTTTTTTGCTGTTTCATATTTTTCAGAAGCTCATTATTTCTTTCTGCTGTGGGTGTGAGTGCTAAAGAGGCTCACACATGCAATGTGTATCTGACAGCGCTGAAATATTAATGGTCCCCAGTGTAGGAGGTTGGTATAGGGCCGACATAGTTGCAGTACAAAGGGTGCCTTCTTGCCACCAGGCTTTATTAGCCGAGCTATTAAATGAATAGATGGATATAGCTTGCGCTCTTTTTCTTCGTGCCTCCTTTTGTGTTTTCCGAGCTAGACATCAAACCACTTTCTTTTCGTCTTAACGGTTTCTGACGCACACTAAAGTGCTCACAGACGACACACACACACACACACACACACACACACACACACACACACACACACACACACACACACACACACACACACACACACACACACACACACACACGTGCTTCACTAAACTATTGAGTTTTCTGTAGGAGGACAAAGAGGAGGGCTTTGCTATCAGTTCATTTTGTGTGGTCTTGGTCATAAAAAACACCCTGCTCTTTGACTGTGAAAGAGAGGAGGGGGGAAAAAGAGCCTGTCTTTAATTTTTGGGAAACCCATAAAAGTTTGTCGCTCCTTTCATATCGGCAGTGGAATTGAAAACAAATGCTACAGTCTCCCCTCCTCTCCTTTGAACTAGCCAATTATGGAGTTGTGAAAATAAAAATCAGTCTGTAGATCTCTTTACCCCCCTTTCTTTCCTCTTTGCCCCCCCACCCTTCTCTTGTTCAGGTTCTTTTTTTTTTTTCTTTCCCTCTCTCCTCCCCCCCTTGTTTTTGAAGAAACCGAGGGGGGATCACTGATGTCAAAGTCAAAACCAAGAGCATTAAGAAAACTGGCGAAATGCAATACAGCTGCAATCCAACATGACGCTAGAAAATAGGGCTGAGGAGCAGAAAGCCTCTCTCCCGTATTCCCAGGGCGCGCAACTGCTCCCGGCCTTGGCTTTGATCTCTTCAAAGCCTCCTGCCTCCTACTAGATGGAGAGTCTTGGCTGCCGCTCGTGAGCACTGGAGAGAGGCAGGCAGGCAGGCAGGGAGGTGGTGGTGGGGGGTGTTTGGCTGGGGATGCGGGGGGGGGTGGGTGGGGGGGGGGTCGTCTTTTCCTTTCCAGGGCTGAAATCAATCACAGTGCCGAGGCAATTATGTGTAATTCAACCCCAGCCAGATTAGTGACTCTTGTTACCTGAGCGACCAGAGCTCTGTAATCTGTGAGACACACCGGCCTCACCGGCAAAGGAGTAGCCAGGAACAGGCGAGGGCACTTGAGGGGAGAGAGGAGGGGATCGAGTTGGGGCGGGGGGGTGCTGAAAATCAGGCTGCCATGCTGCTGCCCAGCAGAGCAGAAAATCAGAGCACAATGGAGTGATTACACTTGCAGATGTAGCCGTATTTATGACGACGTGGACAGAGGGGAACAGAGAGAATGAGGAGCGCTGATTGCCATGGAGCTCGCTAGTTAGCGCGCTAACGAGCCAGGTCCCTTTTTGTGTTAAAACATGTGCGTGATGTCACCTCTGCTGTGCTTCGGAGTCCTCCCCCGCCCTACCCCACCCCCCGCTTCAGTGCCATATCTCTATCCCTCATGCCCTCCACAGTGAGCTCCGCCGAAATGCAAGCTCGGCCAAGGCTCCTGCCCCAGGCGCCCAATTTACTATGGCTGGAGAAAAACTCAGTGGCCCCAAGTCACAGAGGAAAACAGCGAAGCAATGAATGCTGTTCTTTTCCTGCTGCTGCAGTTCGTCTGATCTCTGCAACAGTTTCAGTGTCTTAACACACAGCGGTGTAACAATTTACGCCCTTCTGCTTTTTCATTTGGCTCACCGAGGAGATTTCTACCAATTATGCTTGCTCCTAGTTTAGTCAAATCTAGGGCGGGCTCCGAGTTTGAACCTTGCGACTAGTACTGCCTAACCTGCATTAAGATGTTATGTATTCCTATTTCTCTTAATAATCTGTGAGGTTTTAGAAACCATTAATTAGATGCTGGGTGGAGGGCAGAAGGAAAAATTGCAGATTCACTTTTTTTTGGAGGGGGGGGGGAGGCGGTTAATTGGAAATATATGATCGCCCTGGCTTTGAATCCTCCTTTGCACTCTGTCTGTAAGCGCTGATGTCACAGGGATGAGAACAAGGCTTTGTTTTTTCCCCCAGCAGTCACTTGATGCAGGATGATGAAACCCACAAAGATATCTAGCAAGAATGTGTTTGTTCATCTGATGAGCTCGCCTTGTGCTCCATGTTTCTTTTGATCATCGGACAGCTCGGCAGTGATGGAAAGCTTTTATTTTCCTCATGGGATGCGCGCATTAAATAAATTACACGTACAGTTACACAATGTAGTTGATCAGGACCGTAATGGCTGCGATCGTTTCAACCAGACCGGCTGACGGGGAAGTGGTACTGACTCTAAAAATATAAAAGGTCACGCTGAATGGATTATGTGGCAAGAATGGAGCCACCGTCCAGCTCGGCGGGAGCCCTTAAATCCACCATCAGCCATAACCCTCGGCTCAGGGGCCAGGTGACGCTTTTCATGTCCTCCAATGGACAGACATCACAGAGGCATCCTCCACTTTGAGCTGCCCGTCATCAAACAATGCATCAAAACATCAAATCAATCCACCCCCACTGTACCCCTATCTCAAGATGAAAGATGCGGGTGGGGGGTTCAGGGGGGGTACAAGAGCACACCACACCCCCGCATGTCAATTCTGCACTTCCACTCCTTTCGTAAGCCGTGGCACTTCCACGCAGAGGCAACAGTGCAGTGGAAAAGTGGCATTTGACTTTTATTTGGACTAGTTTAACATCAGTTATCCAAATATGTCCTTGCATCGCATCGTTTGTTATGAATGAGTGAGAACAGCTTATTTAAATTGCGTCAATTCACTGTGGCCTGTGTTTGAAACCTTTTAGCGCTTGTTACACATTGGTTAGTTTTGTTTATTTATTTACTTGTCAGTCTAAAACAAATAGTTAATTCCACTGATTTTTCCAAAGCAAAAGACTCTTCTTTAAACCCATTACAGTGCAAAAGTTGTCTGTTAAGTAGATGAAAAAATGAAATCACTCTTGCTAGTTATTCATATTTTATAGTTTGTTGATCAAATAAAATCAAAGTTGCAGCTCATTCAAATGAGACAAATGAGATTATATTAAGCATGTGAGAAGCCCAGTATTAATAAATCCAGCTAAGAGCTGAATTACAACCTTGTTGTGCTCATTATATGACTAATCATCCAGATTTGAGGCATCAGGTGCACAAGCGTGCTGTATGTCGCTGTAACCATATGCCCTGAGCCTAAGAAGTCCCTTTTGTGCCCCAGAAATTCCCCATTACCATTTCTTTAGGCATATCAAGGGATAAGCAGACGTTGTCCATTGCCATGTTGTACATGGTCATTGTTTTGTTTGTATTAAAGCCCACTAAACCCTGCCACAAAGCTAATTGACGGGGTGGAGTTTTCTTGTGACCGTTCAGATCCTTGGAGAGGTTCTTTAAGTGTTCCCGGCTTCTGTGGGGATGGAGAAAAGCCATTTGTTCGGAGGGGATCAGATTTGAATAGCTTTGTGCTTGCCATTCAGATCTTAGCAGGGGCGTGTGCACCCAGCTAGGAGAAAAAAAAACCCTAAAATGTGTGGTTTTGATTAATGGCTAATTCCACCCTGAAAGGCAGTTGTTGGTAGTCTTTACCAGTTAATCCCTTAAAACGTGGAATCACACCCAAACAGTGGGCTGCTGGTATTGTTGCACGGCCCATAATGCGAATGAGAGGAAAGGTTTGCAATGGGATCCACAGCCGTGAATGCTCCCCCTAGCTCTGCGGCACGATGCCTTATACCCTGTTCCACAAGAGTCGCACAGGTTGTGACATAATGAAAAACAGGATGGGAAATAGATGGATCGCGCACATCTTCAAAGGCAAAGGTGCACTAAGGTGAAAAGGGTAGTGGTGATGGCGGGGTCAGAAGTTCAGATCGATGCCTGAACTCAGGTGTTGTGGCACCCGAGGCAAAAAGGGTTTCTTGTGGTCTGCGCTTTAAAGATTACATAACCTCACTGAACCCTCTTACTAGAAACTGAATCCATACCTCTTTTTCCCTATTAATTTTCCTTCTTTGTTCCATTAAGTCATCAGTGTTACTCACTAAGCCATCAATATTTTTATTCTTTCTTTTCTTACGCACCATGTGGGTGGGTGTGCATCAGTCTGAGTGAAATACAGAAGGAAAACTAGGTCAGTCCTCTCTTCAGCTCAGGCAGAAGCGGCTCACATTCAAATCGCCTCCCCATCCACATTTTTCCTGGTGTGTGTGCCACTGAAAACCTTCCCAGCAAAAACACATCAGCGCCTCTACGCCCAGCCACCGCCTGACTTCGCCCATCTCTCTTTGGCTAGTTCGCAAGGCTAATGTTAACCTCCTCCTGTCTGCAATGTGAAATCCTGCATCGCCGCTCCTTTCTGTGCTCTTCTCTGCTAGCTGGGGCTTAGCGAGAAGAGCACTGTCTTTCGCGCTCGTCTCCACAAGTAGAGACACACAAAGACCCCCACCAGACTCTATTTTCCCCCCTCAACGCTGAGCTCCCAAATCCAAACTGACAGCCATTCATGCCCAGAATACCTGGGCGAAAGCTGAGGGGGGGAAACACTATCTAGGTGTAGCAGGCAAATCCGCTCTTGTTCGACGGATCTATGAAGCCTCCTGCATAAGGCAACTCATCAGCACTTTTCCTCCTATTCTGCACCTCGTTTTCTCTCCTCCCTTTCTCGCCTACTGTCGTATTGTACGGAGGCTAAGGTTTTAGCCCACTAGCCGCACAGAGTTAGCTTGTGCTGCGATTTTATTTGTGTACATGTCTTGGGGCCTTCGAGTGTTGTTGTTGAATGTGGATGTTGGCACCAATGCGTTGCCTGGCATGAATGTAGCTACTCAGCAGACCAGAGCCTGTTTCTAATGATAAATCATGCAGTGTGTTAATGCAGCAGTGGGATTTCTATAAATAGTTGCAGAGGGAGGGATGCTGATTGATTCAGAAGGGTGTGGGGGGAGGACTCCAAACATTTTTGTTGTATTCAAACACAGGGCTCCAAGATCTTCGTTCACCATGTGTGGTTTTTAAGTGCACAGCTGATCAGGTAGATGCATCATCAACACTTTTTTTTTTTTTTTTTTTTTTTATTTCCCACAGTCATTACACAAATCCACTGCTATACTAGCTGATTGGATTTTAAGGTAGCGCATCTCTAGAGTTTCGAAGCAAGTGATGGTTTTAGAAAAGCTGCCATGTTCTTTGTGAGGGGATAGATGCCTAGTGTGTGCTCGAGTGTGTGTGCGGTCTGTCTTTTTGTGTATGTGTTTGCAAGTGCGCTCGCAGGCCTGCTGACAGTGGCACTTCAGCAGAATGTTTGCCCTTTCCTTAGTCCTTTGATGTGACCAGGTCCCGCTGTGATAATGAGCCCTGTGCCCCGCCGCAAGGTGAACATCCTGCAGTTCGCCCGGGGCTCTGCCAGAGCAGCAGCCCAACCCCCCACCACCACCACACCGCACCGCCACCACACACACAGAGGCACAGAAGAATGGAGAAGCCGATCTCTGCTCAGCTTCCACACAGTGCATCATATGAACACACTGACAGCATTGGCTTGACACAGAAGCATCTTATGTAAAAATTCCAATGACTACTTAAATTATCTATAGGATGAGTGTGGTGACTTATATATAGTTTTTCTTCTATATCAGTAAATGTATTGAAAAATCTACAGCCTGCTACTACCTAGAGATGCATTGATTGCAATTTTCTCAGCGAATGCAGATATTTTTTTATTTTATTTTTTTTAAGTGAGGCCTTGCATACCAGCTTTCTTTCTAAGAACTATAATTGACAGCATAGCCAAACAAAAATCTACTTTTCTTCTTTATAGTCAAATAAATTATTAAACTTTACTCAAAGCTGCAGTAAATTGTAGGATCTTTTCTCATTTAAACAACTAGAAATAAGGTGCTCTGTTGCAGTAAGGAGTTACAGATAAAGAAAATGTGTTGCTGTATGCTCACCTTTACCTATCATATTTTACCTTAAACAAAAGCAGGTGCAAGAGATTTGTATAACAAAACAAATGCCAGTTACTGAAATTGTTTTCCAGGATCACCAAATCACCAGATAAGTCTGAACAGGATATCAACCCTTTGAGTTGATTTTCTGAGTGAGTTTTCTGAGTGAGTTTAGTGTTTAGGTTTGTTAAGATAAGATAAGATAAGATAAGATAAGATAAGATGGCCTGTTACATTTGTTTTCTTTTTTCTGTTCTTTTTTTTTTTTTTTTTACTTTTTACTGTCTGCAGTTTTTTTTCTCCTTTATCTGCTTTGATCTGTTGCTCATATCGAGGCTGCTAGCTTGTGACTGGCTCTGAGCTCTGGATAGCTTTAGCCACTTTCCCTCTGTTAGCTTCTTTAAAATGTCCGTCTTAAGTGAGTGAGGGTGAGTTAAATGTTTAGGTTTGCTTTTACATACGTTTTCACGGTCTTTTTTCACTCACACTGAAAAACTCTCAAATGACCATATCCACTCGCTTACAACATGTGACTGTGTATGGCACATGCCTGTGAGTGAGTGTGTGTGTGTGTGTGAGCTGTGCCTGTACCACTGTGTGTGTGTTCTGCATACATGGTGAGAGCCGGTTCGTAATCAGACATATATGACATTGGCTGATTTTGGTCCCTGGACAGTCGATGTCTGCTGCTAACAATGGTCTATAAAGCCTGTTCCTCTGCGCTTCATTTTTCTATTGTTGTCCAACATTTGTTAAAAACACAAACCAGTTGGTAATCAAGCAAATACGGACATTATACTTTATTGAGTACACCCGATGCTATCTTGTTGCATTAAATGGGTTCCAAGAGGTAGAGGTGTAACTGAGGCCTTCATAGTTCAAATGTGTTCCCAGTGGGAATTCTGGCTGATAGTCTGAAACAGGGTTGCCATCTTTACCTCTCATCTCAAGAATGACATGTCTTAATGTGCTTTTTTATTCTTTCACCACAGCAATCTGACCAGATCAGATCTACACACACCTGATGTATCGCTTTCAACATGACAGAAGTCACAGTAGTGGGTAGTGGCCTTGTGCCTTTGTGAGCTTCTTTAAATAAAAGATTGCCCTACACAGCATAAATAAGAGAGATTTCTCCCAGAACGCTTTCGTCATTCGCCTACCATTGTTGTAGCAATACCGCTCTGACCTCATCGACTACAAGCTGCGTGATGTACTTACCCAGGGCTTGATAACTATTCTGGAATATCTTGCATCACAGTCACGTCTGACTGAACCTGTGAAGAACATGATTGATGGTACATATGTCATGTCTGAAAAGGTTTTAGCACGTTGCTTGTTGTTGTTCAGAGAAAAAATGCAATACAAAGAGTCTCATTCTTTATTTATCTGATGAAACCCTATAAAATAAAACCCTGATTTTGCTTCAGTTACAGGAAGGAATTTGGACTACAGTTACCGTAAAACATAGTTTCACAATATGGAATAGATCACATGGCCCTATTCAAACCCTCTTCACCTCCTGTGTGCACCTTTTTACAGCCAGAGCTCTTTAAAAACAGACTCCCTGTCGTCACATCACTTCCATCCTACTTTCTGTGGCTTAACGTGTAAGGAGCAAAATGGCACCTGGATCATTTCTAATGTTCTGTTCCTTTTCCACTCTGTTTTTCTTTTTTAATAGCACCGCGACATATAGAAATTAAGAGTTGAACACTTTAAAAAGCGGATAAAGTCTTTTCATGTGAGGCAGGCACATTTCACACAAATTATCATCTTTGCTTGTTGAGAATGTCAGCGCGAGAGCCAGCTGCGATTGGTTTGCTCGGAGCGCACGCTTTTCATGCCAGCTGAGGGATGATGGGTAATCCATCTCGTCCTATTCTGACGCGGTGAGGAAAGAGACACTTGGCTGTTATTAGCTCTTTTGTGTTCACGTGCAGCATTTGTGTATTTAAGTTATTAAACGTGTGGTTAACACAACCTTCATGTAGCTTGAAATATTTTAACGCACGTCGTGTGTGTGTAGGTGGGGTTACTTAAAGTGTTTGACATCAGCTATAACTGTCATGTCTGTGGGTGCAGTGTCGGTATTTAGAGGGCAGCATGACAAGTTTCCTTGCCTGATACATTTACGCTGCAACTTGGCCACTAAAGCCATGAAATTGAACATATGGAGCGTGGCTATTTTTGCGCTAAACTCCACTCAGCTGCAAGTATAGGTTACCCTTTATATACCTCCTCTTTATTTTTAGTAACAGCCTTTAGTGTCACTGCACGTCTTCAACTACAGGAACCCTCAGCAGCGCTAAGAGAGAATACGGGATTTTTTTGATTGGAATATAATGAGGAGAGGTCAAAGGAGACATTTGGGAGGGCATCGCAGATGTATACTTCTCTCTGGGGCATGCTTTTCCTGTTATTCGTAGCCTCGTCCGCTGCTGTCCCTGTGGTTAGCTTCGCTTGTTCGTCTCATTACCCTCGGCACGTGGCGCTCCTTCACTCGCCGCCGGCCCGGCTTTCTTCTCCATTAATTGGGTTTCGTTACATTAAGCCCCCTGGCCAAGGGGCCATCCTGCCAATAAAACATCCCATTTTTAGCGCTCCTCTCAAAGCTGGTGGGGTTCAACCTGCTCTGCGAATGGTAATTGGTTATTTACTTAAGCTTCCTCAGGTTGGTCTCTGCTGATTTTTTTTTTTTTTTTTTTTTTTCTTTTTTTGCTACAAGGGGGAGGTACAGTGCCTTTTCATTCCCGTGCTGTAAAGCTACTACAGGAGAATGTTTGCTCACTTTTGTTGGGTAAAGGTTGCACAGCTTGCACACAAACACACCTGAGAGTGAACACCTGGTTATGAGGGCGACTCTGTAGGATTTCAGTAGTGGACACACCCTCGCTTCATACTCCCAACTACTGACATTTACAGAGCCTTTGTGTCTGTAATCTCGTCTTCTTCTTTGAGCCCATTATCAATGGAAACAGTAGCTAAAGATGTACTTAAACAGTCAAAGGAGGGTGTGGAGGACCTGTGATTCACTGTTGCTGAGAATCATATGTTCTTCTTTTAAAAACTTTTTAAGTGAAAATTTTCCTGCAAATCTTTGTTGATGGGGTTTATAATTACAGGCCAGTCCCATGTTGCATTTTCTCTCTGTGTTTCATTCACATCCTCGGCCCTCGCCTGCAAACCCTTTCCCTCCAGAGTGCAGAAAATCCTGCGAGGTGAGGTTGGGTTTTGTGGTGAAGGAGGGCTTCTCAGCGAATAGACTTAGCAGCATGAGAATCCATAGCCACCGTTTGAGCTGACATCTCCCCAGCTGTTTGTGAAACACCTCACACGGTTTCTACACACTTGATTGTAGCTGCGGGCGCAGAGAGTCCTCATTGCATATAAATTACAGAAGTGGGAAGTGATTATTATAAAATTCCCGCTTTCCCTTTTTTCCACTCCACTCTGCAGAAGTGGTATAATTGAGTGGAGTACAAAAGCTGTGCTGTGAGGGGAGAGAGATGCTTTAAAAAGGCAATATTGCAGGGATGGCTGTTCCGTACACCACGTAGACACACGTATAAACGTGCAAATTCTTGTTTTACCGACCGTGACACGATGTTGGTGGAATATGACAGAATACAAGATCACAGACGTCGGCGTGTCGTCAGAAAAATCAAGGCGGGATGGTGGGGGACAAAAAAACAACCCCAACAAAAACAAAACAAAAGTGAAACGTCCCATTTTTCTTCCCCACCCCCAATTTCAGACGGCATGCCAAGTCACTGGCTCCCCTTGCTAAAACACACTGGAGTGTCTCCTCCATGGAGGGCTTCCTGCCAGCTCCAGTTCCGCACAATGAATTTCTCTTAAAACCACATCTGAAGGGTTTTTATAAAAAAAAAAAAAAAAAAGAGGGCCGGCCAAGCCTGGATATGAAATTCCAAATGGAACGTTTTTCTTTTCAATCCTCGCCGCCTCTCTTCTTTCACTCTGCCTGAAAAATATGAATAGAAAGATCTTAAGCCTATTATTTCTCCTGTACAATAAAAGGGACCTCCAATATGGATGCCCTCCATTGCAACAGTGCCGCTACTGCTGCAGCCAGTATGGCTTCATGAAGGGTATGAGAAGGAATCAGATTAGGACATGGCGTGACCCTCATGGCTGTTGTCAGGAGTTGGGTGTCTCCAGCTCCTTTATTCAGGAAATTGATAATGGTGTCAGTTTTTAATATGTTTAAAAAAAAAAAAAATTTTATGGTGGTAAAATGTTGCCCCAGCGATGCCTCTTTGCATGTAATCAAATAAAAAACCATCTAAACCAGGATTTGGCTTGACCCTGATACGGTTTGCACAATCAAATTTTATGTATATCTAGAGTATAATGAAGCTGTTGGAAGCCTGAAGGACAATTTATTTCCTTTCCTTTTCAAAAGTAAACTACGGTTAGGCCATGCAATTTGCGTAAAGTGTGCACCCGAAATGGGCATAAATTTGCTATTGGTCACATAGGCCTGCAGGTTTTTCCCTGGTGGATCTTTTTTTTTTTTTCCCCCCACAATGGAAGCAGTTTATTAAGAAGTTGAGAAAAATGGGATTTGACAGCTGTAACTGGGAAGAGCACAAAAGAGGGCTTCTCCACTGTGGCAGTAAAACTCAAGCTTTCTTAGGTGCTAAGAAGTTAGTCGCCCTGCTTTAAAAGGTTGTTTTAAATGTTTGCTTTTTTTATCGTAGTTCTGTGTGTACGAACAAACATGAACTTTTTTTTGTTTCCAGCTGGCTTGTCTTTCAATATTGGGGAGCATGGCAGGTTTTAAAGATAGCCTTCCAGGTTCTTATCTCATTCCCACAGCGTAACAAATGGGAGTGGAGAGGCGTAAAATAATATGTGTGAGAATGCTGTCATTTAGCCCCTGGTGGAGGCATGTCTCAGCCACTGTAGGCCTAGTTAGTCCCCTCTTTTTAGGCTTAGCAGCCTTGCTAATAAGCCTAACCTTCTTAAGGATGAGGCTGGACACTAACCTTTGGCTCTTTGTTGACCAGGGTCAAAGAATGCAACACACCTGGGCTGGTGTGAGAAAATTACACCTCTACATCCTTGGCTTAGTTTTCAGGCAGGGCTTCTCTTGTGTGAGAACAAACTTTACCACATGTGCAGTGCAACCTGTGCTTTATGGTGCCGTAACAGCCCCGTCTTCAAACCGGGAACTGAATTGGCCTGAGGAGATGAGATTCCCGGCATGATTTGGGACCCTGATGAGAATGGTTCATGCAGCTGGACACGTGCACACACATACCACACGTACTGCTCTTTGAGGACATTCCCAAAAGGTGGTGAGATGGGGGGAAGATGGCTGGGTTCTTAAGTTGAAGCTGGTGCCAGTCTGCGAGAGGTTCAGAAAAACTCAGACATTCCAGCCACCCCTGTGTCCGAGGGGTTTTTCTGTGTGTGTGTAAGTGGGTGAGGCGGGGCACCAGTCACCACTTAGCACTGCAGGAATGTCACCTTGGCACACATGTCGCTAGACAACAAAGCGAGGGCTAATAAAGAACAGTCCATTTATTATTATCATCCTGTCATAATTTGATTCTTATCCTAAATTTAGATGGGTATCTTTAACAACGCTGCTAATCATGTGACTGTTTCTAGGAACGAAATCGATTTGAGTTTCCTAAAAACTCGGGAGAGCTCATTGGGAGCCGCCTGGTGTAAGTGGCGTCTCACCCATCGGTGCACCGCCGTCTCTCCCGATTAGCCATATATCCTGTGGAGGTGATATTTTGACTTCAGCTCAGCTCTGGGCTCAGATTGTAAATAGTAGATTTAGCATGGCTAAGCATTACCATGTGTTCAGTGCAGCTGAAGCATGTAAGCGCTGTTGGCTGGGGGTTGGGGGGTTTTCGGGCCTGGTTCGATCTATTTTAGTTTTCCAGAGGAAGCTCTCTCTCACTCTTTCTCTCGCTCTCCGTCTCTCTGAGTCAGCCTGGGATGAGGGGTCTGTGGCCAGGCCACTGTTGACGTGATTACCCCTGCATTAAGTACCGCTGCAGACATCTGTCTCACTCACGCTCTCTCCCCATAGCCAGAACCCCCACCCGCACCCCACCCCACCCACCTTTCTCCTCCTCCTCCATCCCTCATCTCTTCTTCCCCCGGCTCTTGGTCTGTAATGAACTCCCCTTATTCACCAGCTAATGACTGCCTTTGATCTCCCGCCTAAGACCTCTGCTCTGACTCTACCCTGCAAGTCTCTCTTTTCTCTCCCTTCCCTTTGCTCTATCGCTTGCTCGCTTCTATTCGCTCCACCTCTGTTTGCATCTTTCTCCCCTTTTCTGTCTCAGACATGCTCGCGCACCTCTTTTGACTTGTTTCTTCTTTTTTTTTTTTCCTCCTTTGGGGGATGTGGGGATTTTCAAACCTGCTGACCTAGGCTAAACAAAGTTTTGAGCTGCTGTGCCCAGGATAGTAAAAAGAGAAGAAATTCAAGGGATGTTTTTAAAAGTATATATATTTTTAGTAACTTCTTGACCATCCAATTAAAATCAAGAAGGCACTGTGCTGCTGCAGAGCAGACCACCTGTACTGTATGAATCATGTGTGAGGGAACAGGGCCCCTTTTTCAGATGGAATAACGTAATAAAAGGCATCATCTTTTCACAGCATTTTAAAAAAAATAAAAATCTTTTTGCATTTTTCTCCACAGTCCAACAAAGTCCCGGTGGTGCAGCCGTCTCATGCAGTCCACCCGCTCACCCCCCTGATCACGTACAGTGACGAACACTTCGCTCCAGTGTCCCATTCTGGCCATCACCCCCAGGATGCCAACAACAAACAAGGTAAGACACCAAAGAAATGCCACAGCAGTATCTGCTGTTCTTATCCCACATTTGAAATCCTTTTATCACACTGCGTGGAACTAAAAGGGATCATTTCTTTATATATATCTATGTAAAAGTGAACACAAAAACCGGGGTTTGCTGTGGCACTGAACACTTTGTTGGCAGCAAGCTTTTACTGACTGAAAGAGTGAAAACTGTAGAAGAATATGATGAAGGAAGCCGTCACCAGTGCTCCTAATGAGGTCACAGACACATTATAGGTCACCTGTACTTGTTAATACAATAAAATGTGACATTGAAATGGATTTTTGCACCGTATTCGCTTCCAGATGATCACATGGCAGCTTGATATGGAGGCATCGATGAACCCTGACTGCATTTAGTTCTTTTTGCATATATGTCTGGATAGACAGGAATCAGGAGAGAGAGGGGGAAAAAAGTGTCGCAGTAAAGTCATCCTTCCTATCATCTCAAAGTGTGAGCTCATTTGAAGCAGCCTGTGGGATGGCACACTGAGCTCTGCTGCCCTCTCCCTCTGCACTCTTTGCCTCTCAGTTATAACATCAAGCTGCAGCTCTGACAGCTGCGGAGGAGCTCCTGAGCCGTTTGGGAGCAAGCTCCTCAGCCCTGCACAGCTGGAGACTTTGGCAGCTTCTCGCTAATGCAAGGAAGAAAGGAAGCAAAAAAGACGTGGCCCATCCGCAGTTTTGTCCCGCACCTTGTCTCTTTTCCCTGCTTTCTTCTCCTGCGGCTGGCAGTTGAAAAAAAAGAGGAGGAGGGATCAGACAAGATGTGGGCGATGATGATGATGACGATGATGATGTTGAGGCTCGGAGGTTCTGAGGGACCAGCTATAAATAACAATGTGGAAATGAGCACAGGAGTACACAGAGTAGCAGAGATGAAGGGAGCGGGGACATTTAACGAAACGGTGCTCCACATATGTCAGAAAAATCACACGTCTGACATGTTTTGTCGAGGCAGGAGAGGATAAACAGGTAGCAGAATGAAATAATGAAGGCGCCGAAGATTTAACAGTTGTGTTGTCACGTTGTACAGTCTGAGGAAAAACGCTTCACACCCGTTTCACTGTTCACGTTGGGTCTCTGACAATCAAGAGCTGAAAAGAGCCCTGGAGGTCCTTCTTCTCCTTCTTTTTTTTTTTTTCGTACTATTTGATCTTTTTGCACCCGCAGCCCAACAGAAATCCATGTCCAAGCGATCCGGTTGCAGAATTAGCAGCAAATGATTTCCCTAGGCATATTCATGTGTGTGGATATCAGAAGAGCTAAGCCAAAATGCTTAAAACGAAATCTCTCTTATTCTTTTTTTTCCCCCCTCTCTCTCTCACTCTCTCTCTCTCTCTCTCTCACTCTTTCTCTCACACATATCGACCAATTGCCGCTCTGCACTCCTTAGCGGGCTCAGACTTTGATCTGCTTGTTAATTATGAAAAACAATCATGGATTTTCTCATTATGAGCCCTAATATGCACAAGGCCTGCAATGAGGGATGGAAGGTCGAGCGGAGGGGAAGAGGAGGGTAGCGGGAGGTGTGTGTGTGTGGGGGGGGTAAAGACATATAACATGAATTTGATTAGTGAATACTTTTTTAAAATCCTCTTTTTATTTGTTTGTTTTGTTTTTTATGGTGACAGTCACATCGGTGTCACATGTTCAGAGTGGAAACGGGAGCGTGAAGCTTTGTCGGGATGTCAACGGGAACTGAAAAGGGGGGAGTGAGTAATTAGGCACCTTAGGGGTGTGAGTGACAAGGTTAACACGCCGGGGCGCTCTCTTCTTCCCCTGCTGCTTCAGCTATCGCCTGCTTCTCTTCTGCCCTCAGGAGAGCCCTAAAGGAGTGTTAGGTGGTGGATTAGTAGGCAGGGGAGTAGCGCTATCCATGCTATGAATCCAGCGTTGCAACACTGGCTTTGGAGATATAAGCCTCCCACTCGGGCAGCCTCTCTGAGGAGGGAGGCCCCCTTCAGACCCCAGCCTGGAGAGAGAGAGAAGGAGGAAGAGAAAAGATAGAGGCAGGGAGAAAAGGCTGGCTCCAGCAGGGATTAGAAGATGGTGTTAATCTGGAGGCATTTGCCCTCTTTTCTTTGTGTGTGTGTCTGCGTGAGCACACATGTAGGCACATTCCAGTTGCCTGTGTATAAACCGTATTTGCTGGTATCTTCAGATTTTTAAGTCTTATTGTTACTTGCACAACTGTGAAATAAGAAGGGGGGAAAAAATGTGTGTTAAGACAAGAAAGCGTGAAACCTTACAGATGTTAAGCGTTCGTCGCCCTGCAGCCCATTTCTCACTAAATCTTCTCACAGAAAGATACCCCTTGACCTTGAAGCCCAGCAAGAGCAGGCGAGCTGGAGATAGAGGAGCTTAGTCCTGGAGATCCACAGACAGCTAGTCGGTGTCAATCCTGTGTCTACAGGGAGAGCCACAGCCTCTGTCATAAAGATGAAGCCTCAATTATCCAGCTTAAAGATGCTGAAACACACTGGAAGGAGTCGAGCTTAAGCGGGGAAAATATTATCCCCCCTTTCACGGGTTGATAATGTTAGGTCAAGAAGCCATGCTGATGCCCCGGTTTGTGCCCTGTTCTGAAATTGGCAGTTCATGACTTTAACCAGAATGTGTAGCTGAGGAATATGCAAACCTGATGTTAATCCTAACTTTAGGTTCCTCGAAAAATCTCCCTTATGGACATATTTTAGCAATTATTCAAGAAGTGTGTATATATATATATATATATTTTTGCTAACCTGCTGCTGGTGCTGTTTCCTTCTTATCTGCATTCTGCCTATCTAATAGTTGTGTGTTGCTTTTTTTCTTTTGTTTGTCCAGGAATGCCCAGGCATCACCCCGGACCAGACATGCCCAACTTCTACTCCTTGTCTCCTGGAGGAGTTGGGCAGCTCACATCACAGCTGGGATGGTGAGTCACAGGCAGATTAAAGCAAAAGCCTGCACGACTGATTCATGCAAACAGGGACCAGAAACTATGCAGCGTTTATACATCTTATGGACAGTGACACTGTACCAGCTTTGTGTACTGAATAGAGAAGTACTGGCCTGGAACAGCAGCTTCCTCTGGGAGGTCCGCCTCCGGTGGTTTGTGCTGCGCTGCTGCGGCCACAGCCACACCACTCGACTGTGTGCCCAGCACATGTCAAACACATCACCGCATTCGTGCCCCTGCATAGCCATATGGCTGCTTAACCATCATCAAAGCTTTCTGGAAGCGCTTCTCTCTCTTTCTTTCTCTCTGAGACTTACTTTAAGTGCTTTTCTTCAGCCCTGTTCCACTGCATCCTTGTTACTTCCTGTGCTTTTTTTTTCTATCCCCCAAACATATCTCTCTCACTTTCCCCACTATCTCTTTCTCTGCTGGCTTTAGGGCAAACACTGAGTGAAGACAGATGTAAAGTCCAGGATCAGGACACTTGATCACACATGACCAGAAGTCTCCACCACCTTTCCTCCTCATGCCCTTGTAAATCTGACTAACCCACTTTTAATTTAAGAAGTTAGGCTAAGGACACGCGGCTGTTTAATTTAAAAACAAATTCACGTTTTTCTACACCCACTGATTTTTGGTTTCTTAGGCAGAGGCTATACCTAGCAACAAGTCTGTTGGAGTGAGGGAGTGGTGCATTTGCACTTTAGAACCATGTTGTTTGACACTTCACTTTAATTTTTTTATTCATTCATTAAAGAGAAGCTATAGCCATGTTGTTAAAATCTAACAATATTATAAACTATTGATAGAAAAGTTTGAAAAGTGAGATCTAATCACAAATTCTGAAATATGACAGTAAAAACACGGTGCTTGATCTTGAGGTGCAACCAATCATTGGCTATAGTCATGCAATTGTCACACACACCATATGCAGTCATGCATATGGTGTGTGTGACAATTTCTAAAGTCATATAAAACAGTTCCCAATCTTTTTTTTTTTTTTTTTCTCACTTTAATGCCATTTGGAACATATTTTCCACTCCTCTGATCCTCTTCTTAGTCTTTAATAATCAAAATCTCCTGTTATTGCAGGTTCCCACACCACATGGTGCCAGGTCCCCCAGGTCCTCACGCCACAGGAATCCCTCACCCGGCTATCGTCAACCCACAGGTCAAACAGGAGCCGCCTCATGACGGTGACATCATGCACATGTGAGCCCTGCAAACACAAAAAAAATGCCTTAAAGCTCATGTTGTCACTCCTCTATCAGCAGTTTTTGAAACAACAAACTTCCAGGTATTTGTGTGCTCCTCCACCCGCTACAGGAGGGCGATGTAGCGCCTCGTTCTCATTCTCTTGATGCGAGCAGATAAATGGCGAGGGCCCACGCTCTGCTGATAACAGGCCTATGCTTCATTTGGCCTCTGGGATCACAACACTCTTAGCCGACAACAGATACAGGTCCTAGATTAGTGCTCAGAATTCACATCCCCAGCGTGTGCAGTGGGAAGTGCTGTGAGAGCCCTGAAGTGGTTATCACTGATATTTCCATTATTCATGGACATCCTACCAAGACTGTACTGGTATCAAAAAGGTTGTTAGAAAGTAAGTCGAGCAGTGTTTTCTTTTAGCGCGAGAGCATTTGGTTTTAAGCATTCACCAGTGTGCTGCGGACAAGAAAGTTTGGTTGCCATTACTGGTGAAGTAATCTCTCTGCATGAAGGGCTGCAACTGTACAACTGCACATGATTAAAGAGGCCGGGGCCCATGGCGTGGCAGCCCCTCTCACGCTGCCTCGCCATTGGTTGAGAGCAGCCAGACCCTCACTGCTTTTGTCGCCAAGGCGGCACCATAATTTCCTTCTCCCGTTGCTTTGCATTTTTATTTATTTTGCTTATTTTCTAACTTTTTTAGCGTTTTCTTTTTCTCACCTCCTCCACGTTGTTGTCGTATTCCGTTTCTCTACAGGAAGCCGCAGCACGAGCAGAGAAAGGAGCAGGAGCCCAAAAGACCGCACATCAAAAAGCCGCTAAACGCCTTCATGCTCTACATGAAAGAGATGCGTGCGAACGTGGTTGCCGAGTGCACGCTGAAGGAGAGCGCCGCCATCAATCAGATCCTGGGACGAAGGGTGGGTCGCGCAGTATACCGATACGCCGATCTCGGGCTTTCTTTCTTTTTTTCCCCTAGTTTATCTTTGCTGATTGAGTTGAATTGTGGTGAGATCATAGTTTATGTCATGTTCTCTGAGGAGGCTGCCCGATTAGCTGAAAAAGTGAAAAGATTTCTCCCCTTTATTGACAGTCTTTATAAACTGGTTGTGATTATTGTCCTGATGATTGCCCAAGCCAGTTACTTCCCCTTTCCCCCTAAAGCCCCACACCCACCTCTCTCTGTCTTTCAACAGCACAGACACAGGCTGCCTGTCTAACTGACATTTAATCAGATTGGCTTTAATAAAATATGCCTGGATAATGGCACGGTTGGAAATGACAAAATTTGTTCCTTTTGAGGATTGGGAAAAGAGTGGAACCACAGAGCCATGTTAAAAGCCTTAACGAATAGGCCTGGCGGTTGAGGCAGCCAGCCACAGCAAAGCCTAGTTTGTGGCCTGCGTAGGGTAATTGCTTGCTGACATAGTTTGAATAAAAAGCACTGCTAAATTGGAAGCAGTGTTTTGATATGAAATCAAAGTTTTTTTTTCCCCCTTCTTGTCTCCACCCCCCTCCCCCCTACTTTTTTTCCTGTCTTTCCCTCACTCTTGCGCATGTTAATCTCTTCATCATGTCCCCCCCCCCCCCTTCTTCTTTGTGTCTTTCATCCCCCCGCTTTTTTTTTCTTTTATACACATGTGGAAGTTGAAAAGTTTTTTTTTTTTTTTTTCCCCCCTTCTATACCAAAACACCAGCGCACGCCTCTACGCAGAGAACATGCAAGTGCATGCCAGTAATTGACTGTATGCTATTTTTTTTCCTCCCCCTTAATCTCCTTTGTACTGAAACAGTGGCATGCTTTATCTCGAGAAGAGCAAGCTAAGTATTACGAGTTAGCCCGCAAGGAACGGCAGCTCCACATGCAGCTCTACCCAGGCTGGTCCGCTCGAGACAACTATGTGAGTATCAACAGAACAGACTGGCAGAGGTGCGCGTGCGTGCGTGCGTGCGTGTGTGAACGTATTTGTGTTGATTCATGTTTGTTTATGTCAGCGTTGCATGACTTGTTCTTAAAATGCCACACAGGAATGACACACACACACACACACACCAACACACTAATTTGCACCAGTCCTCCTCCATGCTAATGGGGTCCATTTGTAGACCCTTTGTTTCAGCCTAATGTGTAATTCATAACGCTGTGATTCACTGTTATAGTGCCATCCACACTAAAATGGATTGTAGTATCACGGACACTATTATTGCCATTGTGAGTGAAAATTGCCTGGTAATGGTTACGGCGCTCTTTGATGTTCCATATCGGCTTCGGATGTAGAAAGCAACTGTTAGACTGAGTCGAGGAGGCTGGATTATACATGCAGCGTTCAGCAGTAGCAACCTCTGCTCCCCCAGCTGCCCGTTTTTTGTTTGGTTTTTTTGTTTGTTTTTTTGTTTGTGAATCTGGGTGGTTCAGCTGGATTTTTAGGATGAAGCCTGTGTTTATTATTACAGCATTTATGTGTGCTTACATGCTGCTGGATGAGAGTCTAAATGTGTTATTGAGTGACGTGTGACGTGTATGAATCTTTGTGATTGTGTGTGTTTGGGAGAGAGAGAGAGAGAGAGAGAGAGCGAGCACCAGCCTTTATTTAAAAGTGTGGCTCCAGCACTCACATTCACTCCACCACCAAAGTGCTTTGTGGTGTTTATCTGCCTCCCCTCGGACACCGACAGCATCCCTCCTCCTTCTGCCTCCACGGCTCCACTGCCAAAATGCCTCGCTGAGGTGGGGTGTGTGTATGTGTGTGTGTGGGGCGGGGGATTGTTCATAGCTCTGCTCCCAGTGAAGCACAGCAGAGTTAAAGATGCGCATCATCGCTGCATTGGTGACATTTGGGCCGGATCCTGTTGAATTTCCTGTTTTCTCAGTAGTTTTGATGTTTAGAAGGGGTTTAGAGGAATGGCTTTGTATGTGGCACACGACGAAGGTAAAGATAATGGGTAGTGCAAAGTAAATGGTGTATCCTGGTGGAATTAGTTATTCTGTGACCGCTCCCACAATCACAGTCTTACAGACAGAGCATCGTGCCTGGAAACACCCAAAATAGGTAACACACTGGCGTGGAAAAATCGCGTATCATTCATAGTTTTGCCGTGCACCCCCTCCCATCTCTCCCCACCCTTTCTCTCACCCACACTCACTCAGCTTCTCTTCTTCCCTGTCTGCCGCGGCAGTAGAAGGCAGATTAGCTCATGAATAAGTGGATTAGCAGACTTTGCAGCAGGAAACCAAAGTGCTGCTCATATTTGACTAGAACGACTCTACACTGCTATCTATACCTATAGTCTCCCCCCTGGGGATTTAGCATAAGCTAAAAAATCCTTACGCACTCCCACCACCTCACTGGAAAAACGAGTGCCACTCTTCACAGCCTAATTGCAGTGAGCGTTTTTAATTGCACTTCATGTTAATGTTTGTCATTTAAAAATTACGAGGGGGGGGGACTTCAAAGGTAGACGCCGAGCTGTCATAACAGCAGAACTTTCACTCGGCCGGGGATGGCCACACTTCAACAGGCCTGAAAACTATGGAAAGGCGGTCGAGAGGAGGTAGAGCACACTCGATACGAGATCAGGCTCTCCATCAGCCCGTCCCTCAGTGTCGCAGTTTGTGGTGGAGTCCAGAGTCTGGGTTGATGCTGGTTGGATGCCCAGCAGGGGATGAGTGAACATGGCAGTCAGCAGCAGGATATCAAGAGTGGTCTAGTGAGCGTGAGTGCTGGAGCCACACTTTATGCGTTCCTCTGTATATTTTTTAGGGAAAGAAGAAGAAGCGGAAGAGGGAGAAGATGCAGGAATCGGCCACAGGTATGAGACGCTTCCAACTCCTGCCTCCTCGCTCATTTGAGAAACGCCGTTGTTTGTTGGTTTCATTGTGCAGTTGGGAATCACTTCCACCATCTTTCTGTGGGGTCGTGTTTTACAGCAAATTGCCGCATTTGCAGTAATGTTCGCCCTGTGAAACAAACCACTAACCTTCCATTGACTGACAGCTAGTAGAATCAGACTAACCAAACTAACCCACTTACTATGCTCATTCTAGCCTCAGACTTGACTTGTGTACACCCCTTCATTTATATGTCTCTATCCCCGTCTTCTCATATTACACCTACTTTGGGATTAGTCTGTCCATTCTATACGACTGCTTACGGATTTCTGGGCTTTGCATTATTTGTTTGCCTGCTGCTCTACAGTGTGTCTTTCTGCTGACCTTGTTTAGCTGCGCTTCTGAGCCTCTTCCTTACCACTGCAACTGTAATCCACTGAGAATTACTTCTTAAGTAAAATGTCAGTACTTCCTTTTGGTCTGTACAACTGTATAGGCCAGATGGACGGTTATGATCTTTTGCCGTCCGGATACCCTTTTTTAAAAAAAGATGCAATTTTCTGCAGGTACAGGCCAGAGAATGAAAACGGCGTACATCTGAGAATATGGTAAGACAACCCCCCCCACCTCTATGCCCTCCCTGTCTGGTCCAGTTTGATATATGTCAAGCTTTTTCTTTATCCTTCTTTTTGTTCTTTAAAAAAACTGCTAAACACTGACTTTGAGAGAGTATGTGCTCACAGACTAATCCTAAAAAGGTCCACCCTAACCATAGTCATTGTGTCAGCTGTGTTAAGGCCTGAAGAGGGATTGTGGTGTGTGTGTGTTTGTGTGTGCGTGTGTGTGGTTTGCTCAATGGCCTCAACACAATATACATTGAATTTTCTGCATGCAAGCGTATGTATGTACTGGTCAGTTCAGTGTCTTTGTGTTGGAGCTGGTTGGATGAGAACTCGTACGCTGTTCGGGGGTAAAAGTGTCCAAATAAAGTAAAAATATTGCTTAATAAATCATGCAGCTCATGAACTCAGTGTTTTCTAAACATGGCATAAATAATACATCTGAAACTTTTTTTTTTTTTTTTTTTTTGCTCTGGTGGAGGCTAGGATATCAGCTCAGCCCCATATGGGCTACATGTGTTGTCTTTCTCTGCGTCTTTGTGAAGCAGGGCAGGATCCAGCAGCTTGTCTGGCAGGAACTTAATGAGATGCTATACCTTTAATAAGATTTCATGGTATCTGGGCTTTCAGGGTGTCTATAATGCTCTCATAACAAAGGCACAATGTAGTCTCTCGCTCCCTTGCTTTTTCAACACGTTATCAATACGTAGAGAGATATCGATCCACACCAAATGTCAAAAAAGGCCTCACTGAATTGTCACCTGTCCTTTTTCTTCCTTTTTTCTTTTTCTTAAGAGGAGGATTACTAGTCCCAGTATGTGGTAAAGGCAACTCTATTCCCCCCTCTCGATCTTCCTGACTCTCCTTGAGTCGCTCCTCTGCTTCCCTGTCTCTCCCTCCCTGAGAGTCTGGTAGCATCCTGTTATTCCGCTTCCTTTTGGCAGCAGAAAAAGCCGGGCAGATGTGACAAATCTGGTCTTACGTCGAAATCACCCCTAACCAGACAAAGGTTTTCCACTTGATCGATTCCTGACCCAGTGGCTCTGCGAACCCAAAATTGGGCTTCTTTTCTTTCTCTGTCTCTCTCCTTTTTTTGTGACCACAGCCAGTTTTCAAAGAACAGAGAGCGCAAGCGCTAAAAAGCACTTTATCTCTGATCCAATAATTAGCAGTGCCTAGCCGCAGCGGGATGGACACCCTTGCTGATTCTCAGTGACAGCCTTAAACTAATATGCATAATACCAAGGATACTGCCACAACTCCCCAAGCCCTCAATTTATGCAGATCCCAAAGAGCTGGATTGAGGTTAGCTTGCTGTAGACGCCAAAAAGCATCTTTAAATGAACTCGTTTGTCTATTCCTTTTCATCTGTCCGCGCCTCTAACCCATCTGTCTCTCCCCCGTTATGCAGAATCTGCAAAGAAATCTGTTAACGAGTTAATTTTGGGGACTCTGTTGTGAACACCTCTATTGTACGGAGGTTCAAGCAAACGTTTGCTTTGTCAGATTTTATTTTTAGCATTCGGACAGTCGTGATGAAGAATATTCTGGTGATGTGCTGCACTGACTTTGTGCATTTTCATATTAAATGACTATTTTTAAAGGCCTGGCCAGCCAGGAGTTGAGCCTCAGAGCAGCATTTTATGGCGTGATGTCGGTTCCCTTTGTTATCTTTAGCATGTCAAACAGTGGGTCCACCACACAGCTGGCTCTCACCACAGTACAGCAACTCTTAGAGAAGTCATTACTCTGACATTGTGAAATTAGAGTTTCCGCCCGTCTCTCTTGCCGCTCTACACTGAGTGGAAATTACTCTTTTTGCACTTTTTTAAACTCCTCTCCTCTTCGCTGTTTCTACACCTCTTTATTTTGGTTCTGTCCATCTTGCTTCCTCTCGTGCTGTTAGCCTTTTGTCTGACTAAGCCCTCTGATTCACAGCCTTTGAGATAGTTATCTGGCTGAGACCCCTACATGCCCCCGAGGCTTTCTCCCGTTTCAGCCACTGCACATTTTTTTCACATGGGGGAGACACTCCTAACAAAGGTGGCTTTTTAATCTGGCTAACAAGGGCCCCCAGAGTCGCCGTAAAGCTGCATGCAAGTTCACAGTTTTTGTTTGTTTGGGAGTTGCCACAAACCAGGCACGAGGTGGTATTTCTTTTTTTTTTTTTTTTAATCAGGTGGTCCTGGATATGCATTATGAACATCTGCAGAGTGTATCAAAGGTCATTTGGAACCACACGCCCTGCTCCAGAAGCATAAAAAAAAGTGTTGTTTAAGCAGAAGCTTTGGTGGCCACTCTCGCTCATCTCCTCTTGTCCGTCTCGGTCGTGCTCCAGCTCTGCTCCCTCTGATGTGTGCAGCAAGAAGTCAGCTGTCAAAAGACTTTGATGAGCGAGGAGGGAGCGAGCGCGTTAGGGGAGAGCGAGGGCTAGAAAAGGCCCAGAAGAAAATCCCCCAGCAGACCCCATTCTCCAGAGTTCGGAGTTTACCCAATCTCAGTCAACCGCCACTCATCCTTCAGTCTCTGTTCCTCATTTTCTGCCCCCCCCTCCCCTCTGTCTTTATTTGTCGCCTCTCATCTTCTCCCTCTCTCAGACCCTCATCACTCTCAACACATTGCACAAAATCTGAGCAGCCAGCCACACACTCAGGCTGCAATTAGGCAAGATTCAGCGTCTGCCTCCATTTCCAGAGTCATTTCAATTTGGCAGCGAGCCTCTAGGCCACTGCGGCACAGCCCAGTGCCTCCACACCCTGCCTTATTAGTGACCTGGGATAATTGGGGAAGGAATCCGGATTGCGAAACTGACTGTGGGTCTCGCTCTGAGCAGCATGCGGGAGATCAGAGGATGTTTTTAAAACTGTATCCAGAAAAAAAAAAAAAAAAAGTGGTGGGGGGATAGTTATGTGTAGGAGGTGGAGGAGAGATTTTAAATCAGAGTGACGCCCCAGCTAATGTTACTTTAGGTAGGAAATGGAATCGGAAATGTCTGCCCCCACCTCCACAAAGCATACACTGTGAAGTAAAACTACTCTCTCAGCACTTAGCATGTGAAGCCTCAGTTAAGTGTGTGGTTTTCGCTCAGAAGTAAAAAAATCTTTCACGCTGACATAGTTGTCTTATCCTGGCTTGGCAGCCTTATTTCACACCTTTTTCTTTTCTCTTGGGGGGGTCGGGTGGGGTGGGACAGGGGATGGAGTAGAAGGCTTCACATGGGAATAAATGAAGCTGTACTTCTCCTGTTGTTTAGACTGGGGCCTGGAATTTGTTTTGATTGAGTCACGGGCCTATTGTGTCGTGGTTTGGCCAGCTGCGGTAACAGCATGAGGGTCCAGTCTCATGGCTTTTTTGTGATGACTTCTCTACTTCCTCTCTTCCTCTCCTCCACCCCCCTCCATCATTCCCCCTCCGGGGGCTCCTCGAGGCATTGCAGCCTCTCGGAAGAGGCAAAAAATATGTGACCTCCATAAAACGCTCCCCTTGTGAGATGCTTATCTGTGAATTATCAGAATGAAAGAGCCCCAGGTAACACGGCGCAGGCAGGAAAAGGACGGAGTCGTGTTTATTTTTATTCTTCTCCAGTCAGTTTTGGTTGTTAAGGAGGCTAAATGACTATCCCAGCTCTTCTTCCACTCGTTTTCGCTGCCTCGTTTCGCACTACTCCACCTCTTCCTGCTCCACTCCTCTGTCCTGATGCTGAATATAAGTGGCGGCGGAGGCCCTTTGAAGCGAGACCACAGCAGAGGGAACAGTCATTGTGCAGGCTCTTTGAATGTGCCGCACCACCACCACCCTCCTCCCTGACGTCCCCCGGCCTGCAGTGGCTCAGACTGAGCTGTGCGGGGGCACATGGCCAGACTTCACCCCCCAGCAATGCCTCCTCAGATGTGGGCAACACCTCACCACTCCTCCCCACACCCTCCTGTGCTCCCCCCTAGTCTCACCCACACATGCCTGAGGTTTGGGCTTTTGGGTGACTCCCCCTCTTCCTATTCCCCCATTTGACCACAGCCAGACCCCACCCTTCCTCACACTCCAATATTTTATGCAGGCACTTTTTTCGCTTCTCATATTCCTTTTTAAACTCTTAGTTTCTGATAACGCTTGTGAAACCAATACAAACCAATGTTTTCACTTTTTTCCCCTTTTTTAATGGGTATTTTCTTTCATGTCGAATGTCTCAGAGCTGAACATAGCGCTGACCGTGCAGACCCTTTTGTTCATAGCATTGCCATCTTCCAGGTGTTTCTTCTAATGGGCCGTCTATTACGGTTTCCCACCCCCTTTTTTTTTCAAACATTTTTTTTGTCATTAAGAGCGTCACTGTAACACTTTTTATAGAGCTGTGGCTCCTTTGAAAAGCTGCCACCAAAGCTGGTTGTGCGATACAAGGCCAAGGTCATAGCCGAGACACTCCAGCACACCAGGCTCGAGTCTGGGCCTGAGAAACAAAGCAGCTTAGGTAATCTGCCTGCACTGCTGGCTTGTTTACAGCCTAAAATCATCCAACTGTACTTGTTTCTCGCCCTGTCAGAGAGCAATACAAGAAAAGTTTAAAAAGGTGATTCCTGCTCAGTAGCATCAGTGGACACATCTCCCAGCCACAGAGTCTTTCCTCTCATGGTAGAGTCTGCACCTTGGCATGCTCTGGAGACACCCCTCTCCACTTGACTTATTTTTAGAGTAATTTAGCAATTCAGCAATGTTTTCCTCCTTAATGGCACTGAAAAGAAACCCCAGCGCTTGTGTGCTGGGATTGAGGGGAGCTGAAGGGAATAGGGGTGGGTGGGGTGACGGGATGGAGGTCAGGGGGCTATAAGGCGTGTGGGCCCCAGCTGCGGGTGCTTTGATTCGGCCCGAGAGGTGAAAGCGGCGATTGAGGCGCGAGGCCGTGCCAGTTATCTTAACCTCCCACACTTCAAAAGCCGGGCGAGGGCTCGTCCCACTCCTTCCTCCCTCCCTCCCTCCCTCACATAGAGGCAAAGGAATTGGGGGAGAGTGAGAGAGAGAGAAAGGGGGGAGACTAAACCTTCACTCACCCTCTGAACAGAGGAGCGTTTCATTTCCTGCAAAAAAGACCGGCCAACATTCCTGAGCACTAATGTGGACGGAGGCGGAGGAGGAGATGGAGGGAGGCGAGAAGAGAGGAGGGGTCAAGTTGCTCCTGAATCCAAGTGTTTGTGTCGGCTGGACCTTGTGAAACACTGGCCTGGTGCCCCCTATAACCAACCACCACCACGCAAGCACACACCCCTGCTGTTAGCACTAGCTCTTTTTGAAAGACTCACATACACACACACACACACACAGGCACACACACTCTTCTCGTCCGCCGCCCCTCAGGACTCTTCCCCAGGCAGGAAGGCCAGCGCTTTTCATGTCTGCGGTGGGGGGAAGGAAAAATGCTCCCCAGGAAACTGGGTGCAGGGCCGGGCGTGCGGGTCCGCTTTGAGATCTTAGGATGAAAAGAGGGAGGGCGGCGGAGGTAAATAAAAGCGACAGGAGCTCTCTCTTTTTCTCCGAGCCCTGTGTTCCTTTCAGTTTCTGTCCTGTGCCGCTCGCGGGTCAGCTCTTTTTTGGGAAAGGTGGCCTCTGTCCCGTTCTCTTTTATCCACATGTGGTGAAGCAGTCAGCGTGGTGGCGCATATTTGTGTGTTTATGTGTGCTTAAGACAGTTTTAAGTGTTAAGATGCAGCGAACAGCAGTAGCACTCACCTGACTTCTCGCCTACAAAAACACACTCTGCTTTGCCACAAGGGAGAAGCAAACTAATACCGTTTCTCTTCCTCTTTTCGTCTTCACAAAACATCCATCTTTTTAGTCGCAGGAGACATCCATCCACCTCTGTCTATGCCTCTCCACTTTGATCACTGATTCTATTTGATGCTGCTTGGGTCCAAAATAACTCCTTGGCTTGTCAATAACTGAAGCTAACTTTGTTATGTTAGCCCAAGCTTGGATCACGAGAGGGGAAAAGAACACTTTTGCAGCTTGACAAACAATTTTCCCTCGTCAGGGAACCGGGGCCGATTTCATGAAGGTCTTGTGAAATGGAGTCGCACAACATTTTTACACCCTCGTGTCGACCTCTGTCTGAACCACGCAGGTTTGGGTAATTAACAACATAGCTACATGAACTATGGCAGTCTCCTGTGCAGGATAGTGCATCTGTGAGTCAAGTGCCTGTTGTGCGACATAGTTTACATGATAGACACAGTTCTCACGTGCCTCTTAAGACTGCAGGCCCTGTGGAGGTTTATCCAAGCTCATAGGGACACAGCTGGGGTGATGAGTACATCCTGTCACTTTTGAAATTACAAATAGACAAATGTTCAGGATTATTCACATTGAGAAGAAAAGACTACTGTTATTATGTGATAAAGTTCTGCTATAACTCTGATTGGACACAAATATAAATATTCAAGCTGTCATCAGCTTCACTGTCATCTGGTCGGTCGATTAATATCAGCTGTAGCAATACACGGGCACTAAATATGTATAATCTTTAAAAGTACGCAAGTGCTCTTAATAGGTTGTCCTAACAGAGGGGGATACTGAAAGAAAATTCAACACAGTCAGGCTTTCTTTGCAGAGGTGATGGGCTTTATGGCAGTGGTTATCAGCTTTCTTTGTTAAGCCCAGTTCTCTGCTTCGGGCTCTGTACTCGCTCACATACAAAGGGGGCGTTTCACATGTCATGCGATGGGTTTTTTTTTCCCCCCACAAAATGATCCCTGTGAGTGTCCCCTACTCAGATTGGAGACGTTATCAGATGATTATGATGATAACACACAGAGCAACCAAAATAACCAGATTTACTCAAGTTAATGTATTTTATCACAGCTGTTTGTTTCTGGAGCTCTGCAACTTTATGCATTGGCACCAGATAAAAAAACAAACCTGAAACTAACTAACATTTATGCGGGCAAATTCCAGTAACTTTACAGCTGGGGCATCATTTGGTGTTTCCTAAGTAAGTTATCGCTAAACAAATTGCACACATGAAACACATTCTCTCAGCAGAGAATCTATATCACACCTAAAACATGCTGTTAATAAAAGAACCAGTAATAACGTGATGGAGCTGATTTTTAAACCAAAGGTCTCAATGTAACCTGCTCATGACTAGGTAATGTGTTTAGCATAAGTTAGCTTGGTGATTTATCCAGGTTTAAAGAGAGCCACTTCTGTCTTTAGGCTCAGTGTATCTGGCTAACTTGGTAATCTTGCTTCACAGTACACTCTTTAAGCTGAGCTACTAGAGGTACTACTTTCTGAGTCTGGTAACTGTCTGTAAAGTAGAAGAAACACACTGTAGCAAAATGACTTGCAGTGGTGGAAGCCAATTAGATGAAGCAACACATTAAAAGTTAATAATGATCCATATAATACACTAATCCTTCTTCAATCACAGATATCTAGTAATGTATTAAGTACTGTATTCTGCATAAACCTGTGATTCCTTGCCTATTGTCAAAAACAGATTGATGTGGCACACTAGACTGGGGTCAGTCATAGGCTACACTTGCTTATAAATGCCACTTTGAAGCTATTACAAATATGCTGCAAGCGTGGGATCAAATAATAGTACCTGCTGGCATTTTTCTAATGTGGGATACGCTCGTCTACCACCTATAGAACCATGAATGCGCTCTTATGTTGTCCCAAGACCAGAAGCGTGGGTGTTCAGACAGACCCAGAATTTCCTTTTTCTTGTTTTCCCGTCGCCCACCTGCAACGGCAGCATAAATGTCAACCAGAAGCAACACAATTGGGCGCTCACCCTCAGAGTGAGAGAGAGAGAAAGAGAGGGAGCGTGAGAGGAGGAATGAGCAAAGAAGAGCACAGCACTGCCAGCTGGGTCAAGGCAACCCCCACGTTACATGAGATCAAAGCTAGACCGGCCCACATCCTGCCACTGACCTATAAGGCCTCTGTAGCTCAGAGGCTCCACACTGCTGCAAAGAGTTTCATTCAACCAGCTTTGACACCAAGAACTGAAAGCAAATGATTGATTATGTAGATGCTGATGACAGATAATTTGTCCCCACCCCCTTGAACTAAGGGGAGCATGCTTGCATGGTGAGACACATGGGAGTCACCCTGAGTCATCTTGATTTGTCTTGTCTGGTTTTTGATGAATAGTGTGGATATAACTCATGTTTTGGCATGTGTTGTTCACAATGCAGCAGTTTTGTTTTGTTTTTTTGCGTTTCTTTTTCGTGTAACGATGCAGTCATTTCTTTTATTCCCTTTTCTTCTAGGAGGAAAACGCAACAGTTTCTCCACATGCAAAGCAAAGGCAGCAGCTTCAGGCCCTCTGCTAGAAATGGAGGCCTGTTAGATCCCATGAAGACCCTTAAATCTCCAAAACTGAAGCCTCCAGTTCTCAGAGAAACCCCCACAGCACCCCTACACCCCCCCATTGCTACCCTGCCTAACCCTACCCGCTTTCCTTCGCCTTCCTCACATGCCACCACCGTCACCAGAATCACTGTTTGACTCTACTTCCCTCCCTAAAGGCGCCTGCTGTAGAGACACTGAACCGAACTGACCGAGACAATCATGATTATAGTAGGAGCACCCTCACGTAACCGTGCCGTCTCACTCTGAAAGCATCAAGTTAACATCTGTGTGGTTATTTTCATTTTAAGGTTTTTTTTATTTTTGTTTTGTCAGTTTTCCTTTTCACTGTCAGCTTTACTGCAAATCCGAGGCACTGCACTGAAAAATAGCAGCAATTGTGATGTGTGCACAAACGCCCCCTCCCCCACCCTGCACTGCCCGTAACAGTCAAAACACCCGCTACTAAGTTATTCTAAGTTATTTTACCACCTCTTTTTCCCCTTTGTGTAGTTCATTAGGCTGTAATTTACTTCCCCAGCCCCTTGTGTTTCTCTCACTGGATATTTTTTTTTTGAGATCATTTTGGGGGTTTGCCACCACCCCCCACCCCTCCATCCCTGACTGACCAAACACCTCTTTCTAGACTGCACTAAGGAAGATGGAGGGATCTCATCTTGTCCAAGAAACGCCCTCAAGATTTCTAGTTCGTTGCTGACGACCAGTTGGTGCAAAAAAAGGATCAACATTTTGGATTTGCTTTTCATTTTAGACTGAATATTATTTTTGAATGCCTTTTTTTTTTTTTTTTTTTTTTGTATCTTGAACCCTTGTTCAGTTTCTTGGTGTATATTTCCGTGATTATTTTTCCCCCTTTGTTTAATATTGTTTTTGTTTTGTTTTTTTGTTTTTTATATATATATAGTGGTATATATGAAAATAAGCTTTGGACACAGGAAAGCCATTTTTCTTGTTGAAGCGTCTTGCAGAAAATTGAAACTTAAGGCTTCTTTTGATAACTATTTGTAACAAATAGTGACCTCGAGTCTTGCTCAGATGTAAAATAATGCTCAGTATGTGTACTTTTTAAACTGTCAGGATTATGTCAATTTTCTTGGTATTTTTGCAGGCAACATTAGGACAAAGGCGAGAGTGACAGCTCAGAGGCCTATATTTTATTGTTCTAAAACATGACATATGAAGCAGAAATATATATTTACCCCAGCACTTGACAGTCTGTCTTTTATTGCAATGGACCTTTTTGTCTTTTCTCTCTGGTAGCTAATAGTGTGGTCTTTAGCCATGTTGTTTATTCCATGCAAACATCTCTGTAACATCTTGATTTTAATGCTCTTTTTTAGTATTACTTGATGAATTCCTTTTTTTTCTTTCTTCTAAAGTCTCATGTTTTAGGTCACTGTCATCTTGGTATAGCATTTTTTTTTGCTTCCCAAGTGGTCATATTTGAACCGTTTCAACATGTTTTGTTTTTTGTTTTGTTTTTTTAAAGAAAAACAATAAAAAGGCACCATTGGCTCATTTGATCACTTGTGTGGTGGAAAGACCAGAGCTAGATGTGCCAGATGTAACATTCTGTGTGTCGTCATTGGAGCGTGCAGTTTTAGTAGGCAGCAGTGACACTCGGTGGTGTGACATGGATAAAACATGACATTGCTTTGCTTTTCCGTTGGAGGAAACTTATTAAAAAGCTTAAAGAAGCTGACAAGCAACAATGTTGGGACTAAATTTATGCAGAATTGCAGTGCTGTGTAAAAGAACAACTCCTTAATTTCTTTGTATTGTGATAGGAAAATGGGGAAAGACGTTTAGAGACTTACTGAAAGTTGTGCAAAGAAACATGGAAATGTAGTATATAAGTTAAGCAAAGTTTGTACAGTTCTAACAAGCTTGAAAGTTAATATGTGGCATGGCCATCTTTATACTTCAATACTGGCTTAACTGTTCCTTTTTCCTGACCTTAAAATGTGGCATACCTCAGCATTTTATTCCCATTTCCCCTAATAACTGCTCTTCCACTGAGACCATTTCTGAAGAGAGTTCAGCAAACAGTAAATGGATCAGCTGTAGGGCTAGATGCATCTCTCAAGTCTTTGCTGGATTTTTTTTCTGTTTCTTAAGGAAGTGGACGTTCATCTGCTCTAGTGGTTTTTTTTTTTTTTGTTGTTTTTGTTTTTTTGTTTGTTTGTTTTTTTTTATTAAATATTTATTTATTATTGCCACTGCCACTTCTTTTGTTCTTCCTAAAATCACACTGCACACCATGCTGTGATATGCCAGGTTTTTGGCTAACAGCTCTCTGGCTAAGAAATCACCTTGTTAGTGCAAAAATTCTATTTCTTGTCTGTCAAACTTTGTCATCTTTGTCATTTTTTTATCTTTTTTTTGTAGATCTGACTAAAAATAATGGTAACAAATTATGTGTTTTTCCAACAAGCTGCTGATAACAGCATAAAAAGATGCCTAAAAATAGTATTTTAAATTGGTAATTTGCCAACTATAACAGGGACCTCTCTTGACTTAAGATGCCATTTATGGTTGAATGACTCAATAGTCAGTGTTAAGTCACTTAACAAACAAAGAAAAACATTGCTTAGAAAATGACCAAGTACAAAGATTGGACCAAAAATGGCTGAAAACGCAACCAATGTTCAAAGAAAAACTTTGAAAGACCTTCAGAAAGCCTGAACTATTGTCCAAGACCACTTAAAAAACAAACAAATTAGAAGATTCTTGGAAGCTAAATATAAAGAAATATAAAGAAATGAGACACAAGACTTTTGACCAGTATTGTATATTAAAGTAGTAGTGCTAGCATAGCTGCTGTGAAAATATAATCTTGGAGTATCTGAGCCTTTAAGGAAGAAAAAAACTACAGTTGAGTAACAAGTTTCCAGATGTAAAAATTGCACAGTTATCAAATTTAACAGTCTTCAGTTAAAACTCTTATGGTGATAAAATTCATTTTTAAAGTAAACCGATCCCTTTGATTAATTTGAAATGTCTTAAATCCAAAGAACCGAATTGTGACCCTGCAGACCCATCAAGGACCATTTCAAGTAAAACGGCACCACCTTGTGTTTGTGTTGGGTTAACAAGACATGGAAAAGATTGAGAATGTGTGAAGTGCTTTATGACAGCATCTGCAAAGTATTCATTTTGTGCTCACAATTAATTTGAGTTTAAAAGGGGGAAGAATGTCCACAGGTTTATGTGAAAATAGTCTTTTATTTGTACAGCACTTTTCAAAACATAGCTACAAGATTAAAACAGGTATGAACAAAAGATGTGAATGACAGAATACATGAATACAATAAAAATACATTTGTGAATAATAAAAATAAGGGAATGACAGCTATGACAGCAAACCCACGTAATCAATAAAAGCCTAAAAACAGTTCAGTGTGTAAGATGTAGCCAGTGTAGTCTGGCAGCTGAACCATAACAAAGTCACTGGCCACTTTGTTAGGTACACCTGTTCAACTGCTTATTAACACAAACTTGCACATTTATAATCAGCCAATCACATGGCAGCAACTCAGTGCGTTTAACCATGTAGACACGGTCAAGTTGACCTACCGTCGCTCATACTGAGCATCAAAATACAGAAGAAAAGCGATTCGATTCTAGAGTCTCCCTGAGTGTTGCTGCTGACACTGTTAGTATAGCCATCTTTGGATGGCCATTTAATCTCAAGCTAGTTTCTTCAACATGACAATGAAGTCACCAGATCTCAGTTTAGTAGAGCATCTTTGGGTTGTGGTGGAGCAGTAATACAGCCCCCAGGTTTTGGTCGAATTTACCAACATTTACTTTGTATTCTGATAGCATAATTTGTGCCTCGATTCTTTTAAAATACACTGTAGATAATCATTTCTTGCAAAAATACTGTCATTTATTTCTCCTTTGAAAACAGTTATCACTCTGTTCCACTGTACTTACATTTATAGGTATGAATGGGAATTGCTGTATTATAAAACACTAATAAATTTCTTAGTAAAGCAATTAAATGATGAGTGAATTATTTACTAAGTGAATTATTTAAATTCACTAGAAGAACCATACCCCCCCACCCCTTTTTAATTTTTTTTTTAAATCTAATATGTTTGTTTGCATATGTGATGTTCTCCAAGTGTAAAAAAAACAAGCAAACAAACATCCAGATACATATTGGATAGCATAATGTCGCAGTGGATTTAATCTAAACTATCAATATTTGCTCCTTCACTTTCTCCTTCACCTAAAGCCCGTACTATGAATGAGAATTAAGTGCTTAGCAAGGTAACTTCAGGATTAACTGGGTTTTCAGGGCTGGGAAGGTGGTTAGTGGGATATATTTCCATGGTAACTTATGCCGCAAACCTAACCTTAAGTTTAAGAGATCAGCACTACAAACCCACAAATCATTTCACCATCCTGGAATATCTATGGAAGAAATATCTGTCAGATCCCCTGCGCTAGCAAAAGCTGCTTTTTAGAGCAACCCCCCCCCCCACCCGTTTTGGTTGCATCAGCAGTGTATTATGCAGTTTTCCTATAATATGGCCATTGTTGCCATATTTAACGCTCAAAAAGAAAAGACACCATATTTTCTTATTCTATTATGGTTTAATTGCTGAATTCATAACAGGTGTCATTGGGTTGATTTCTGACAGATAAAGCTTCTTCTTCTTTACGTACATGGAACACTATGCTAATTTAAAAATCACCAATTAACCTGATCGTAGCTGTTTGGACAGTTAACTGAAGGTTATAATGGCTAACTCGTGAAACTAATCCTACCTCATCATCAAGTTTGCAAGGTCAGTGTTCCACACGCTTTGTTTACTCCATGGTAAATGGACTAACTTATACAGTTACAGTTATACAGTTTTATTCTCACCTAACACTCAGAGGTCTCTCTATGCTGGGATCTGAGCCACACACATTTATAAGACCGAGCACACAAACAAACTGAGGTGGATAGCTCAGTGGATATTTGGGTTTCAGCATCTTTCCCAAGGACTCTGCAACAAATTAAGGAGGTGGGGATCGAATCACCAACCTTCTGAATCATAAACAACCTGCTTTAAATCCTGAACCACATAAACAACAAGATTTTCGAGAGCCATAGCTGTGAGCTGGGTAACCAGCGAGGAGTATGGTATCAAATGGTTAATGGGTTTAAATTAAAAAAATAAAGATACAAGAATTCATTTTGCTACTGTGAATGAGTTCCCTGTGATGTTATCTGCAGCACTAATATTCTCGCCTGGATTCTTTCCAATATCACACAGACTTTACACTATAACGCTGGCAGGGTCAAAACCATTAATGGCCAACTGGGTCAAGTTCTCACATAAATGAGGTGCCATCATATTATTCTTCAGCTTCATCCATAAAAATCTAAAACTGTGCCCACTTTATATTTATCACTCTGTAAGAGCCTCATTTCAACAACTTGTCTTCTGGATCTTATCACATGGTCCAAATTGTCAACCCTTCAAACCAGATTTCATTTTGGTGAGGAAGGATAAGGAAACCAAAACTGGTGAGGGTTGTGAGTGAAGTGTCTTTTCAGTGTGGAGAAAACCAAAAAAGAAAACCAAAACCCTCAACCCTCCTCACAAAATATCTGCATTTTCCAGGTGTTTTGAAGTCATGGAGAAGATCTTCAATGATCAGACCCTATCACACCTTAAAGACCTCACAGTATCAAATTATCCAGATAGAGTGCTTCGCTCACAGACTGCAGGCTTACATTGTGGTTCCTGGAGTTTCCAAAAGCAGAATGAGAGCCTTCAGTAGCTTACTCATATTACAACTACTACACATCTTCAACTTTTGTCTTTTCTGGCTTATGCTCTTCTTCATTTCCCCCTCATGCACTAAATTATACTAGATATGGATTTCTTCCTTTGACGTCACCTAGTGCTAGCTCGTAGGGGATTGTCTAAATCTTAGGGCTTTTTCTAATATTCTAGGGTCCGTACCCTACAGTGTAAAGAGCCTTGAGGCAACTTCTTTTGAGTGTCCTTTTACGTCCTGAACATAAAGGCCATGCAAGTTGACGATTGCGGTCTGTAAAACTTTTAAGTGGGAAAAAGAAAAAAAATCAAAGAAGTGCACTTGCAAGTAGCCAGAACTAAAATGGTAACGGTCCAAAGTTACACTTTATGATCATGTCTTTTAACTATTGGAGCAGGACCACGCCTCCAAACACGCTCCTTCCGGTTGTCATCTATGTAGGTTCGCCCAGTTCTGCAAGCTGTTCATTCTCATTTACATACCCCACCCTCCCTCCCTCCTTGTTCTCAGTTCTTTAACTTCTTCACTCCTATTTAGTACATGGGGATCTGCCAGGCCCGGGAGTCGTTGCCAGTCCCCTTCGAGGCCTTCCCCAAACTGCAGCTCAATTCATGTCCAAGCATTCACCTTTACCTACTAAAACGCTGTCAAACCTAAAATAAGGATATGGGCCCCGCTAGTGAATTGTAGGTAACACTTCGTCTAACACACAGACACACCAAGTGAACCAACTGCCACTCAAAAGAAATCCCAGACCTTAACATCTATAGTATGCCTGGGTACCGAGGCTACTTTACCCAATACAGATGGTTCCGACTCTTTTCCCACATAAAATTATTCAAACTCTAAATGGTTGGTTTAGCTCCTTTGTTTGGGCAGGGAGGAAACCTCGTCTTAAAATATCCACGTTATGTCTTCCATCCTCAAAAGGGGGCCTTGATCTCCCAGATATAAGGAAGTATCAGCTGAGCACTCATATGCGTATAGCTGCTGACTGGGTACAACAGCCTTCTCCTGTCTGGTTGGATATTGAGAGCTCTACGTCTAACTTCCCTCTGAAAAGTTTGCTTTTTGTGGGGAAACTTAAGACGGTGGTTAGCACTCTTGCCGCACAGCAAGAAGGTCCTGAGTTCAATTCCACCATCAGGCCGGGGTCTTTCTGTGTGGAGTTTGCATGTTCTCCCCGTGTTTGCGTGGGTTCCCTCCGGGTACTCCGGCTTCCTCCCACCGTCCAAAGACATGCAGTTTGAGGGGATAGGTTAATTGGATAATCCAAATTGTCACTAGGTGTGAATGTGTGAGTGAGTGTGAGTGCAAATGGTTGTCTGTCCCTGTGTGCTGGCCCTGCGACAGACTGGCGACCTGTCCAGGGTGTACCCCGCCTCTCGCCCTATGGCAGCTGGGATAGGCTCCAGCGCCCCCCGCGACCCTGGAAAGGATAAGCGGAAGCGAATGGATGGATGGATGGAACTTAAGACCTTAACGACGCTCTGTAGCAACCCACTCACATTAGCTACTGTTAAAACTTGGCGAATGGTTCAAAAACTAGAAGGAAGGTCTCACTTAACATCTCTTTTCACTCCCCTATCCGATTATCCTCTTTTTTTGCCTGGGACCACTGACCCTGGCTTTTGGAAATGGGCTGCGAATGGTATTTCTACCTTTTCTGACTTAATGGACGGGTCTAATCTTATGTCCTTTAACCAGCTAATCGATAAATACAACATTCATAGGCATGACTTTTTTAGATATTTACAAGTGAGGGACCATATACAAAGGGCTACAACGATACTCACTAATCAGACCGTCTCTAAATGTGAAAAGCAGATATTTCAGCCAAATCTTAGAACTTCTATAAAAATTTGCTATGGCCTGTTAACAAAATTTGGGGTCACTGACACAACCTATTTGAAGAGGACTTGGAAAAAAGAATTACATATAGGGATCAGTGACGAGGTATGGGACGAAGTCTGGGAGAATGCTAAATCTCTGAGCATCTGTAATAAAGTAAAGGCAATCCAACTTAAAATCCTACACAGAGTTCACATATCACCTTCTCAACCCCATAAATACAATTCAGACCTTTCTCCGCTGTGCCCTAAATGTAAAATAGAGGTGGGCAACCTAACGCACTGTCTATGGTCCTGCCGGAAAATACAACAATTCTGGTTTCTCATAAAGCGCGAACTGGATAAGATCTTCACCACTGACACTGAATGTAATCCACTGTGCATGCTACTTGGAGTGGCAAATGACAAAATCAGGGGGAAGTTTGGAAAGCAGCTCTATGCGCTGTTAACATTCTGTGCAAGGAAATGTGTCCTCTTGAACTGGATCGTGGACACGGCCCCATCTAAAACTCAATGGCACCGGACGGTATTGGAATATGTGTCATTAGATTTCTTAACATGTAGGCTACATAGTAGGGACAAAAAGTTTCATAAAATATGGGACCCATTTATGGCGTATGTTGGTCTGGATATCTCTGCTATTTTCTCATGGGCCTTGGTATAATGCAAGCAGATCACTGCTATTTTACATATATGTATTGTTAATCATATCTTATAATTAAAATGTCTGGATTTTCTATTTATTTCTTTGTATTCATGAGCCGGGTTGTTTGTTTGTCTGTTTGTTTTGGTTTTTTTGTTTTGTTTTGTTCTATTATGTTGGTTTTGTCTTGTTTAATTTTGGTGTCAGTGTAAAGTTTAAAATTCAATAAACACACAGTTACAAAAACATCTATAGTATGTCCTCACCTTGCAGGACACTGGTGTTTATGGCAGAGGGAATCTAAAGTCTCTCGGCTTGTTCCTGGTGTTCCAATCACCTGAGGATGGTTAACACTTTAGCAACTCTAAGACTTTAAGTGTAATTCCCATTGTGCAGTTTTTTTTCAGGTTATATTAACTTGTACTTTAAGAATCTCACTGTGACAGATTCACAGTGACTCATCGGTCTGTGTTGCACTTTTTTTCCAACGGATGGCATGCAACAAATTCCTGCCTCCTAGAACTGAAAGAGTACACCTAAAAAAATGAGATTCTTGAGTTACTGTGTTTCTTTTCAAACTAAACATGCAACAGTAGTAAAAGACAGAGATGTTAATTAAAAAAACACTAAAACACCTACAGAATCTTGTTTCTGCCACTTCAAAAAATGACTGACTTTTGACTAAAACTTGTGAGAAAACTTGAAACTTCAGCCAATTCAATTACTTTTCCTCATAACATTAAGTTGGTTTAAATTTTAAGATACCCAACCAGAAATTTGACTCATTTGAAGACTGACAATAAAGCACAAGTAGAGTCCGATTAGGTTGAAACTCTTGCTTTACAATACACACACTGCAATCATAATGCTTGCAGACCTTTGTGGGGAACCACCTCTGACCCTAAGCTGCCACAGTAATCATGGAAACTGGATACTTCATTAAACAGCTGGACTACAGGCCCATCTGCAACTTTGCAACAGTCCATATATCTCATGTGTTCATTTCTCACTTCTGCAACGACATTTCTTGATGAACCCTTCACCTGCCTGAAACAAACCAAACCCAACGTTATCCAGATATTGCACACATTTCACAGGATTAATGATCTGGTTGTTCATGTTGCCTGTTAACTGCGCCTCTGCCTTATCTGCAAACTTCTTCTTCACCACTCTTGAGGCTGCCTTCAATTGTTTTAATGGACTTTTTGAGGATGTTGTCACACGCATCAACCAGTGTGACAGAGTGGCCCGCTGATGTGGCAACCTTTAAAGAAAACGGTTCAAGATCGTTTCAAAGCCATCGCTGCTTGTTATTTTTGGTAGGAGACGTGATCAACATAAATATTAATATAACATTAACCATAAAACTTTGAAGAAAAGTGACCTTGATGATAAGTTCATGGCTCCTTTACATTAAATCTGTCTTAGTTGTTTTTACATAACCTTGTTGACAGATGGCACTGATCAGATATACAAAGATTGCTGTGCATTTTGAGCAAACATAGCATGCAGAGAACTCAACTGAAGCACCGTGTGGAGTGTTTACTTTAGGCAACGCATAAGAACACAAGAGTAAACACTGAAAAATTATGTAGATTAAATTCTGTAGATTGCAGAGGAAGCACAGAAGAGGAAAAAATATCTTCATTTTTCTTAAAAAAGAAAGCAACAGGAACTGCAAAGACATAAGTTGTACACTGCCAGTTCATTCTTGTGTACATATTTACCAGTGTCGCTTACTCGGTAAACAACAATAGAAAGAGCCTACCTGGAAACAAAAAACCCTCGAAGTGAACCATCATCTTGGATGAAGAAATGTGGTCTGAAAAACAAATCCTGATCATGATTGGGGATCAGAGAAACATTTGGTGAAATCAAATAATAAAATAAATCTATAGTACAACTCAAAGCTGTCTAGTGGTGAAAACCTTCACATGTACAACAGGAAGAAAACTCAAGTGACTGGGACTAGCTGTAAGAAAAAAGTTACTACTGAACTGCTGTGTTCAAAGCTTTCTTCTATTCTTAACACCTTTCTCACCAGAGTATGGCTTTGAACTTATCAGTGACTCACGCTCCCAGAATATTTTTTGTTGTAGGAATAGCCTATACAGTACTGTGCAAAAGTCTTGAGCTGTCTTTCAAGCATGTTTTATTAAATTATTCAAAAATAATTTAATAGTTCCTTCACACAAAATGTCCCCTCTGTGAATAGTTTATTTTATTCATCCAACTTCCAAAACAAAAGTAGAATTAAAAAGTCAGATGTCTTTCTTTCATCAGTGTGCATGATGTAATTCCTGTGTGTGCAGAGCAAAGTTGCACATTATGAGCATTTATTTCTAATGAGAGTTGGCCGGTGTCATAACAGAAAATGTCTGAAAGCATCTCAGATACCTGTTTCTGTTCCCAAAGTTGCTGTGAAAAAAGTAAATCAAACTATAAATGAGAATCCAAGGATCCAAAAGTATGAATTCATATGAATTCTGCATCAGTCAGGGCAGACACAGTCAGACTCTGCTCAAAGGTTGAGTGGCTTTATGTCCGTTACTAAAACAAACCACAAAACCTAAAAAAAGAGAATACATTAAAAGCAGTGTTACTGTAATCATTATAATAATAATCATTCTATAATTTATTTCATTGTTCTGTGCACAAAGCAACCACTTTCTGCAGAAAGAAAAAAACAAAACAAAAGACTTGCCAGGATGCTTTGATGTTTTCAATCTTAAATAATAAGGGATCCTTTTTCGGTTCTCCGGTGAAACCATATTAAATAATTTTTAACTATCAATTATGCCTGCCAGCAAATTTTCTGACACTTCAAGGAACACTACATTGCCAAAAGTATTCATTTGCCTGCCTTCACACCCATATGAACTTGAATGACATCACATTTTTAATCTATAGGGATTAAATTTGGTTTTATGATCTCAGCCCAGTCCTTGTAGCTATAATAGATTAATCTCTTCTGGGAATTTTTCCACAAGGTTTATCTGTCATTTCATTGATGTTGTTCCTAATTGCTTCCACTTTGTTTTAATACCACTTAATAGTTGTCTGTGGAATATTTATTAGCAAAGACATTTCCTGACTGGACTTGTTGCACGAGTACCAACCCACTGCGCTCCTCAGAGCGACTCATTCTTTCACAAATGTTTGTGGAAGCAGTCTGGATGCCAGTGCACGCCTACTGCACACCTGTGGCCATGGATGTGATTGCAACACCTGAATTTAATGATTTAGAAGGGTGAGTGAATATTTTTGGCAATAGTGTCAAAGACCGTGTGAAAACAACACTTTCATGCTATCAACTTTTAAAATGATATTATGAACTTTTTAGCAAACAAAGCTTTATTTAAAACCTTTGTCTTTTGGATACATCATTAAAGTTCTGACGGAAAAACCTGAGTCAGTTGGGATCTGTAACAGCATCACGAACACCACCACGCTGAGCACTGGAGTCCCTCAGGGCTGTGTGCTCAGCCCACTGCTGTTCACTTTGCTGACTTACGACTGTGCAGCAACGCCGATCACAAGACTGTGGTGGGTGTCATCAGCAAGAGCAATGAGTCAGCATACAGAGAGGAGGTGCAACAGCTAACGGACTGGTGTAGAGTCAACAACCTGTCTCTGAACGTGGACAAAACAAAAGGGATGACTGTTGACTTCAGGAGAGCACGGAGAGATCACTGTCCACTTAACATCGATGGATCCTCTGTGGAGGTCGTGAAGAGCACCAAATTCCTTGGTGTTCACCTGGAGGAGAACCTCTCCTGGTCCCTCAACACCAGATCCATAATTAAGAAAGTGCAATTTTGTCTACTTTCTGCAGAAGCTGAGAAAATCTCCCAACACCCATTCTCACCACCATCTGCAGAGGGACTATCAAGAGCATCCTGAGCAGCTGCATCACTGTACGGTAACTGCACCGTACTAGATTGCAGGACCCTACAGTGGATAGTGAGAACAGCTAAGGAGATCATTGGAGCCCCTCAACCCTCAATGACAGACACTTATGAATGTGAGTGTATGAATGTGAGCGTGAATGAATAATGGCATTGTAAAGCGCTTTGGGTGCCTTGAAAAGCGCTATATAAATCCAATGCATTATTATTATTATTATTATTACTTATCACACCCGCTGCACCCCTCACACACACTCTCCATCCTGCTGCCTACTGGCAAGAGGTACCAGGGCTTTCAGGTCCTCACTGCCAAACTGCGAAACAGTTTCTTTCCCCAAGCCATCAGACTCCTGAACACTCAATGACTGAACTGACACACACATACACACCTTCATACACATCACTACCTCAAGCAATTACCTGCACAATGTCACACACACACCTCCATACATTAAGTTACTTTTTGCACAATCCACTGTCTTGTGTCTGTATCGTTCTGTTCTGTCCGGTGTTGCACTGTTTGTTTGTTTTTTGCAGTTTTTGCACACTTGCACTTTATGTAGTCCTGTGTTGATTGTCTGTTATATGTAACATCGTGGTCTTGGAGGAAGGCTGTCTTGCTTCACTGTACCACTGCACGTGGCTGAAATGACAATAAAGCTACTTGAGTTGACTTGAAAGTCCAGTATGAAAGAATCCATCATAGCAACTTCACAAGTTTAGTCTGAGTGGCCACTTTCAACTGAAAAGTATGGTAATAAACATTTTAGTCTTCATCTTAACAATATCATCATTCTTCAATTAGCATTAAAATGTTTTCCTTTTTGAACTGATGCTCATAAATATGAGACATGCACATCCAATAAGTCATCGATATCTCTCACTCTAAAAATGACAACAGACAGCAAGTTTTTAAAAATCTATTTATTCAGCTTTAAAATTCGCTGGACACTGAAAGGAAACTGACAGGCTGACTTAGAACACAGTTACTCTTTAATGCACACAGCAAAGGCACTTATCTATTCCAGTGTCTGATCAGTTGTTGAGCCAGTTTCAGTGATGAATGCACACATTCACAGGAGATCACTTGTACTTGTAGAATCCCTCTCCTGTCTTTATGCCAAGTTTGCCCTCTGCAACCAGCTTGTTCAGCAGGTCACTCGAGTCAAAGAGGGGGTTGTTAGGATCCTTTGTCTTGAAGGCTAAAGACATACAGACAGACGGTCCCATCTCATCACAGGTCGTCACATGTTTAATCAAAATCACATAAACAACTACAGTGTCTATGGATTTTTACTCACCTTCAATAACAGCCTTTACTATGTCTAGTCCTACATAATCAGCAAGTTCAAATGGCCCCATGGGATAACCAGCGCCGAGTTTCATACCAATGTCAATGTCTTCTTTAGATGCATCGCCTGAGAGGTTAGAAAAACAGAATGTCAACAAAGTTACAGGAATCAATGAAAAGCTTGAAGGATGTTCATTTGGAGCTGTAGAAACAACAGGCATACACACCTCTCTCATACAACCGGACGGCCTCCATCATGCATGGAACAAGTAGACGGTTTACAATGAATCCAGAGGTATCCTGAATAAAGACAGGTTCAACATGATTAAAGTTTTAGTTCCACACTAAAGACAGGAAGCAGAGTTGTTCACACGTGTACTCTGTTAAATCACTAATGTGTGCAGAAAAAGGAAGACTAAAAGTCTCCATTAAGACTTTTGTGACCTGCGGCTCAGGGAGTAGAGGAGGTCATCTGCAATCGGTGGATCAATTCCTGGCTCGATGTATCCTTTTATTTATGCCCCAAGTGTGAGTGTGTGTGTGAATGTTAGACAAAGCACTTAGGTATAGCTAAACCTATGAATGAACATGCTTGGTGATGGTGAATAAGACTTGTAGTAACAAAAAGAAAAAGAAAAAAAAAGACTTTTTGAGTTTTCTTGAGTAGACAAGCCCTACAAAAGTCCACGAAATAAGTGTGCATGTTAAATTCAGCCTTGGATTCATGAAACATGCACATTACTACAGTGTGCATGTCAACAAATGGCTTGACATGATTTAATCCCTTATTGTCATTTACTGAATTTTAACCACATTTTGTTTTACAGTATTTTGGGAAACTATAAATTCTGCACCACTTCCAGCTGCTGCTGTCGGCACTTGTGTGTCTGCTATGCATGCTGGATTTGGTTCAACTTGAATTTCACCGTGGTGATGAGGCTGAAGTAACAGGAAGCCAAAGCTGTGCGAGTAGGGAGGGTGGTGAGTGAAGCTTTGCTTCTGGAGTGGCGAAAACACAGTGGCACACACCACAGCTCAGGTTGTGTGGGCCAAATGTTCTCTGTCAGGAGCTGCACGAAGTTACAGTAGCGCTGACAGTCTGAGTATTTTCATTTTTTTTAATGGGTGGAGTCGAAGAATGTTATGATCAAACCTCATAGCTCTGTGGGTAATATTGGGCAAGGTTTAGTGCAGTGTAGTGAAAACAGGTTATGTTTCTTGTGTCAACACAGCAGCTCAGAACCAACCTCCGAAGCAGACCTGCAGTATCTGGTACCAAGACTTTAAGATTTAACACAGACGGCCCCAGCAATCCAATACATTGAGCATGTGCAAGCCGTTTGGTTACCATCTAATACAGCACATCCCAGACCTTAACATGAGCCACTGATACAAAATGATGAACTTTATTGCGTCAGCTATATGTGCGTCAGTCAAAAACTCCTCACCTTGCAGGACACTGGTGTTTTTCCAAGCACTTTGCTGAAGTCCAGGAGGGAATCCAAAGTGTCTTGGCTTGTTGCTGGAGTTCCAATCACCTGTGGAAGATGGAGACTTTAGCAGCTTTTGCTTTAATAATGCAATTCTAATTCTAATTTTCCCAAGTTATAGTGATCCTATAACTATGGTAAAGTTAAAGGATCACTATACTATCGTTACTATAGGATAGACTACTTATAGTAATCCTATAAAGACTTGTGCGCCTGCATGCCACTGCATACATTATGATGTAGAATATACAAAAAATACGTAGACAGATCAAACACTCCTGTTAGTGGCTGTTTTAGTGTTCTTGCAAACAAGCTTCAGCAATATGATCCAATTATACATTATATAAATGTATAAGAGTGTTACAGTGTTCCTGGTATTTGAAGATGTTTATTTGTGTTGTATCTCGGTAAATAAAGAAAATGAGCATGCTAATTATTATTCTTTTTTAAAGACCCTACCTCTACCAGCTTCATCATAGCAACTGGGTTGAAGAAGTGAAGGCCACCGAATCTGTCTTGCCTGTTGGTGGAGCTGGCGATGTCACAGATAGACAGCGAGGACGTGTTACTGGCAAAGATGGTGTGCCTAAAGAAAGAAATCAACACATATCACAGACATCAGTTAATAAAGCAGAAATGTGCCCTTTTATTGCCATCATCAATTTCCCCTTCAGAGTGGTGCTTAACTTACTTTATCTGAAACATGGTCACTACAAGGAAGGCAAGCAGTGTCTGGGCGTGATGCCTGTTGGTGTCCATTATGCACATTACTGCCATCTTGTGGCTACAGCTGGGTACTGTCTCTGGACAATGGCTTGACTACAAGCCATTGGAGTCTAAAGTTTGTCATTTTTTGAGCATTTTCAAGTCTTCTTAACAAAAGTAGACCCTTGCAAGCTGGGAGACAAGCATTTATTGACTGATTACACAGTATGGATAAACAAACAGCTGTCTGTGAAGTTACTCATGCTTCTTACACTAATGGAGAATATTTTTCTCTTTTAATTTTTATACTTTATTTAAAATCTGCTTATAATATTTACAACATTTTATTTATAGTGGGGTGTCTCTTTATAAGGTGGTACTGCTGCTTTTCCTAAAGCATACATCTGAATAATTCCTCCTTCACTGGCCGTTGTGATGGTTAATGGTAAACACTTTAATGATCACTATCCTACAACTCTTTCTGACTGTGCTGAAAGGTGTTCACATTCAGGCAGAGTGTGCAAGCTGATGCTGCACTCTGAGAGATAAGTCAGCATAGAAAAGACAGGCAGCACACAACCATGAAAAAGTCTGGTCACACAATCTTAAATCAGTCTGGTCCAATTTGTTTTGCTGGATTTGGGTGTGAAGTGTCATCAGGTTTGCTTGCGTAATTGCCTTTGGGACTTGAAAATAGATCCAAACTTGCTATATATTTAATTTAAAAAAAAAAAAAAAAACTGCCATGAAAGTACATTTGTGCCACCAAAAGTCTTCATACGTGCATACACTACTTGTCATTTCTTTAAGTATTCTTCAGGAACAGCTCTTCAGGCTTCTTGAAGGAAACTCAAAACTCATCTTTGGAGGTTTGCTGCCTTTTGTTCTGTACTCTCCTGAGATGATCCCACTCTGCTACAGTAATATGTGGCTGATCGATGACAGTGTTTCACTGTGCATTTTTCTATCCAGGTATGCTTTTACTGCACGGCAGTGTATTTGGGATCATTGCCATGCAGAAAAATGAAGTTGGTGCCAGTCAGGTACTTTTCTGCATTCATAATTCCATCATTTTGACAAGATCTCCAACACCACTAGCTGAAATGCAAATCATGACCTCTCCGACCTTGAGGTCAAAGGCACTTATAGTATGAATCTGAAAACCCTACGTCTCCTTGTTCTTGGGTTTGCAGGGTTAGTTGAACACCAGACTGAGAGTTTAATAAATGACAGGAAAGTCTGGCTCCTTGGAAGCAACATATAAAGAAATGAGGGGTGGCTCAAGACTTTTGCAGATCATTGTATGTTAGGTGATCTAAGCCAAGAGCTAAAAGCTTTACACTTTACACAAATAAACAGAACTGAAGTACAGCTTACGGTGGTGCCAACTTGTCGAGCCTACTGAAAAGATCCTGCTTGATCTTTAGATTTTCAACAATGGCCTCCACCACAAGATCCGAGCCCTGAACGGCAGACTCGGCGTCTGTCGAGGTCGACACCTTCTGCACAACTTTCTTGATGAACTCTTCACCTGCCTGAAACAAACCAAACAACATTCTTTAGAAACTGCTCACATTTCATGGCGTGGCTGATTTGGCTGCTCATTTTGTCAGTAAATCTAAAGCCTCTCACTTCCGGCTTATCGGAAAACTTCTTCTTCGTCACTCGTTTAAGGCTCCCTTCAATCATTTTAATGGACTTTTTGAGGATGTCGCCAGATGTGTCCACCAGTGTCACAGAGTGGCCCGTTGATGCGGCAACCTTAAAGAAAGAAAACATTTCAAGATTGTTCCAAACGCTGCCAGTAACGTGGGATCATTTTTGGTTGAATCTGACACATTCAAACTCTTTGTGTGTTAGTTTGACTAGGCTAGGCAGACATACTTGAACACCTGTCAACTAGACCCAAATATAAAGTTCACTTAATGGCCACCAGGATCCTTTATATGGTAACTTTACTGACCTTGATGTGTAATTTAAAAATGAAAAATCCTCAAAAACCATCACCAAAGTACATATACAGAGTCTAAAAGGAAAGTGATCAAACAAAAACGTAATAGGGTCTTTGCATGCTCTCCACCAAGTTGTATTTAATCTGTCTAAACAGTTTATGAACAATCTTGCTAACAGGGGGCACTGAGCCCAATACCTTATTTTAAGATATATAACTACAGCGCAGCTAAGAGTAAACATGAGAGAATGCAAAAAAACTCTAATGCACAGAGTCAAAGTCCACTTTGATTTTTATATTTTCAACCAGCTTAAATTCAAAGCGGTGTGTTTACTCTGCATGCACTAGTGTCCTGTAAGCAAGCGTAAGTGGCGATAAAAGAGCACGATAAAAAGTTCTGAATAACTAGTGCTAGACAACCTGCACAGTGCCACTATACGATTAAGACGTAAGTATAACGCAGACAGCCAAATTGGCCTTAACCCATTGAACTTAACTAGCAGCTTAGCTAAACACGGGTCAAACTGCTCCTTTTTCGCTTACTCACTTGTGCAATCCCCGCACCCATCTGTCCACCTCCGATGATCGTTACATTTTTAATAACAACATTTCGGACAGCTGAAGACGAGAAGCCTCTGACGATCTGAGGAGCTGCGAAAGCCATGTTGACCGGTGTCAGCTCGGGTCCACAGTGAAGGACACACTAATATCAGCGCACAGGAGCCCCCTAGCTGGACTAGTGAGATCCGTCTGCACCGCCGCCATCTTGCTCCGGGGTCAGACTGTGGATTTCAGAAGTTTGATGTCAAATTTTTGTGCGTTTGCTGGTTGTTTTTTTAAATAAAAAATGCGAAACCTAAGCAACAGTTAATACATTTCACAAGTCTATTGAGTATATTAGCACATTTTAGTCTTCAATTAGATTTATTAGGGTAAGTAACCCATTACAGTAAGTAAAGATCATTTCTGTTAAGGGACACACACACGCACACAAAACTGCCAGTCCGCTATTCATTTTTATTTATTTTTTCTATTTGTTATTTTTTTTGTTAATTATTTGCCAACTTAATTCGGAAATTGCGAGTTAATGACTCAAAATTTCGAGTTAGGTATCCTATTCAACTAGTTAGAGACACTGTAATTTCAATGAACTTGGTAAATCGAAATTTTGACCTAAAATTTTAAACTTTTGATTTAACTTAAATTTCAACTATATTAATTCAAGATTTAAAAAACTAGGTAATAACAACAAATAGTTTTGGGGGTTTTCTTGGTGGAAACGGGCCTCCGTATAAAGCTACGTTATGCCATAAAAAATAAATTCTGCATTTTAATTAAAGTTATCTGTCAGAAAAAAATATTAAAAATTATATTGTGTTAATCAGTAATAGCAATTGTCCCTGCCTAATATGGCGACTGTGTTGACGCGGCGTCTTTCCAAAGAGCTTTGCGGTAAGCGGAAGTGCTGGCGGTCACGTGATCACAGCCGGTTCCGCTTGCAATCGTAGAGTTGTATTACTGCCATCTACTGGGTTTATTCACACTAGAAATGATCTCGGTCTGTATCATTCATTCATAATTTCTACATTTTGTTTATCAGTATATGGGTGAAATTTCTCAATTTTTGCAAACGAAAAACACACAAAAGAAGGCACCAGCTAGCAATTTAATATATAATGAACTATAATGCAGTGAGGCTTGCAGCCATTATCCCTGCTGAAGAAACACATTGTGTTTTACTGAGTCCAGACTTAAATTCAGTGTAACAAGTTGACATATTCAACTGACATCAGGCTACCGTTGTCTTGTCCTTTATTAAGTGCATCTGTCATTCGTTCATGTGAATGATGACATTATTTACTTAAACATTGTAATATATCATATGTTTCATGATTTGTTCTTAAGATTTTTCAAAACATTGCAACAAAAATAAAACAGTATTTCTTTTAATAATTATTTAGATAAATACAATACATTGCAAAAGTCTTGAGGCAGCCCTCTTTTCTTTGTATTTTGCTTCCAAGGAGCTAGAGTTTGTGGTTTTCAAGCAAACAGTTCCTATACCCGACCTTTTTCAGTGGAATGTGTGTTTTTCTTTGTTTGTTAAGCCACCTAACACTCACCTATGTATCATTAAATTATAAAAGACAGCATCTAACTTATTCAACGAACCAGTGATCTAGCTACATGTAATAGACGACTTATTACAAAGACATTTTAAATTGGTTCTCTCCTAAGTTTAGGCACTTTGTTACTAACAATACATAATTTTTTCACATTTCTTTAGCTGAATCTATGAAAAATTGAAAAGGTAAAAGAGTTTGACAGACATTAGAAATACTATTTTCCATCAATAAGGTGATTCCCAAAGAGCCATCAGCTTAAAATTTGACATATCTTAGCATGGTGTGCAGTGTGTTCTTAAAAACAAAATAAGGCAAATGAACACACTGAGGACAAACGATAAAGCAGCAGGTCTAAAAACATCTGATGAACAGTATCTGAAAGTCATGTTTTTAAGAACTAGGAAACAAATCCAGCTAAGACCTGACACAGGACCTGAGAGATGGATGCGGCACATCAGTTATTTCATCCACTGTTTGCCATAGTCTCATCAGAAATGTTCTCAGTGGAATGCTGGTTGTCGAGAAGCCATTCTTACGAAATAGAAACAAAGGAAACAGGCTCACGTATCACAAATCACACAAGAACTGGACTGGAAATCAGTGGCAACAAATCTGAAATATTTAGTTCAAACCATCACCAATACGAGGTTGTCGAAAGAGATGTACAACTTTACAGAGAATGGAACAAAAGGCAAAAACATCCAAAGAAGAGCTCTGAATGTCGTTCAAGGGGCCTGGAGAAGACTGGTGAAGACTACTTAAAGAAATAACAAGAAAGCTGCCAAAGAGAGTTCAGACTGTGTTGAAGAATAAATGTGGTCCTGTCAATTATTGACTTTCAAGGATGCTAGAAGTGTACAAATTACATTACATTATTACATATAAACAGCTGTTCCATGTACTTTATTTTTACATATTTCATTAAATCTCTGCATCCATTTCCCTACCAAAATATAATGAAATGGGGGGTGGCTCAAGACTTTTGCACATTGCTTTATGCTTGCTAATTTCTATGAAGCAAATCAAATCATACAATAAAAAGATAAATATTAATACTGTTATTATCTTATAACTATTAAAATTAGAGTCATCTGGCAATACTGACCTTATTTATATGTTTGAGGTATGAGTAATGAGGTAAGCCATCACTTAGTACTGCAGTCTCAATATCAGTTATTACTTTTCAAATTTCTGTTCACTCAGCAACAGCTTAAATCATCCGCATAATCCAGATGGTAATGAAAAAATAAATTATCTGGGATTTCAGTCAAACAGGAGAATCCTTCTCTAATAAAAAAATATGTCTATAAACTTCCTAAATATTCAGGTTTCTCCAGGAGAATAAGATCAAAATGTTTTCTACTTTTTGTAAAGTCCTTCATCAGTTTCCTTGTTACAGGACGTCAGTTTCGCTGTTGCGAGCAGTCACGCACACAGTGAATGGGCAAGGTGCCAGTGTCAGTCCGAACCGTCCGTGCAGGGGAGGTGGACGCTTTCCCTCTGGAAGCCTGAATTTGAAGGCCTGCAGTAAGCTGGTGACCGTCAGAAACAGCTCCATCTTTGCCAGCTGTTCACCCATGCATACCCTGCGACCTGAGACACAACAGAGAAATCAAATTTATGGATCAGTGTTTATGTTTCACTCATATGCATCATATAAGTAAGAATGCATACCAATCCCAAATGGTATGAAGCACTCTTTCCTGAGCAGCTTTCCCTCATTGTCCAAGAAGCGTTCTGGGTTGAAACTGTCTGCATCATCCCACACAGTGGGATCTCTATGGACAGACCACAGGTTGGGCAAAATGACAGTTCCTTTAGGAATAGTGTAGCCTCTAAACTCTGAAAAAGGAAAGAAGAACACTTTGTCTAGAGCTTGGGAATTAGACAAATTTGGCAACAGGCATCTGCTAGGGTGGATCCAGGGGGCTTGAACAGTTATGTGCAGATCTGTATGAAGGTTATGTGGAGGTTAAGGGTCACAGTTACTGTTTACCTGTTGTTTCTGAGGCCATGTGAGGAATAGCCAGGGGAACGGCCACAGTCATTCTCTGCACTTCCATGATGGTGGCTTCAGTAAAAGGCAAACTTCCCTTATCAGTCAGAGACGGCACCCGATGTTTGCCCACTACTTCATCAATCTCTGCCTGGACCTTGTCTTGAATCAACACAGGAGGAGAAAAGAAGGATTAAGGATGAAGTCCACATCACATCAAAGCAGGAAAAAAAATCGGTTTGATTCCGCAGAACTTGAAGACAATCAGATTCATTTAAAAGTAGTGAAATGCAGCAGTAAATGCATATTTTCACATGCCAATCTATGTGCACGTGAAACAATTGGAGAAGTGGTTAAATACGCAATGAGGCCAGACATGTTCATGTCTTGAAACCAAGAAGTGTCCCAGACGTGGGTTCCCGCGGAAGATTCCCAATGCCCCCCACATAAAAGTTTATTTGGCAACCTAAAATTTAGTCACAATACTTACATATGTTGTCACTGTCAATATCTCAACAGTAAATCTAAAAGGTCTAAAAAAACAGGTGTCGAACTCCAGGCCTTGAGGGCCGGTGTCCTGCAGGTTTTAGATGTGTCCTTGATCCAACACAGCTGATTTAAATGGCTAAATTACCTCCTCAACATGTCTTGAAGTTCTCCAGAAGCCTGTTAATGAACTAATCATTTGATTCAGGTGTATTGACCCAGGGTGATATCTAAAACCTGCAGGACACCGGCCCTCGAGGCTTGGAGTTCGACATCCCTGGTCTAAAAGGTTTTACCTCTGCAATTATGTTCCGGACAAATTGCTGTGTGCATACTGTCATTTATCAAAATCCACATCTTTCAAATCAGTGAAATCAGACTTAAAACTATATTTCTGACACTGAATGTGATGGTCCCAAAACTGCTGTGGAGTGTAAATGAAATGATTTGATTTCACAAACACATGCACTTTGCAAAGGATGCACTTAACTGATTGTTGCCGATTTTACCTTGGATATCAGGGTATATGACCATATAAAGCAGAGTCCACAAAACCGAATTGGTGGTGGTGTCAGTGCCAGCAATGAAGAGGTCTCCTATGATATAAAAGAGATAATCCTCTGTGAAGCTGCTGTCCTCCTCTCTAGCATCTTGCTGGGCCCGCATCTCCATCAAGTACATGTCTGTGAGATCCCTTGGATTGTCGGCATCTAGTGTTGCACGGTGCTTTGTAATAATCCTCTTAAGAAACACAGTGATGTCTCTTTCCACCTGACGCAACTCTCTGAAAACTCCAAAAGGCAACCAGTAGAACAACGGGAAAACGTTAATGAGGACTGCCGGGCTGTTCATGCAGATCTCCAGCCCTCGCGCCATCAGGTCCAGCATGGTGCGGAACTCGCGATCCTCGTGATGGAAACGCTGACCCAGGATCAGTGTGCAAATGACGTTTGACACAGCGTTGCCAATCAGTGGACTTGGGTCCACACCAGCGCCACCACACTCCTCATTCAGCCGCAGCAGCTCTGTTTTGATTGTAGCAAGGCCTTCCTTGATGCAAGGCTCCAGACTTAGCTTCCCCAGACCAAAGCTGCGGAGTGTGGTGTGGCAGAACTTGCGCTGCTTTCGCCATACTGGCCCGTAAGGTGCAAAAACGATCCCTGAAGTTCAGTTATACCAGGAAAAAAAGGACAACTTATGTCAGCGTGTATGTCATTGTTATTTTAGCTACTTAACTAGAGTTAAAATTGTAAAATATCTAAAAACTCGCATCTCGTAAGTTATGGAGGAGACTATCAAATCTCCTGCTTAGACTGACCCTCAATCCTGCTTGTAGAATTTAGGGTGGTAAATAGCGCCTGTTTAAGTCACAGGCTTATCAAGTTCAAATGTGCATTCATGCATATTAATTGTAGATTTGCAGTAAATGCAATAGACTTCCAGTGAATCCTAAAGGTTAAAGAGAAACTTCAATTTGAACACAACTGTTCAGCTATATTCTATCATTCTCTGAATAAAGCAACTAGCACCCAATCTCACGGGATGTAATTACTTTTTGTTAGGCGTAATGTAATAACACTGAGGAGGAGACATTACAGTTGTGCTCAGAAGTTTACATACCCATATGAACGTGACAGTGAGGCTTTCCAACACTGTACCAGCTGTCAAACATGGTGGTGGTAGTATCATGCTCTGTGGCTGTTTTACTGTCAGTGGTACTGTTACATTGCACAAAGTGGATGGAATAATGAAAAAGGAGGCTTATCTCCAAATTTTTAAACTCCACATCAAATCAACAGGTAGATGGTTGAAACTTGGACAGATTTGGGCATTCCAAAAAACTCAATGTGTTTGGGATCTCCAAAAGAAGATCATAAACACACCTCAAAACTGGTTTTGGACTAAAATAAACAGGCTAACATTAAGACTCGGGAACGACCTTCACAAATCCCTCCACCCTATTGAAAATTTGTGGACTTTGCAAGTTTAAGTATATAGTAATTTAAAAAAATTAGTCTCTGTGATCATTATTCAAGTATCCGCATGCACAGTGGACATATGAATAATTCTTTTGAACTGGGATTCTCTTAAATTAAAAACAACAACAACAACAACCTTTATTACACTAACCAAAGGCAGTGAAACCTCTCTATTCTAATGCTTATCTGATTACTAGATTTTACGAGAGTTTTTTTATGGGTTATTACACGGTTATAGCCTTACTCGATACGATAACAGTTGTTTAATTTAATACAAAAACTTGCTTACCTTTGCGCTTAGTCAGGATAGTGACGGTAGGGATGTCTGGCCTGTCGGAGAACACCTCCGGATGGTTTGAGAGGGCATCCCTGACCGCTTCATAGCCATTGAGAACCACCATAAGTTGACTCCCTACAAAAAGACTGTATATGTTACCATAATCTTTAGCCAATTCTGCCAAACCATCAGTGGGGTTTATGATCCGTTTTCTGAGGATACAAGACGGTACGAGAAAGCCGCCGAAGTTTCCGACCACTGGCCATGGCTTCGGACCTGGCGGAATGTTTTTATATCTTAAATTCCGCTGTTTTTGATAAAGAGCAACCAGCGCCAACGCGATTATTATTAAAGCCGCAACGTTTGCGTTTAACAGCACGGAGTCGTTCAGGCCTGAGAGCGAAACCATGACGTCAGCATTCAAATAAACTCTGTTAGTTGATAATGCATGTCCAGGACTAAGCGCTCGGACACCACGAAGCTGCTATTTATTTGTTTTACCGACAGACGCACACGCTCTTCCTGTGTTGTTGTGGCAGGCCAAGAACAACGTGGTACTGCTACTGGCTTCCTATTGGCTGACAGTGCTTCCTCCTATTTTGATTGGTGGCCAGCGGTCATTGGCCTTTAGAGCCATTAATTCTGTCTTTCAGGTTTGGCAGTGGCACAATTCTGGGTTTTATCCAGTTTGAGGCTTTATTTTTATTTATTGTATTTTACTTTTAAAAAAAAATACTTTTTGACTTATTTGGCCAGTAAATCAAATGTATACAAAGAGTTGCACTGCGCTGTCAACACTTATATACAATGCATAGAAAGTAGCTCCAGTCTCATGTTTCAGCCATACTCCATAGTTGGTTCAATTCATTTTCCACCTCACACAGTACCTCATCATGAAAAAGTAAAAAAAGTAATTCTTGTAATTCAAATGTATTAAAAAAAATAATTATTAAAAGATAAAAACATAACATGTACTTAAGTATTCGCAGCCTTTGTCTGACATTTTTATTATTTATTTTTTCATCAGTAAGAAAGCTGAACTTCAAATTTTTTATGTTTGCAAAAACAAGTGAGTTTTTGTTTTTAATGTGAATTTGATTTAATTTTCATGTGTCCAGAGGAAGTATTTTCTGTTAATCTGGAGTTTTTCAACAATCTACTCTGATGAAGTGTTCAGTGAAATAAAAGCAACACTCTTATGCTTTGGTAAGGGTACATTTTAATACAAAGTTACATTGATAAGACTACAGCTGGGATACACAGTCAATGCTACTGAAATTAACACAAAATTAATAATAATAGAGAAAAACCCCAATCATACCTAGACTGATAATGGCAGCTTTGGTACACCTATAGACATTTAACAAACTAAGGCACCTTGTGACTTGAGCACATTAATATCACATTGAGAGAAACCCTGACAAAATGTACATATACAAATGAAATACTGCAACAAAACTGCAAGTAGGCATAATAAAACTGTCCATTTATCAAAAGAAATTGACCAGGAGCAAAATCAACTTTATCATTTACGGAAAAAAAGAACAACTTGCAGGACTTTATCTTATAAATAAATCACAGTGACAACAAACAGAGATGGTATGATTATCTTCCTAGACATACTCGTATCTACACATTTGGTATCAATGTTTCTGCCCAGTAGGCAAGACTTGATGAATGAATACCACCTCGGTGGATTATCGAGCAACACTGCCGCCGTATCAGGGTCATATTACTCCTCTCGTGTGCTCTGTACCATGGAGTACTTCTTACAGGGATTCTTCAGGCAGGAAGGAGGCCAGGCGATGGGCCAACTGTATGAACACGGCACTGCGGTCTGGACGTTCCTCTCCAAGAAGTTAAACAGTGGGTTCCACCAGGTGTTGGTGAGGTAGTTATTGGGTGAGCATTTCAGGGTCTGGAAAGAAGACCAAAAAAAGTTACATTAGAGTATTATCATTACTCTTATCATTATCATTATATATAGATATATATATACATATATATTCAGGGATGCACATAAGTGGTCCGCAGGTGCGCATTAACTATCAAAATAAAAGACGCGCACCAGATAAGAATTTGCAACGCACGTTTGCGTACATAAGATTTTCTGGAGGACAGATATTTGTTTAGAACTCTTAAAGATGTCGAAGAAGCAAGCTCCTTTAAACAATTACTTTGGTGTTCCTCCACCTCCAAAGAAATGTCAGAAGGAGTTGGAACTGCAAAAGAAGCGCGTATTCTCAGAAAAGTGGTTGCAGGAGGTGAGCTGGCTTCAAACAAATGATGAATGCACAGAGATGTGGTGCAGAATATGTCGTGAAAATCCCACTCTAGCGGACAAAAACAGTGCCTTTTATATGTATGCAAACGCGCGTTGCAACTTCTTATCTGGTGCGCGTCTTTTATTTTGACAGCGAATGTGCACCTGGGGACCACTTATGTGCACCCCTATATATATTCTTATTTTAAATGAATGAAGGACCTGAAGGGAGAAAGCATAATGCTGAAGCCAACAATAAATTGTGGTCAGTGTGCCAAGCATATTAATCAATTCCATCAACAGTGCTTAAAATTTGTCCATTAGAGGGTGTAATGTATCATTGTAATGGTGCAGTGACATAGAATTACACCCAGATGCCTTTGACACAGTTTAAAAATACCTGAGGAATTGTAAGCATACATAATAATATAATAATATAGATCATTTCCTATAAACAAAAGCAGTAATAACTAATAACTCCCCACTGCCCCCCATAACAAAGTGCACCCAGTGCCATTAGGAAAACAGTCCTCCATGCTTGAGGAGTCCTGTGTCTTTTGCTCAAACCTGTAAGTTAGCCATGGTGTGGTACCACCAGAACAGACGGGAGGTGATAAAATATGCCACAACCACATCCACACTGTAGTGCTCATGAGCCACCAAGATGCACACCACGCCCACAGCACTCAGGAGCCAGCAAACGAGATGGTACCACCAAAAGGACCGCGGCGAGTCTTCGGGGAAAGCAGGAAAGATAAGATTGCTGTCAGTATTTATTTGTAAAATGTTGTTTTTTAAGTCTTATTAAAGATAATGTAGGAAAACATTACAGAGCCAAGGATGATGGATAATATTCTGTTAAAAAGATCTCTCATATTCTGTGAATTTAAAGCAATTAACTTGGGAGAAACCTTTGTTTTCCGCCCACCAAAGAACATCTTTGCTTCATTTTGCAAGGCTGAATCAACATCATCACGCCACAAAGGTACAGCATGTTGTGCATTTTGATTACAGCAGAATGAAATAATGGTCCTTTAAACCGGAATCACCATATTATCATACACATCCGGAGCCTGAAGAGAGATTACTATTCAGAATAATATACTGAGATGGATGACATGGTAGCTTTTTGTTCATTAGGAAGCAAATTGCAATGGACAAGTGCCAAGACACCACTGTTTACATCTAGCATACTGTAGCACCTCCTCACTAATGTCTTTGAATGTAATGATGTTGATCTGCTCTTGCAAAGTGCTGAAAAGTATGGTTGCAGTTTTTTCTTGTGACTTTAATCTCAGAACAGCTTCTTTATTTTCCTGCTAAAATTATAACTTTATGATGTGTGACCATTGTTATTTTTATTTATTTTTCTTCCATAAGTAAAATCTTAGTAACAGTAAAAACTATGACACATGCTATTTTGAAACATTTGACTTTTTTTTCCTTTTTTTTGGCCAAACACATTTTTATATAACCTTTAGTTACCAATACAGTACATATCCAGAAATACGCTGCTTTAAAATAAAACATATACTGATTGTTTTTGTGCTCAAACTTTTTAATAAAACACTAAAGCAAGCAACAAATCAGCACGTGTCAGTTATATGTAGCCTGTTAGCTCCTGCTAAGAGAGCGCTCTATTTCATAAAAACTGAATGAGTACAATCTAGTTCATGTATTATTCATAGAGAAATCCCATAAATTCTCCCACACACGGAAGCAAACAAGCATTACTTTGAATACTTACACTCCTTAATGAACAAATAGGTGAGCGTGAGCATCACAGTGTGCCCACTGTAAAGAAAGTCTCCACACAGGAGATGGGAGTTTGTAATGGAAAGCCCTCCACCTGACATCAGCCGCAGGACTCGCTGAATTTTTGCATGGGAGTCTCCGTGAAGCTGATGATGTAATGAGAGGGATAAACACAGGATCAGAGGCAACACTGAGACAGAGGAATTATTTTCACTGCAAAATAAATGTGAAATGGATTTTAAAAATAAGCTAATCTTCACATTTGAGAATCTAGAAAAAGAGAGTTATTATTAGTATTAATATATGCTCACTATTCACTATGTTAGGTACACATGTTCAGTTGCTCGTTAACGTCAATGTATAATCTTCTAATGACATAGAGGCAACCCAGTGCATTTAGCCATAGACATGTTTAAGACAACCTGCTGAAGTTCAAACTGAGCATCAGAATGGGGAAGAAAGGTGATTAAATGATAGGACTAAATGGCGTGGTCTGAGTATTTTAGAAATTGCTGATCTACTGGAATTTTTCCACACAACTATCTATAGGATTTTTCTGAAAATGGGAGGAGAATGGCCAGACTGCTTCTAGCTAATAGTAACTTAAATAACCGCCTTCTACAACCAAAGACTGCAAATGAGCATCTCCGAACGCACAACAACTTGATTGGCTACTGCGCTAAAGACCATTGTTCTCGTAGTGCTGTAGCTCATCCTGTTTGTAACAACAGGAAACTGAGACTACAGAAGATTGGAAAACTCTTGCCTAGTCTGTGAGTCTAAATTTCTCAGATAGTAGGTTCAGAATTTGGCGTAAGCAACAAGAAAATATGGATCCATCTTGCCTTTTTTTAACGATTCAGGCTGCTGCTGGCACACTTTTCTTGGCACACTTTGTGGCCCTTAGTACCAGCATTTAACCACCACAGCCTACCCGGGTATTGTTGCTGACCATGTCCACCCCTTTATGTAACATGCCACGTCACAAGGCTCAAACAATTTCAAACTGATCTCTTGAACATGACTAATGACTTGCTCCACAGTCACCAGATCTCAATCCAGTAGAGTACCTTTGGGATGTGGCGGAACACAAGATTCACAAATCTGCAGCATCTGTGTGAGGTTATCTAGTCCATGTGGACGAAACTCTGTGAGGAATGTTTCCAGCACCAAAGGCAAAACAGGGTCCAACCTGATACTAGCTAGGTGTACCCAACAAAGTTACCAATGAGAGTATATTTTCTGATGGATAAAATACAGGGTTCGTACGCTTTTTTCAGGGTCAAATTCAAGCACTTTTTAAGCACTTTCAAGATCCGTTTTTAAGCTTTTCCAGTACCCCCCCGCCGCACCGCCCCGCCCAAAAAAAAAAGAGAATGCATGTTTCAATTTGCATCACCTCAGTAAGACCATGTGAAAAGACACCTTAGCTCCCCTTTTGTTAGGACATAGAAAAACGCACCACACAAAAATACTGCAAAAGGAACGGTCACCTTATATACTTAGTGTATAAACTCAAAATGCACATTTCACTTAAAAATTAAGATGTGCAAATGTGAACAAATCAACTTGTTAGAGATATTCTTCTCCTGTTGAAAAAAGAAAAACGAAAAATAAAGAAATAAGTCTAGATATTGATGCTTCTTTCCTGTGCGACAAAAAAATAGGAGACAGATGTTTGTTTGTTTTTTAAGTTATTTCCCAATAAAACTGTTTTATTGCTAACTACATTGCTGTCTGTATTATTCCTGAAGTCCTAAATGATCACCTTTAAAGTGTTTGTGCTAATAACATCAAGTCAGACAGGCATGGAGAACAGCACTGACTGTTTAAGTAGTTTAATGTGTAGGATGGCGATAAACACATTTTGAATGAAAGCCGGGGAACCTTGGTAGCACAGAAACAAGTGGCTATTCTTTGTGACCATATGGATCACTCATATTACCATTATTTCACCCAAAGGCACCAAATTAATATGCCAAAAAGCTGCAGTAATACACACAAATATAAACAGTACTTGGTGACAACTTTGCTTTTACCCGTTAACCCTCTGGTGTCCAGGGTATAATTGGCCGTTTTTGCTTACTTTTGATTTGGCCTCTATATTTCACCATTAAAAACTGTTTATCTTGCCAATCTGTTATTATCTCATTTTGACATAATGTGTCAGCACAATTTATCTAAATTCAGACAAAATATAAAATACAAGTAGAAAGTGATATTTTTGACTGTAAAAACCACAAGCATGTTTAAGGAATCATTTTCATAACTTGAAATGCAAATAGAAATTGGACATTTTTAAAAAATATGAACAAGTTTTGCAAACAACAAAGTTATATGGTACTATTTACCTAAAAATGCAGCCAAGGCTCAGACGTTTTTTAGATAACCATTCAAAACTATTTACAGAACAATCAGCTGTGCTGCATCAAATAAGAAGGCACACAAATTATTTATGCAACTCCAAAAAATAGTTAGTGTCCACTATAACACAGATGAGAACAGCACAGGGATAAACCTGCAGGTCTGACAGCAGGTGTGTCACTCAGCGTTTACACTGCAATCTGCCTTTGGTGGCTTTTTTGCAGCAACTGTAACATTCACTAGTAGAACTGACACACAAAACAAAACGACTACACACTAACTACACAAGACAACACACTAACTTGAGACTCCAAACACGATAAACGTCACAAATCTCTCTCTCTCTTTATCGCTCTCTCTCTTCCCTCTCTTCCCAAACAACCAAATACCACATGTTGCCGTATCATTTTTTGATTGGTCGACATGGTACATTTTTCCACCAATAGGCAAGGAGTGTTTTTTTCTTTTTTCACTCACAAGCAAAGCGTGTTTTGCTAGCGCTCTCCATAAAAAACGCCGTTTTTACCGTTTCTTCCCGGAGTAAACGCCACTGTTTTATTCAGAATATACCCCCCCAAAAATCATCGGTTTTACGTGACCTATCAACACAATTTAAAAACTGGTATATAGTTTGAAGTCCGCACGTTCGACCCAAGTTGAAATGGAGACTCTGGGTCCCTCGACCCCAGAGGGTTAATCAGAAAGCCTTAAGTTAGCTAGTTATGTATCGGGCTAATGTTTAAAGCTTTCACTTGAGTAAATTAACTCATATTACTCCTAAGTAATATGAGTTAAGTTCACAGCATATTCCGTAATAGCGCTGCCATACTGCATCACTCTCAGTGCATTTCAATCATTTCTCCAGCGAGTTTGACAGCTAGCAAAATAATAATCATATTTTTTTTTTAAAAAATAGCATGTGTAACGTACGCGTACTGGAAAATTATTTACTAGGACTTACCTATCATGCGACCAGAGAGCGCAAACTCCGCCATTGTTGTCTTCCATCATTAAAAACATTAAAAGCATTAAAACAGCAACCTACAGGTATGTTAGCGCACTCATCCCCGACTGTCCGAGGGAGGGGCGGGGTCACATATTGAAACAGACGCAAGGCAGCCCAGGCGGGGAAATTTTGCTTTTGCTTTTTGCAACTCATTTTATTTCTCTATCTGATAAGAAAACAATTCAATCAGATAGCTATTTATTGTGAATGAAATGCAGTTACATTTTCAAGCACTTTTAAGCACCACATCTGAAATTCAAGCACTTTCCAAACCTTGAAAAGAGGACTTTAGAATTCAAGCACTTTCCAGGATTTCAAGCACCCGTACGAACCCTGAAAATATTGGATAAATTCTCCAAAACCAACCCAAGCAAACGCACTTAACTGATCATCACAAACATTGGCTATTCTCCATTGGAGACCTGTCAATCACTATCAGGCAATAAAGTATCATCAACCACACCTAAATAAATACAAAAATGTAAATTTGATTTTTCTGTTAGACCTGCTGCTCAAGTTATGCAGGATGTTTCCCTTCCTACAGACAGCTGACAGCTTTGACACTCAATCCACAACATTCCCAATTCTTAAGAAAAGAACAACTACTAAATTGTCTAACCTGCAAACCTTTTTGCAGTATCCAACCTAAACGACTGCCAGGAGCAGATGTTTTTGTTCAGACACTAATGCACCTCAGTATTGTTGATGTCCCAAGGCAATAAAAAGCTAAAATGACTTCTTTTTTTTATAGCTGCTTTTCCAGAGTGTCTGTGCAAGACAACTAGTCCCAGAGCGCATCAGAGTGCACAGGCGAGAAATGACGAGTAACACTCTGATGTTTGCATGCTTCTTACCTTCGGAGCGCAGGTCATGTGCATGCCAGGTACAGGCAAGGTGGTAATATACATAGTGACACAGCGGTACAAATACAGGGTGCCAATGAGGAAGAAGAACCGTCTACACGCTATTGACCTACAAGAATAGAGTGTAACACAGAGGGATAAATGATGGTGTCTGCGTGATACATACAGTTTTTACAGTCACTGGGATTAATTGTGAAAAGGTAAACTTCACTGATAAAAAATGAAAAATCTATCAGAGTATACAAAATGCTGATGACTGGAGGCAATTTAACTCCGTATGATCAGTCAACGCATCAAATATGATAGCTCCTGTTCAGCCAATTGAACTGAGGTTAAGCCGTGACGGTAAAACTTGTGATTTTACTTGCACTGTCAATTTAATTATGTCTTAGTTCCCACAAGTAATTTCATGTAGAAGACTACATGATGTAAATTCATCATTTTTCACCTGCTTTAAAATGATTATAGCCTGGTACTCAGCCTGTACTCAGTTTTAAATAACAAAGACTGCTTTCTAAATGAACAGCCATACAAGAGGACAGTCCAGTGTAGAAAAGGCCGGAAAATGATTTTGATTTGATCAGAAGGCTCAGTAATATGATGAACTTCCTGAGTTCATCACACATGCAGACGCGCAGATCACTGACAAGTTTCAGTGGTTAGTTATCACATGCAGTATACGCAGCAATCATGAACAAATTGAAAAGAGAAAACAAAGAAAAGAAAACAACATACAGGTAATGCTGTTGGTTCTTACTTGTATCTAAAGAAGAACAGCTGTATCAACCAAATGGTCAGCAGTACCATCCCATTGATCTCTGTTACTGTAAATGCCCAATTGACTCTGTCAACATAGTCAAAGAACTTATCAGGGAGGGGCGGGCTGCTTTCTTTGGGTGGAACCCTCTCGTGGACCACTGTGATTACAACTGTTGTCAGGACCAAATTAAAACCAGCATAAAAGAAAGCGATTATTGTCTTCCACCACTCCATAGGCAGACGATTGACCTTGGACTCCGGCAGGGAGATCTTCACGTAATCATTATGCCTGCCTATGCCTTTCCGAAAGCCCCTCTTTGTATCCTCTCCACCCGCTGCATGGACGGGGCAAGTTTTACCGCCGCTGGGCACGGCGGCAGCCTCCATTCCTGGGTTCGTATTATCAACGGCTGAGTCTCTCGCATCCACAAGCTCCTGTGATGCCATGGGTGCCTGCACTGTCCATGCACAGACAATGTGGCTCTGGGCTGAGGCTTTATAGCTGTGATGAGAGAAAACAAAAGGATTACACTGACAAGCGGTTAGGTTTGGAAAGTGTGCGCAACTGTCATTTGTACAAGGTAGAAAAGTACAAACAAGTAACGAGAAAACACTCGGGTTTACGTTTATTTTTGCTCTTCCTTATTTTAGGAGTAATCAATGAAGACATGAAGGTTTTATTGACACAAAGTCTTGGATTCCACAGGAGAAAACGTCCATTTTAATCTTGAAAAGCTATTTTGGAGTTTGTGACACAAAGCCAAATGTGGTTGTATGAGTTAATGCTGTGAGTTATACTTTCCATTTATTGGACATTCACCAGAAGCACTCAGGCAGTTTTCTGTTTGGACATTCAATCATCCTCTTTTTTTAGTACTTCCAAAGTCTTTCCATTACACTGCTGTAGATTTTTTTTTTCTCAGCGAGCAACTGCTACGGTCATTCCAGTCAGTGTATGGTCAAACATCACCTTGTTGTTTGCAAAACTGGAGAAGAGTTAGTGAAGTGTTTGTTGTTGGGCTATTTTCACTTAATGACTGTGAGAGTACACTACAGCACTGATCATCTTCATCCTTTGACATCCAAACGGTAACAACTCCTTTAATGGACGTGGAGATTATTGCAATCAGCCCTGAAATGCATCACAATAAAAGCCATCTGGGATACATACATGATGTTATGTTTACTTAGAAACCTATCAGTAGGATAAAACATGGGATAGAAATAGAGCGTGGCTAGATACACGAGGCCTACCGAACGTATCAGTTTCCTCAGATCAATTTTGAGGAAAACATTACTGCTGGAGAGAAAGCATTAGAGCAGAATGCCCTCTGACTAACCCACACAGGATTCAGTCTGTGTTATGTAACTGATGGAGGTCTGAAGAACACAAAGTCTAACAGGCTTTAATGGTTTATAATAAAGGGTTATAGTGGGATTTAACAGTTGGGGGGGGGGGGTAAGTTCTGGTGTTGGTGTGCAGCACAAAAAAGTCACATAAAAATCTATATTATGAGCTCCAGTAGATTTGTGATCTTCATGGACCGGCTTTGGTCAGCTGACTTCTCTTTGTGGATTTAGCCAACTGGATGCTGCTCTACATAAGCAGATGTTACCTGAGCTATCACAGCTGCTTTCCAGCCCCTAGCTGGTGTAAAGCTAGCATAAATGTGGAATTTGGCAAGTCTCAGTAAAGAATATCATCTGCTTAAATTCAAAGGATTAAAGTCCTGCTAGAAGTAAGCGCTATTAAAACAAAGCATCCACATTTAAAGTTTAAACACAGTTATTCACTTACAGCTAAATTTACTGTCATTTCAGTGGTTAACTGGAACATAAAACAACATGCCTTGAAAAAACTTTCACCCTCTGGAAGTCATATTTTTCCACCATCTTTGGTTCTTAAAAAATTCTCCCATATATTTCAGCTCGGAATTCTTTCAGTGCCGTTTCTTTCTCCCTCACAATATGTCAGCTGCTACCCAGGACCTAAGATAGCAGCATCCACAAATATAAGAGTCCAGAGTCCATCACGGTTATGCAAACTACCCAGTTTAGTCTGTGGTCATTGTCCTGGATTAACATTTCATGTGTTTTTTATCATTTAACTGCATTTTTCAGTGTGAAATATCCAAGTCACGTTGGCGACACACGATGTATGAATTCACCGCCTGATTAAAGCCAGAATTTCAATGACACAGTGACTCATCTGGTTCATGATCTGTCACACTTCACAGGATATTGTAATGTGTGAAGTACAGAAAGGAAGTTATAAGTTTCTTTGTCATTGGCTGGTTGTACTGCACAAACTAATGACGATTAAAAGCCGCTGAGAGGTCAAGGAGACTCGCTCACTGCTCCTCAGACAGATAAACTAAATTGAACTTTACATGTAAAGTTAATTAGCCACAGTAGCACTATAATTTCCCCGGATCACTCATTACCTCCCCTGTTCTCTCTTTCTTGCATTTTTTTTTTCTAAGTGAAGTCAACTCTACCTTTAGCCATATGGCCTGTCTGGTGATATTCACTAAACACTGCACTAAAAATAACCTGCAACTTAAAATGTGGACTCTGGACAAGATCAACAGGAGAAAGCAAACGTTATAAGACCATTATAAGGCTTTATGTATCTTTTGGTTAGGTATAATGTAAGATGTGATTCACTGAATCATTTAGAGGCAGTCTCAAGTGTCAATAAACAACAATGTAAACACATGAAATGTTGTTCTTCTTGTTAAGACAATGAAAGTCGAGTTTGCAGTTCAGAGTTGTTGGACGATAATGGTTTTATGTTTCCTACACGACTGTACTATATACACTGCACACGGGTGTCAGCGGACCCGTTTTCCTGTCCCCTTCCCTCCCCAGTGTACCAAGGACAGTATTTTCCCACTGGCCAGAGCACCAGTACACTCATGGGATGGGTGGTGATGGAAACCTGGCATAAAAAAACTATTCCACATGGTCACAAGCCATGATGGATAACTTGGCCGCCAGTACTCACCCAAGCTATTTCAAGACAAGTCACTCAGTTGCCTCAAAGGCTGTATTTTACTCCAGGGGAACCAGGGTTTCAACTCCATTTTGGGCCCGTGGTAATGATATGCTTGTCTTGCTGTCCCCTCATTTCTGTCTGTGCATCATGTAGCTAGCCTTCATTAAAGGAAAGCGGCTGCCCTGCCTTGTAGGAAGGGATGAGATCAGGGAGTTAACTTTATGTTATGAAGTTACTAAAACCAGCTAGGTTTCTCTTTGTTCAGAAGTAAAGCATTTTTGGAGTTTTAGCATTACTGTTTCAGGGCGTTAACACAAAATACAAAAATGTGTTAAAGAAGTATCTGATATAGTTGCGATTTTGTCATGATCTGTGTGTAGTAGTAATCTATGATAAAAAAAGAAGAAATGTCCAGATAGGTTTGCAATGATAGGAAAAAAGCTAATAATTCACACAGGAGTCACTACAGCAAGCTCTACATATTATATTTGTTGTTTTTATTTTCATGCCAGTTGCCCTTCTTGATGAAATTCCCAAGGTATTTGCTGATGTATAATGACAATAAAAACAACAATAACAATACAGCAATAATAATTAATATTAACATAAGTTAGTACTGGTAGAGTGAATAGTAAGTATTCATTGCTTTATTTTAGGAAGAGTAGATATGCTACAGACTCAGAGTGAAGATACAACACTGGAAGTCAAATAAATACTGCCATCAACATCGTGCCCAGATAAAAACAGATAAATATTATGAGCAAACTGTCCTAATGTTTAAATGCTAGCTCTTTAAGTATTTACTCACTCTCAAATCTCAAGTCTTTGCTGTTCCAGATAAATGGTCCCAAATTGTTAAGTATTAATATTAACATTTATCTGATTGTAAGTACTGATGCATTAATGGGTAACTGGGGATCTTCAGCTTCAGAGGTACCTGTGTCCCAAAACAAATTCACTTAGCAACAGTCAATATATAAATTCATAATGTGTGAAGTAAGAAAAAGTGTAACATAAAATCTGATTAGCTAAATTAATTTGACTAAAAATAATAAAGTAAAAACAACTCAGTTGTCTGTTGCTGAAATGTCTAACGTCAAGTAAGAGGGAATAAGTAAAGTACTGGATTGGTTCGGATTGGGTAGATAGACACCCTCTCCACTTCTTAAATTAGCCTTAAAAAAGTCCTCTTGACACAGCTTATAGTTAAGTCTGGATCCGATGACCATCCTTAGTTGTGCTCTTACAGGGTGAGACTGCTGGGGGACTTTCCATGATGCACTGAACATTTCTTCTCCTCTTTTTTTTCTCTTCCCTTTCAGCCTGTAACAGCAGATTGCTACACCTCTCTGAGCCTTCTTCTGCTTAAAAGGAGTTCTTCCTCCCCACTGTTGCTGAATGCTTACTCACAGGGGAATGTAGAAATTTTACTTTATAGTACAAAAAACCTTAAGATGACTGTTGTTGGGAAGTAAGAGGAATACAAATAAAATGAAGGGAAAATGAAAGTTTTCAAAAACTTCAGGATGCTTCTTTAGAATAAACTATGTTATTTAAACTATTAGTTATTAGCAACAATTTAATGAGCTGGAGATAACACACGTTGATCATATACTAGCAGTAGTTTAATTAACTTTGCTATTCTTGTGTCTTCCTTTGTAACGGGTAAACATTAGATGTAGGAATCACCAGAGACCCGACGCTACACAATCCTATTAAAAACATTATCACAATACTTCACTCATGATATCTTATTACTGCCATTTGTTTTTAAATTTTTCAATACGCTGAGAATCGCAGTAACCTTTATTGCAATTTATCACCTTTTGTCAACTGCAAATAACGTCCTTAAAGATAAGCTTGACAGTATTTACTTCATCCAAAAAGATAAATATTGTGACACTATGCTGTATCTTTTCCCCTCACTCCTAAACATGGCATCCCAATACTGTTAATCACGGACAAATGTTTGAAACATTTCTGTCCTGTAATAGATCTCACGACTACTAAACAGCACTAGTTTAACTTCTCATGTTGCTCACCGAGACACATAAGTATTAATTTCTTACTAACAGAACAAGCCATTGTTGTTTTACTTCTGGTATAACACATTCTATTCCACAGAGCACATGTAAAAATAGCCTCAGAGTACTTTTCTGGCTTGCTTGACCACATTTGGGGTGGATACTGGCAGTAATGTCAGGTTTGGGACTGGGTGTCTCCCACGCCTCCCATATATATTAGAGGGTGGCAGTCTGTCACATCTGATGTGTGCGGCACAGCTGGTTTTTGAAGTTTACTTTTGGGGTGTAGCACAGTGGCCCCACACACAGTTTGAAACACTAGGTTAAAACACTAGGCTACTGGGTGGGGCAACAGGTCATTACACGTCCTGTAATTAAGCCTTATCGTTTCAAGTCAAAGCTAATGCATCTTGGAACAGAGAAGTGAATTATTAAAAATAGACTTAAAGCAAGGCCAAGGGTGCAAGGAGGCCAAAGCTACATTTTATACTTCAAAAATAGGCCGCCTAATTTGCATTGTGTGAACTTGGTTTTATCGCTGCAGCCCATGTCACCTGATGTTTCATCGTCATATAAAAACGTAGCCTTTCAGCTCATGCAAAACGATCTACGGAAAAGAACTTTTTGCATGAATTTATGCAAATAAATGAAATCCATACTACATACAACATCAAAGACAGTCTAAGTATGTGTACTAGGAGTCATACCTACAGTACATTTCAATATCTGTAAACAAGAATAAGGGGAAAAGTTAAATGTCACCACCAAAGCAATAGTCATTTGTTCCATCAGCACATAGCTTGTTATTATCACAATTACTGTAGCCTTTTAGACACATGTAAGCCAGCATATAGGCTAACGATGAGAATGCGGTCTCTCTGTATTTAGATTCACATGTTGCACAATTCATAGCATCATACCTGCCTTGCTCGGGCCTCTTCCCGGAGTTGCAATTCCTTAAATCCCCGTCGCTGTCTGCTCGCTGCTCCTCTCAGTCTGGTCTGTTACATTACGCCACAGAGCCGCTCGCTTTTGAGGGAGCGCTCCTCCCTGATGCTGCGCGTATTTCTCACACTGATTCAGCCTCTGTAAGCAGCTTCCTGACCAGCATCCCTTTCAAATCACACGAGCAGTCCTGTAATCAGCACACACACCACCCTGTAGCTGATTGCAACTGCAAATAGCGGTTCTATTTTTATTAAGTCCACCTTTCTAATTACAAACCCCTCTTTTTTTACCCAGTTGCCAGCGCTGTTATTTGTATAATTACACACATGACCAGGTTAGTAATAATATCCCACAGATTGGATTGTGTTTTAAACAAAAATATTTAAAATTACTCCTCGAAAGCATCTATTTACTTATTTAATTGTTTATTTGTTTATTTATTTATTTTTACAGTGATTTTTAAAAAAATGTATTTTCACACTTGCAGGTTGCGGATCAGTTAAGTATCTGAGTCATCTATTGCGCGAGAGGAGACGATGATGAAGCAGAACTGACACCAGGTCAGTTTTTCTGGAACCAACCAACGACGGAGGAAACGCGTCACTTCTTCGATGGTGACGTGGCAGCTTGGAAAAATACCTCTTCCCGGTTGTTGTGCCAAATAGGCTGCTCAGCTCCGGTCTCCTCCATCCGCTAGACACACCTGACCCACCACGAACAGATACCTGTAAAAGTAAATAAACCGGGTTAGGTGTTGTATGTGTATTGTTTTGGTTGTTTTCCCAAAGAGGTGCCGTTTGAATTAGCTGCTGACTGCTGCCAGGCATGGAGACTTTCGGCAACTCGAACAAGAAACAGAAGCTAACCAACACTGCCGAAAGCTGGGTAAGTTTCCTCCCTCAAGTTGTGTTAATTCAGCGTACCGTTTCATCATATCCGTCCACATCCACAAACAAGTTGCTTCTGAGCTAACTGGCTAACCAGGCTCAGTAAGCTAGTTAGCGACACTTTTGTTACACGTTAGTTGCAAGCTAAAGCTAGCTTTGGGTAATAAAAGTAATCACGAATGAGCTGCTACCGCCCCCGGCAATGATGGCAAGGGCTTTGACTGATTTTGGTTACAGCGTTTCCATGTGTGAAGACATTACCTGGTGGTTCAGTCAGATTATGCTGTGCTTCTTTGTGTAACTGCTCTGCTACATAACGCTGCAGCACAGTATTGCCATTCATCACCGTCTTCCACATTTGAAGACACAATGTAATTTCTACTATTTGTCAAACATGTCCCAAACGTATCTCTCAAAGTCATTTTGAGCTAGAAAGAACATTCTTAACACATTTTTTTATTATTTATTTTATTTTATTTTATTTTTCCTGAGTGATCTAGCCGAAAGGGCAGCAGAAATTGCAACAAGTATAAAATGTCACAGTCGTGTAGAGATATTTGAAGTGGCTGAAAAGGACTGGATTGATTGACAACCCAGGACATAAATCGCAGCATGAATATTTCATCTTTAAAAATGTCTGATGTATTGAACATGAAACAAGACGTTTTGAGAGGAAATGTGGCCAAAATGAAGCGAGGTGGAGGTGTGTCACAGGTTTATCTAATTTGAATGTCACACACCGTTTCAGCTCTGTCACTGCAGGACACTAGCAGAGTGTACTCTGTAGCTGCAGCTTAACATGTGGGAACAATAATAATGGATAAACAAGAACAGTTCAACCCTGGGAGAGTATTGACACGCATCAGCGCAGTTGCCTGTATTGTTCTTTATAGCTGTAGTGTGGGAATGTCACCACACCACAATGTTGTGTTTAAAAAAAGCAAAAAAGTGAAGAAATTCATTTTAAAGGTGAAACTTTCACTTTTGTTTCCTGGGTTTGTTGGTAGCAGCTCCTTTTTTTTTTCTCTCCTCCCAACCATCTCCTTCAGCTTACCCTGGGTCTACCCTGGAGTTGACCCTCAACCAGGAGTTGCACAGCCAACTCAGCTGGCTTACTTTGATTTGAACTCCTTCCTACTCTGACTGACTCCCTCCCAAATGGGTGAAGTGCTCTCCCTGTCTCTAAGGGAGAGGCTAGCTACCCTTTGGAAAAAGCTAATTTACACTGTTTTTAGTAAATTAGAAAAGTTGTTGCATTAATAAATAATGTAAATAATCCTTAGCTCCTGCTCTGCAGACATAAAATCAATTATTAGTAGTAGTAGTTGTTGTTGTTGTTGTTGTTGTTGTTTTTTTAAATTTGTATTAACTGGGCTGACTTTACATTAAATCTGTATTATTTCAGGGAATGCAACGGGCAACTAATGTCACCTATCAAGCTCATCATGTAAGCCGAAACAAGCGTGGGCAGGTTGTGGGCACAAGAGGAGGCTTTAGAGGATGCACTGTTTGGCTGACTGGTAGGTTGAAAGATGGTATTTTTAGACATTTTAAGTTGGACTTAATGAAGTTCTATTTTTCAGACTGTAAGGCGCACTTAATATCTTTAAATTTTCAAAAAAATCGACAGTGTGCCTTATAATCCTGTGGGCTTTATGTATGAATTCTGGTTGTGCTTACTGACCTCGAACTGATTTTATGTGGTACATGGCGCTCAAAAATCTGTCAAAAAATGCTTTTGTATGACTTTGGTAAGCTACAAAGCTGCACCCCTTGATGGATTGTCGGAGCATACCGTAGTCAGGAGCCTCGCGGAGTAATCTGGGTCCAAAACTCTGCTTCAGGTCCCAAAGTCAAATGAACACTGTGGCATTACTGAGAGTGAAAAACTGTCTAAATTCTTTCATCTTTTATAAAATGATCAGCGTTGCTGCTTTATCAGGTGTAACAATTAAGTTTAACATCCAGGCATCTTGCTAACATCCAGAAGTTAGCAGGAAGTTAGCTCGCTAGTTTCCACCTAAACATGATATAACATGTTCTGACTGAGAGATTTCTGAAAAATGAAAACGTACAGCTCTGCTGTCACTTCAAACATAAATGAAGACAGAAAACTAAACAGCAGTGACTTTTGTAGGGTTACTGAAGTTGGACTAGCTGGTATATAATGATATGCTACGTGATCACTAGCGACACAGCTATGTTAGCATAACAAACACAGTGAAGCTGGAGGATGAACGCTAACTTTTTTCCATTCGATAAAAGTTCACGCGAGGGTTCCCGATGGTTAGGGACAAATGCAATTGCATGGCAGGATGCTGTAAACGAACCAAACTTCAGTCAGGAGAACAACTGAGGTAATCCATCCACAATACGAGGTTAGTCATTAATATACTGCAACAACACGGGAATAGAGCAGCTGTGAGAGAATTTAACATTAATGAATCAATGGTACAGAAGTGGAGGAAGCAAGAAGAATGAGTTGAGTAAAATTTGATTTATCTGACTGTTTTGTTCCACTTAAGGCGCCTTATAATCTGGTGTGCCTTATGGTCCAAAAAATACGGTAATTGTTTTCTTAGTTTAACCCTGTGTTTTTCTTCTGTGTAAAGGTTTGTCTGGTGCAGGGAAGACCACAGTGAGCATGGCTCTGGAGGAGTACCTTGTGTGTCATGGTATCCCTTGCTACACGCTTGATGGGGACAACATCCGTCAGGGACTTAACAAAAACCTGGGGTTCAGTCCAGAGGACCGTGAAGAGAACATTAGACGTATTGCTGAAGTGGCCCGGCTTTTTGCTGATGCAGGGCTCGTTTGCATTGCCAGTTTCATCTCTCCGTACAGCAGGGTGAGTGGCTCAAAGACAGCATCAGCTGAATGAGACAAAGAGATGATGACAAGGAGAAGTGTGCCTAGATCTCAGTGGTATTTCAGTAAATTAGGCTCTTAATTTGTCACCATCATCAGTACACCAAGCTAAGTTTGGCTCTCACTTTTTGTCTTTCATGGTTACACTTAGTTTTGTATGTTATTATCATCCATCAGGATCGCCTCAATGCCAGAAAGATCCATGAGGCTGCCGGGCTACCTTTCTTTGAGGTGTTTGTGGATGCCCCACTGGACGTATGTGAGCAGAGGGATGTAAAGGGGCTTTACAAGAGAGCCAGAGCAGGGGAGATAACAGGTACAGTATGATTACCACTGCCAAGGAAGTTTTTTTTTTTTCTTGGGTTGCGTTTGAATATGTGTATTACTGTCTCTCAACATGAACAGTGAAATGTTTTGGATTAGTTCTGAAAAAACTTGCAGATGCTGTGTCATGTGAAGAGTCCATTAAATTTTGGTCAATACAATTAAAATTAATTTAAGTTAAGGTCATTTATGGTTAAGGTTACATTTATGTATTTTTACCTGCCTGTATGAGTGTATGTTATGTGTACGGTTGGTGTGAAAGACTTAATCCATGTACCTTTTTAGAGGTAAAATGTTGGGTCAAAATGTGCTCTCAACTATTCTTTAGCACAGCAGGCAAGCATGCAACATATTTCAACAGTCTGACTACTGGTTGTGAAATACATGTTGAATCTACCTCATTTCCTTGCTTTTGCATTTTGTTTGTACCGAGTCTTATCTCTTCTGATTACACCGAAATAAGAAACGATCTCATCGTTGTGAGAGGAAGTGCTTCTTTTGTATGCATGAGATCTTAACTCGATTTAAGCAAAGTCGTTTTCTAGAGCTGACAACCTCACTTTTTTTGTCACTTACACCACCCTTATCTCACATTTTATTCTCGTAGATACTATTTGGATGTTTATTTGTAGCCTTCATCAGGCTCCTCAGAGTTTTCATATTTTCTGTTAAGAAAGCATTTTTTTCCCCAGAAATGATATTTAAAAGACAGGATGTGTGGATATTACATTTGTAATGAGATGTAAGAAACAAGGATTTGCTTTTAATTAAAGCTAACTTCAACCATGGCTCGAAACAGACGTTACCCTGATGAAATGGTTTCCTTATCAGTGGATATTTTCTGGCTCGATCTCTCTGAAACACATCTGTTTGACAGCTTAACTATCACACAGATGTGTTTAATAGTGTGAATTTAAAATTGGAACCCTGTATTTCATATTGCGTTCATCTCAAAGATAAAAAAAATACAAAAATAGGAAAAAATAAAGTGTTGCTTTGGTGTAAATATTTTTAATTTAAAAACAAAACAGAGTTCAGACTGTGCTTTTCTGTTTCTTTTTGGTAATCAGGTTTTACTGGCATTGACTCAGAGTATGAGAAGCCAGAGGCCCCAGAGCTGGTGCTGAAGACCGACTCCTGCAACGTGAACGAGTGCATACAGCAGCTTGTTGACCTTCTTCAGGAGAGGGTGAGGAGAGGAAATATGTGGTGCTGACGCTATTTTTTTTCCTACTAATTAGCTCCCTCCTCTTGTACACCACCATCACAGGTTAAGCTGGAGCCTATAAGTTCAGACTTAATGCATTACAGTGCTGTTGTTTTTCTGTTAGCCACTAGATGGCAGAAAACTATCACATTTGTATGGATGTTGATGCTAATGCATCTCCACTTTTTATTTAATTTGACGTCCTGATTTTAAACTTTGCAGGATATAGTTCCTGTTGATGCTTCGTATGAAGTGAAAGAGCTGTACGTTCAAGAGAACAAACTGGACCTGGCCAAAGCTGATGCAGAGACACTTCCTGCTGTACAGATTGGGAAGGTGAATATCTCAATATCACAAAGCGTTTTAATAAGTAAAGCTAAATGATAGTCGTTTTGTTATCTGAGTATCCTCTGATAGAGTTACCTGTTCTCTGCTGTATGTGACTGTTTAATCCTCAGGTGGACATGCAGTGGGTGCAGGTGCTGGCTGAAGGCTGGGCCACTCCTCTCAATGGTTTCATGAGAGAGAGAGAGTTTTTGCAATGTCTTCATTTTGACTGCCTGTTGGATGGTAAGATTATTATATATTCACAGGAAACGAATTAAACATTTGGTTGGACATTAGGTGGAGTTTAATGCTGACAACAGTAATTACCGAAAACAGCAAATGGCTTTCTGTTTGAACTGAAATAGAGAAAATATCCAGTGAGTGGCAGTTCTCTGGGTCAGGAGCTGATAGGAGGGCACCAGTAATTTAAATAATTACTCATTACAACCAAAGTGTGCAGAAGAGCATCTCTGAATGCACAACATGTGGAAACCTGAAGCAGATGTGCTCAGAATTTTGTATAAACAACATGAAGTTGTCTACTCATCAGTTCATACTGGTGGTGGTGTTGTAATGGTCTGAGGGATGTTTTCTTGGCACACTTTAGGCCCCTTTGTAACAACAACTAAGCATCATTTAAACACCATCATTTAAACGCCACAGCCTGAATGTTGTTGCTGACCATAACTATCCTGTTATGACCAGTCAAACTGGTTTCTTGAACATGGCAGTGAGATCACTGTACTCAGATGTCCTTTGCAGTCACCAGATCTCAATTCAAATCTTTGGGATGAGGTGGAAGACGAAATCTGCAGCAACAGCGTGATGCTATCATGTCAACAAAATCTCTGAGGAATGTTTCCAGCTCCTTGTTAAACCTGTGCCACAAAGAATTAAGGCATTTCTGAAGGCGTATGTAATAAGGTGGATAGTAAATGTATTTATGCGTGCCACACATATTTTAAGCGTGCTGTATAAGTTTGTGTATAGATTAGAAGTTATGAGTCACTTTGCTGTTAGTCCTGAGGACTGGAATGTGGAGGAGAAAGCTTGTGCATTGATCAACACTACACACAGCCATTTCCCATTGTCACCATGTTCCAGAGGTTTGACAGTTGGAGGATTGATTGCACACAATTTATGCTAAAACTGGTCAGGAAGCATAGAACTGCAAGTTCTGCTAATCAAGTAGTTGACAAAACAGAAACCCCAATATATTCATTTTGTGTCTCCCTCGTTTGGACATTTGGCAGGCTTGTGTGTGCATTTTATTGGAACCAGCTGCTCTACTTTGTGACAGAGGGGACCAGAGGAGGGTCCAGGGAGAGTTGGGGCTAGCAGCAGTTCCACAGTTTTTTATTTTTATTTATTTTATATTTTTTTAACTGATCTGTGAAAAGCGTTCATGTTGAAATAAATGCAGCAAAAGACTGCTGTGACTAACCAGATTAACTCATGAGTGAGAGAGGGTCCGGCTTCAGTGTAGAGTAAGGATATTTATTCTCCAGCATCTTAAATTGCAGCCTTGAGCACTCACTGTATTCTGTGGTTGAGACATATATTCCACATTTAGCCTGAAGCCGTACAACGTTATACTTTACAAGAATGGTCGGGCTATTTTGTTGCACATTCCTAGTCTCTGGACATTTTAACCTGCCTTTTGTATGTTGCCTAATCTTATTATCTTTGGACTTAACAAAAAAAAAAAAAAATTAAAACAGATACAATTTACATTTTTGGCAATTTAAAAATATTTTTAGAATTTTTGTTCAAAATTGATCAAAAACCCAAAGTAAAATCTGTCATTTACAAGGAATCTACAATGCTTGTAATTACTGAAAAAGTCCCTCAGGACACTGTTACCACTGATAATTTCACCAATTATTCACTTGACCATGACACACCTGAACTCCTTGATGAGCAAATGATCTAAAATGTCTGAAATTTTTTTTTCCAGATTCTTTCCTTTTCCATAAATCAGCATTTTTCACCCCGTAGGTGGCGTGATCAACCTCTCTGTGCCTATCGTGCTGCCAGTGTCAACTGCAGATAAAGAGCGTTTGGATGGCGCAACAGCTATGGCCCTGGTCTACGAGGGTAGGCGAGTGGCCATCCTTCGTAATCCCGAGTTTTACGAACATCGAAAAGAAGAGCGCTGTGCTCGGCAGTGGGGAACCACCTGCAAGGACCACCCTTACATAAAGGTCAGTGCCTGTGAGGAGTGGTGCATTCAACCTTCCAATTTTTGTTCAGTGAAGCAGGGCGGGATATTGGCAATGATCTCCCGTCTAGAATTCATTTGAATTGTGGTGTTGTAGTGGCTGTTTATTTGGCTAACTCTGTGTTCACATGTGAAATTATGGGGCAGTTAAGAGGGTTAAACAGAGTGGATACGTATGTATATGTTGGCCTCCTCCTTTGATTTATCCACATTGACATCATGTTTTCCATTCACTTTTGTTAGGAAAATCAATACGGACTTTCCTATGCTGTTGATCTCTCCGGAGAATAAGGCTGTTAAGCATCATTCGTGACTCTTATCGGGTCAGCAGTGGACAGGTTGGAGTAATTAAAGTGTGGAAAACAAATCACAACATGATCCTGAAAACATCTTAGAACAGAGCCAAGTGGTTATTGATCGCCTCACGTAGACACCCGTGCTGCTGACAACATTCAGATTTGTATGTATAGTTTGCCAGACCAAATTGAAATCAGGGTGTTTGCAAAGTATGGATATCAAAGCATATTCACATGATAAATTACATATCAACAAAATAAGCAACATGGATTTCTCTTTGTCATCTTCAGCTTTTCATTTGTGGCCTTTCTGTTTTGGTTCTCTCTGTCTCGGCACGGGAGCTTTGCTGTGTTTGCTGCTTAGTCTGTAGAAAATTGTCTCTTTGTATCACATCAACATTGCACAGCCCAGTCAGTAAGTCCAGGGGCTGTCTCATAAATGCCAGTGGAGACAGGTGAAACGCATCTCCAATAGCAGCCAGAATTAATTCGATTTACTTCTTGATGTTTATAGCAGTTCTCAAAATTTATTGTGGAACTTCAGTTTCTTCCATCGTCAGGCACTCAACACTGTTTCCTTGGAAGTGAAATAGTGTAATATGCACACGGTAAATGCATTCGCTATTTGTAACTGTTGATATTTTTCAGGGCCTGTGCCAATAGATTGCACCTGTACTATTCGTGCAGGTATCCTCATGTTGCACACAGTCAAAAGAAAAAAAGACTACCCCATGAAGCTTGGGTTGTCACTACCAGGTGCTTTAGCTTAGGAAGGCATCACTTTAAAGAAAAGCAAGTGTGACCTCTGTTTGTGTAAAGAGGACATAAGCAAAATATCCAAAATATCCGGAACAATGTGGGATACACACCCTGTTCACTTGACTTCCACAGTTTCTTATCTCACAGCCAAAAGTAATATCCCATCAATAAACAAAAGCAGAGCTCAGATTAGCGTGCGGTCTTTTTTTAGCTTGTCCGTCTGGATTGAATGATAGACTGCAAAATCTAAGCATTCTGACTGAGAGCTCTACAGTAGGCTAACCATCCTGTAAGCTTTAGTGTGTAACTATTCATATTATAGATGAAGAGACTTTCATAATTCAATCCAGAATTATTTTACACCCCATGAGCCACTCAACTATTAAATGCATACACGTAACATTTAGTACATGTTTCATGAAAAAAAGCCACAAATGCAAAGATTACTCCTTGGCTGTTTGTGCTTTTTTTTTTTTGAAAAAAAAAAGAATTCTCTCCAGCTGGGAAGATTGAATTTACAATATGGGCTAGTATGTTAGAAATGGTATGGAAGCTGAGCCTTGGCGAAACTACTGAAGACCATCTGCAGAGCTCCAGACTGTCTGTCTCAGAGTTCTGTGTGATAAACATGCTGCATGTGAAAGCAAACTGCCTCCCTGGATTCGGCACTGATAGAACACAGATCCCAGCTGGCCTTTGCGCCTTGCTTATGGAAAGACTGAATAGGCGGAGGAGTGGAGTTTTTCTCAGTCTGTCAGGACGCCCAGTGTAATCACTTGATCTTTTTGGTCCACCCTCGTATTGCAGGTGTTATATTTGGATCCAGAGTCTCTTGCTCAGCCTCCAACTAAATGTGTTTGAGATTGTACTGCTCAATTGCCAGCTTCCACCTTTTTGCTCACCCAGCCCATCTCCAAGTAGATCCAGGAATTGTTTCCATGTGTCTCTTATCGACCGCTGTGGGGCTCAGGTAGACACTGTGGTGTTTTAATGTCCTAAAATGATCTGGTTTAAAGTGTCAGTGGGTTGATGGAAAGCAGCAGAACTTTTTGGTGTTGGTGACACAGTTTGTTTTTAATTTCACCTTAGTAAACTTTTAAAAGTGGCTGTTTTGTGGATTAGTGCAGTCTCCTTTTTGGCAAGGGTTTAAGTCCAAATTAATAATCTTTGTGGTATCTAGTGATTTCGCACTCTTGGGTCAGGCTTACTTTTAACCTCTGGCTTAACAGCTCTCTTAGTATCGCACCACTATTGGCAGTGTTTTTTAATTTTCAAAGATTTCCTTCTTTCACCTTATTCTTGATGGAGTCTGACATGGTAATGTGTTTTGAGATGTATTAGAACCTGCAGGCTTCATGAATTGATACCATGACTCCTTAGTGTCAACACCTGATGTCTCATTTCTGGATTTAGGCACATGCCACATGCTCTGTGTTTCCCGAACCGTCATTCTTTATCCACTTTAACTTATCATGTGTTCAGCCTGCTCTAATTAAGCTCTCACTCATTAGAGTGTATGTATGTTTACACGAGTGAATGTTTAATTCCCAACACTAGAACCAATCTGTCAGCACACCCCTTCATTCATGACTACAACGTTCTGATCCAGGCTCTTTTCTGCTCCACAAAACATGTTGTTAATCCACACGTTTCCTGTTTACCTGTCTGTCACTCAGACATGAAATCCGCGGCACTGGAAGCTATGGTGTGGTTTATTTGGCTAGGGCCCCCTTTCACAAGTGAAGTCATAGAGAAATTATAATGGGTAAATATTGCGGATTTAGACCTCCTGCTTTCATACAGCCTTGTAGACGTTTTGTTTTCTGTTGACTTATTTTGGTAAATTCAGTGGTGATTTGCCTATCCTATTGTTCAGCGCTGTCCGTGCTGTAAAGCGTATGTCGTGACTTTTATCGGGTGAGCAGCAGACAAGCTGGAGCGCATGAGGGCAAGTGGTTATTGATCGCATCACGTAGACACCTCCTCTGCTGACAAGATTCAGATTTCTATATATAGCTTGCCAGCTCAAACTGGAATCAGTGTGTTTGTAAAGTATGGATATCAAAGAGTATTCAGATGATAAATTACATATCAACAAAATAATGACATAGACAGTTTTTTTTTTTATCCACTTATTGTTTTCATTTTTATTTTTGGCCTTATTTGAGTTCACAGTCTAAATGCTGGAGCTGTGATGCGTTTGCTGCTTGGTCTGAAATTTGTCACTTTGTATCACATTAACAATGTGCAGGCCAGTGTTTTCAGTAACTCTAGCTACAGTCTCAAAAGTGCCACAGGAAGCTGGCGGAAGATATTGCCTGAAACAATAGCAGCCTTTGCCTGGATCCTTCCTGAGCACTTTGGTGACATTGTTGGATGAATCTCACGAGGGGAAAATTTCCCTGCGCTGTGGTCATGAGCTCATCCCCAGGTTTCGTTGCGGAATGCAATCTGATTTAGTCTGTTATTGAAATTAACAAATGCTGAGGGGAAGCACAGCAGAGTTTTGTTGGCTGTTTAACAACTCACCAAGACTTTGATTTATTTCGTTTTGTCCTTTTGCAACTGGGTAATAACTCAGGGGTTTATTTGAATTCACCCTGGACTGGTTCCAACAGAGTGAGACTTTTAAAGAGCGGTGTCTTAAATCTGGTTTATGTTTGTGTTGCGTTCACCGTCACGATCACTGTGGCTCCTATTTCAGATGGTGATGGAAAGCGGGGACTGGCTGGTCGGTGGTGACCTGCAGGTTCTGGACAGGATCTGTTGGAATGACGGTCTTGACCAATACCGACTGACACCCACTGAGCTCAAACAGAAGTTCAAAGAAATGAATGCAGGTATTGGGACAATTTCTGTTGGTTTATTTTCTGTCAGAGCTAAATTAACCCAGTGATGAAATTCTGAACCAGGGAGAGTGATGGTAATGTCCCAGTATTTATAAACAGCTACCTTCTTTTTCTTTTAAATCGAGAGGAAAACTTTAAGCAGTCTGTTGCCTTCAGTCCACTCACTTGTTTGTTTATTTGGTAAATAAATAAGAGAATCACAGTAGGACGGTCCCAAGAGAAAAGACTACAGCGTTATTCAACACTTCATCAATAATACACAGACTGTATGTCGTTCATGTGCATGAAGCAGCTAGATGATTTCTGTGTGTACATGGATTTTCTTTTGTTTGCTTTGCGCAGATGTGCGCAGATGTGTTTGGTTGCCGTTTAACAAACTTGTTTTCTCCTTTTTCTCTGTTTAGATGCTGTATTTGCCTTTCAGCTGCGTAACCCTGTCCACAACGGGCATGCTCTCCTGATGCAGGACACCCACAAGCGTCTGATCGAGCGAGGCTACCGTCGGCCTGTTCTGCTGCTCCACCCACTAGGAGGTTGGACCAAAGATGATGACGTGCCACTGCCTTGGAGAATGAAGCAGCATGCTGCTGTGCTGGAGGAGGGCGTTCTGAATCCAGAATCTACCATTGTTGCCATTTTTCCCTCACCCATGATGTATGCAGGGCCAACTGAGGTAATGATTATCAAGAATGTTTGAGGTTTCTTCAAACAAGGCATCAGGTTCACTTCAAAAGTGATAGAGAACAAAAGCGTGGCTGCAGCTCTGAATAATAACAACAGGCAGAAAAGGAAGTGGGCTGTCGCATGACTTCTTTGCAAATTTCTGAGAGTGAAAAATGGCAGGAAAGGAAATTTACAGTTGTCTTGAGGCGCTCTGTTTAACGTTTTCATGCCATACACAAACCTCTGTGTGTGACTGATCGTAGCTGAGAATCTTTTAATCACTCATGATAATCAGAAAGATATGTTACAAATTATTGAGAGCAGATTGCAGGATGGTGGATCTCAGCCTGTGAATTCAATCAGTTTCTAATTCTGAAAGGGAGATTTTTGAAAAGTATGCACGGTCGCAACTCGAGTATAGCTTTTCTGACTTGGTTTTCCACAGAGAAATAGAACCTCCTCTTCATTATTACAATTTTCAAAGTATTCTTTAGCCCATTAAAGGCTTGCTGTGAGCTCAGTCTTATCTAAAAATCATGGGCAACATGAAGAAACCTCATGGCAGTAGTAACAGTAATTTTCAAGGCATAAAGTCCAGTTTTTGATGTTATTGATAATGAAAAACAGCAACAGCTTAAGAGAAAAGCAAGTCCTAAGAGGAGCGATTATTGCAGGCTGGCTGAACTTGTGTGGAGTTGATGTCTTCCTAAAGGTGAAAATGTTTTTCTTTTTTGTTTTTTTTGTTTTTTTTACTTTCCCAGATATATCAGACATATTTGGGAAAGTAATTATTGCTAATTGGTAGACACTGAAGATGTGGACATTATATCCTGTTATGCTACGGTCACACTCTAGGGAAAAACAGTGGAACAACCAAAGCTAATGTGACCGTGTGCAATAAACGTGCAGTTTCATCACCTTTGAAATGGTTGCCAGGTTTGTGATCACTTGCAGTCAGTTTCCACCTTCAAAGTAACTGTGGTGCATCAAGGCAGCGATAAAATGGCAATGTGTTGCACTCAGTCTGCTTTCAGTGGGTTAGTAAATGGGGTCAAGTTGGCAATTACATGCAATCTGTTTGTGATAATATACCAATTAAGCATGATAAATCAGTGAAAACCACCAATTGTTGCTGTCTACATACACAGAAATTTGTTACATTCACAGTCTAGCCAGAACCTCACAGATCTGAAATGATAATTTAGAAATTCCTCCAAATGGTGCTCTGCAGCATTGCTTTTGTATGAGAATATAACCAAAATCTTCAGCTTGTTGAGTTGAGCACCCTAAAACAAAGAGAGTCGAGTTGTGCTCATTGGTGTAGACTAACTCAGATTGAAATGTGTTGGCAGTCTGTCTGCATTTATAAATGAGATAGCAGATATTTGCAAACCTTCATCAACCTGCATGAGAGTGATTGCAGTCAGTCTCTGTCAGATTGAGACCATTTGGAGACATGTTGCAGTCCTCCAACCAGGCATCCCGCACCTTGCGATGGAGGATTTTGGCTGCCAGAATCACTTGGCAACCACCAGTTTTTCCTAGTTGCAGAAAGGTTGCTGTGCTATTTTCACTCTAGTGTGATTGAGCTATTAGCAGTGTCATTGTTGCTGCTTCCATTACCCTGATTGCTGTGTTTTAGTACAGTCTTGCACACTTGTCATAAAGACTTATTGTATGTCTTTATAAATCCCACACAAGTAGAGCAGTGTTAGTTTCACAGCTATAGCTTTTTCTTTTTTCTCTTTGTCCACAGGTTCAGTGGCATTGCAGAGCACGAATGGTGGCCGGTGCCAATTTCTACATTGTGGGTCGTGACCCTGCAGGCATGCCTCACCCTGCCACAGGAAAGGACCTGTACGAGCCCACTCACGGAGCCAAGGTGCTCACCATGGCTCCGGGCCTCATCACCCTTGAAATTGTTCCATTTAAGGTTGCTGCTTACAACAAGGTCAAAAGGGCAATGGATTTTTATGATCCGAAAAAGTGAGTACTTATGTTGAAAGTTTTTCATTTAAGAAAAAACTTTTCCATTTTGTTTTCCTTTGTTTTAAATCAATTTATTACAGAGATGGTTCACAGGCAGCGCTCACTCACATTAAATTACATTTGTAGATTTTGTCCAGAGTAATACTTCACATTTAGGCCAATTAGAGTGAGCAGCCTAAACAGAAATTATATTCCCTAAATTAATTACTCATTAGGCCTGTCTTGTATGCAAAAAAACCCCCTCAGTTTTCTTTCTTGCTTTCTTCTTCTCTCTGTGCCCTAAAAAGCTGAGCCAAGAATAACAGCAATTGTTTTTCATTCGTATACAGTTAAAAGCTTTTGTGCAACACTACAAGCTTTGATGTTGCTCAAAATTACAGAGACCTGCCATTAATTACAGTCTGTATATGGACACTGCACATTGTGACTAACAACAATCATGCAATTTGTTTGCCTTTCCTGCAGTCTGATGCAGCCTGCTCCATCAGGTTGTGCAACTTGGGTTGTGTTCAGCCAGCAGCGTTAAAACTAAATATTGCAGCACTAATCAAAAGATTTGCTTTGTTTTCCATGATGCATGTTTGTGATGTAAAGTCCAAAGTGACGTGCCGATCAGGCACATCTAGTTCTTCTGTGAATCGAAGTACGCCGCCTCCTTGAAGTAGTTTGTTTTAAAATGTTATCAGCAGATTTCGTTTAGCAATCGTTGGCTCTGAAGTGACACCACTGGCTTGGTGCTCTGCGTGTGAAACATTTACTTGACAGAAAATTTCTGTTGTCTGATTATCTAAATAGGATGTGAGGTTTTGTTTTAAAATGGAATGTGTGCTTGAATTATTTAAAGCAACTGACAGTTTAGATTATAACCTAAACAGAAAAAATAACTTGCCATATACACAAGTGTTAAATGAACATGTATGAAAACAATTCCCTACACGTCATCATGTGTCAAAGTTTGCATGGAAGAGGCTGCAAACTTTGACGCTGCCTGCAGAAAAATTGCACTTTCTGAAATGTGGAACTTTTACTTTGAAGGAACTGTTTGAGTGAGTGAGTAGCTGGCGGGTGTTTGCAGAAACGTGTGCATCTTCCATGCAAACTATGTGGGACTGCAGCAAACTGTTAGCGAGCAGTGCAAGGACGAGGAGGTTTTTGGAGTAGCACTGTGTATTTGTTTACGAGCATTTTTACCTAATGACTGTCAGGAACCTCCAGCAACCATATTGCTGACTGTTCTCTGAAGCCTCGAGCAAACTGACTTTATTTTATTTATTTTTTTCAAATATTACCTCATATTTTATATTTTGTCCGTTTTAATATTAATGCTAATGCCAGACATTCAATACAACTAAGCTTCTAAAATCTGCAGTCGTCACTCAGTTAGATTTATGATCTTCTACTCTTTCAAGCACGGTGCCCTTGCCACATTTTAGGTTTAATATGGGCGCTCATTTTAATCACAGCACCCCTCAGTCTTTCTCTGAAGCATAATGGCTCAGACCACGGAAGGCTGTTTCTAATTTGACACTGTATAACTTGTTCTCTGAAGAATTTGCCTGGAGCTCCTTTTTACCTTACTTTCACTGTTTCTCAATGTTTCAGAGCCACAAGATGTGCGCTTTCATGTGATAACAATTTAGCATTTTAAATAGCACGACTTTGACCCTCTCTGAATGTGAGCCCAGTTCAGATAAGTGTGAATGTCTGCTAACAAGATGTTTAAAGTCTTGATTATCCCTCAGAGTAATTTATAAATGAGGATAGCCTGGGCTACACTTAGCACTGGTCTAAGATGAAGACTGTCCTTGGCTGACTGCTTCACACGGCGCTGTTCAGAACTTTTCATGTGACCTCAAATGTGCAGTGAGAAACCATCGATCATAAAAATATAAAGCATAGGATCTCAGAACGTGTGAAAGATACTTAAAAAAAACATAGGGAGAGGAGAATTCAGTCTGAATATTAGAAAGCATTTCTGTTGTGCAGACAGTGAGTCTGACAGTTTGATTGTATTGTGTGTTACCCAAAAGTGGTGATGCTTATTTTTTTATTATCCATCCATTTTCTTAACCGCTCGTCCAATTCAGGGTCATGAGGGGACTGGAGCTCATCCCAACTGTGATGGGGCAAAAGGAGGGCTACACCCTGGACTGGTTGTCTGTCAGAGTGTTCATACCTACAGCCAATTTAGAGTCACCCTAACACGCATAACAGTCTTTGGACTGAAATATGGGAACGCTTAAGCAGGCTCTGGATTCCAGGACCAGTGACTATATTGCTGTGAGGTGACGGTGCTAACCACTGAACCACTGTGCTGCCCTCCTGTTTGTTTAATTGTTATAATTTAAATCTGTATTAGAATCAGCCAAGGTTGCATTAAACTGCCAACCGTAAAATGTTTCACAACCATCATTTTAGGATGCCACAAATCAAGATTATTGTAGTTAACTGAAACTAAAACTAGGAGAAAAAAAATCATTTTATTTTACTAAAATAAAAATAGAAACTTGACTACTGAAAAAGATAAAAAATGATTTTGTGAACTTGGAAGACTCAAATAAAATTATAGAGGTAAAACGGTTAGTTTTATTAGAACTTGCCTGATGAAGCACTGATACGCATTTATTGAGACGTCTACAACACTCTGAGTCTACTGCTTTCCAAAAGTTATGTTTTATTGTAACACTTACGTCCTGACTTTTCTATATCTTGCCTCTGACATATAAACTGCAACAATAATAATTAAAAAAAACTAAAACTAGTGCTGAAACTAATAAAAACTAAACTAAAACTTTTTTTAAACAATAAAAACTGAACTGCAACAGGAAAATGCACTCTGGAAACTCAACTGAATTAAAAAGATAAAAGTCAAAATGAAATAAAGAATTTTTTTTAACTAATTACAAAATCATACGTAATATAAACCATAAATCAGATGTTTTCTTGACAGGTTTGTTTTTAAAAAACTATACCTTTTGCTCTTGAATGGGAAGAACAAACCAACAAAAGGGTTTCTGAATTAAATCCACCAGCCGACTGTGATCTTTATGTGTGGGTTCTCTCAGGATCCTCCATTTTCCTCTAAAAGTCCAAAAACATGCATGTTAGGTTAACACCAAGACCTCCTTATTTATTTAGCTTACTGAAATACCTGTTTATTTAGGATTTTTGAAGGTTTTATGCAGTGCTTCCCTTCAAGGCGGTCTCAGGGGAAACACTGTTAATACTGTTCATGTAGCGTCTAGCTCTAGAACCTCAGTAAGCACAGTTTGCCCTGTGACAGAAGGAAATGCATTTGAGGTCTGTGAGTTCACTCAGAAGATGCTTCAATTAAAATCAAATCACTGAAGAATTTTGCATGATCACAAATACAGGGTCTATCAAACCTGATTACAAAATATAAAATGTGTCCCTTGCCGGACGCACGGCATTTGTCCATACAATAGTCAAGAGAGTTCCCACCAGAAGCCTCAGCTCCTCCTGGCTTCAGCTGTTTTTATTCATTCTCTCTGGTCTCATATGGAGCTCTCTGACTGGAGAAAACAACTGTTTTCACTGTGACTGGCTTAGCTGCAAATATCAGATCGTCTAGCCGATGAACACAATAGGCCAGGCGGACACAAACATGACTCCAAATAAAAGCCAGCGTTTCTCAGTTACTGCTGTTATCAAGGAGCTGCACGTTAACTCAAAAGGTGATAATATGTTGGTATTTGTTGCAAAGCTTCCCCAACATAGCTGCCTTTTTCCAGTTTAAAACCAGGATTAAAGAAATGCAGATTCTCTCATTTCCTTGTGGTTTACAGCAACAGCTATCGTGAGGCAGACAGCAGCACAACACAGGCGCATAAATCACAGCGCAACATGTTGACAGTCAGCTGCACCGGCCTCCTTTTCCAGCCACCACTGCTATGGCATGCTGGTGCTTGCCGGATTGTGTGACATTATCTCTCCTGCCACAGAGTGATTTTGCAGGAATGTCATGCTGTGAGAAATGGTCAGCATATGAAATGTCATTCATAAATATATTCTCATATGCAAACAATCATCATGTCAAATTTCACAGGGTGGGATGTGTCATAAGAGAGTGTCATAAAAGCTTCATTTTGGTTTGCAGAAATGTTAACTGGCCTGCTCCTTGATCCAACTGATTGTAAAAGAGCAGCTGGCTCTGTTGGGCGTGCAGGCTCGTATTGGCCGTGCCATTGATAGGCATCTTTTCACTGATTGAAGTAGGTCTGTTATTCAAAGCTCCCGTTCTTTTTGTGTGTGTCTCTCTCACACTCTCTGTCGTTTTGTTTTTAATTACAGCCATCAAGATTACGATTTCATCTCGGGCACACGCATGCGCAAAATGGCTCGCGAGGGAGAGAACCCTCCCGATGGCTTCATGGCGCCCAAAGCCTGGGCCGTGTTGAAAGAGTACTACAAGTCACTGGAGAAGGCCTAAAGGTCGGGTCTCAGCTGGGGGGCAGGAAAAACATGGGAACACAGTGGTGGTTTCTACTGAGGTTTGGGACCCCTCACTCATTTCTATCACAAACTTCACTCACTCTGGCTTCTGTCATGGTTTTAGTCTTATCTGTGTTTTAGCTGTATGTGCTTTATTTAACCAAACCTCTCCTCTGACTATGAAATGTAGAAGCACAGGTCAGTATACTAAAAAGCTCAAGAGAACGAAGTAGATATTCTTCACTAACACGATAACTGTATGTTCTGATCAGTGGGTAAGAGTGTTGTTTTTTTAAACACCCAAAATGATGTTGAAGAGTCACTGTTGACCAGTACTCAAATATTCAGGAGAAGTTGTTACAAATTGACCCAGTATTTAAAATGTTACTGAACTCGGTAGAGTCGACTTAACGCTGTACTTTTGTTACTGTATGCGTACACGCAGGTGTGGTAGTGGTTCAAATGTTACTGTACACAAGTGTTTAAAGTAAAAGTTGAGTGCCTTGGTCCTCAAAGTCAGTTCACATGTTCACATTGAAGTTGGACAGCTGCCTCTTCTATCACTGGTTGTATTTTTACATTGAAATGGTCCAGTTGGTCAAGAAATTTGTGAAAAACAGATCAGCAGTTATGTTTTTGTTTTTGTTTTTTTATTACCGTATAGTGCAGTCTTTCTTAAACTTGTAAAAAAAACTTATCACTCCGTTATAATATTGCTTTTTTGTGTGTTGTGTTTGTAGTTTTGCTGCTTTGAGATCTTTTTACTTTTTTTCCTCCCATGTCATGTATTGCTAATATTTTCCATGTGGTTTATTGTGCTTTACCATGGGATCAGATTTGTAATCTTTCCTTGTCCAATAAATCATTTTTAGCCAAAAGAACAATTTGTGTACGTTTTCCTTTCTCTAAACTTAAGTTGTTAGGTACACACGTTTTAAGGCTCACCAAAGAGATTTATATACATAATATATTCTCAAAGAATTCTTTTTTTTTTTTTTAATTGACAGCTGGGAATTTGGTTTATTCTAGAGATTAACTGTTATCTCACTGTGGCGGTTTATATTTTGGCAGCTAAATACGTCCACTTGCTTTTAATTGACTCTGTCATCTGAATGAACAATGAACTCTGGAGATTTACATTTCTCCACATTAGTGAGCATTGTCTGCTGGAACGTCAGTTCACCCCGCACCCCCCAGTTGGTCATTTTGTATATTGAATAAGAGAGACCTTCTAGTGGCCCCAATCAAACTTAAACACACTTCCACGCTGTATACAATGAGCTGCAGCTGGCTCCCAGATGCAGTGAAAGTGGAACCTGCAGGGTTAAGTCCAGACCCGGGAAGAGTAGATCTGTCAGAAAAACCCTGGATATTTCATCTAACCCAGCTCCAAGATGTAATGAAGAGACCTGTCAGCAGCAAATTTTTCCACCTTTCACCAGATCGTGTTTAATCTCAAATGGTAATCAAGCTGGGACTTTGGGGCAGCTTCAAAAGCAGAGCTGTTTTTTCACATGGAAAATGATCAAATGATATATTTTTTTTCTCTCTTAAGGAGATTGTCTTATGATTTCTGTTGTCCTTTTAACTGTCTGGAGAGGATCAGTGCTCTCTGGGTGATGCAGGTGTCTGTTACTGTGTGTATCTGTAACCTCTTGATGTTATCTCAGTTGTAGCATGCTCAGTCTATTTTACTTCTGGGTCCATTTTCACCTTGCTTGCACCATAATCAGATCTTGCTTTGAAATTTTTCACCCTTTTGAAGGTGCGTTACTACATGGCAAACTGCCAGAGTGACTTGCTGTTTGTATGACTTGGAGGACTGTTGTACAACTTTTTTTTTTTTTTTTTTAAGAGCTTTAAACCACACAGTGTCATCTTCAAAAGTGGTGTAGATTTTACAGTAAATATACTTAAGTTTAATGTGCTAAAGCATACTTTCATATATTCTTTGATTCGAGGTAAGCATTTTTAACTGCTGTATAAATATGAAACGTGTTTGCAGTGTAGTGATCATGTATGGTTGTATCATTTCAGCAGTTTTTAATATGCCGAAACTATTTTACATGTATAAAAGTTCAGAACACTAAATGTTCTTAAATTACTGCTGAAAAAACACTGAGAACAACACATGCAAAAAGCCCTTTCACACTCTCTCTCTCTCACACACACAGACACAAATTCCCTCTGAGCCCAGTATATAAAACATTAAAAACTTAAAGGAGGAAGCACTTTCAATGACCAAAAACCATAAAAGAAAAATGTTAAATAAATACATGAGATAACAAAGCACAATGTATAAATTAAACAGTTTTAACAGAATAAAGAATAAAAAACTGAAACCAAGATAAAAGGTGTGAGCAGAAGTAAAAGGGTGGAATCATTTCAATTAAAAGCTGTTTCAAAGAGATGGGTCTTTGGTTAGTCTGCTGTCCTTAGGTCTTCAGGAAAGCTGGAAAGTTGTCTCACCGTAAATTTTAGTTCTGACCTTAGGGACCTGAAGACCTGAGGGTTCTAATAAGCTCAAAGTTAAAAAGCAGTTCTGATAAATAGTCAGGATTGAAACCATTAAGAGCCTTAAAAACCAGTATAACAATCTTAAAATCTATTATGACAGGAAACCAGTGCAGGTATTATATGTGCTCTCTTTATGGCCTTGGTCAGAACCCATACAGCTAACTACTGGAGTAGCTGTATGAGGACTACAATTTATTCAGGGAGGCCACAAAGTAGAGCGTTACAGTAATCAATCCTAAGGAAATAAAAGTGTGTAATAATGTCTCTGCATTGGCTCAAGAGAGAAACTGTTGTACTCTGGCGATATTCTCACAGTGATTAAAATTCAGACTTAGTTATACTTTTGATATATTGCTTGGGACAAAGATGACAACTGAATTGTTGTTACTGTTTTGGAGGGAATCAGTACCAGTAAGTGCAAATGTGCTGATAGATACACTCATGATGTCAATCTCCAGCTTCACCACATCCCAAAGGTGCTCTGCTAGATTGAGATCTGGTGACTGTGGAGGCCATTTGAGTACAGGGAAGTCCAAGAAAACAGTTTGAGATGATTTGAGCTTTGTAACATGGTGTGTTATACTTATAGAAGCATCTATTAGAAGATAGATGATGCTCAATTGGTACTAGGAGGCCCAAAGTGTCTTAAGAAAATATATGCAACTCATTAGATCAGTAAACATATTTCTCTTTGTCTATTGTCCAATATTGGTCTGTGTGAATTGTAGCATCAGTTCCCTTTTCCTGGGTGATACCTTGTGTGGTCTTCTGCTTCAAGGTCTGATGTGTAGTGCATTCAGAGATCCTCTTCTGCATACCTTGGATGCAACAAGTAGTTATTTTGAGTTTCTGTTGCCTTTCTATCAGCTTGAAACACTCTGGCCATTCTCCACTAACCTCTGGCAATAGCAAGGCATTCTCACCCAGAGAACTCCTGCTCACTGGATGTTTTCTCTTTTTTTAGACCATTCTCTGGAAACATGGTTATTGTGGGAAAATACCAGTATAGATCAGCAGGTTCTGAAATCCTCTGACCAGTCCATGTGGCATCAACAAAGTCACTTTCCCCTTTATTCACCTTTCTTCTGATTGAGCTTGACCATGTTCCTAAATGCACTGAGTTCCTGCCACGTGATTGGCCGATGAGATATTTGCGTTAACAAGCAGCTGAACAAGTGTATCTAATAAAGTGAGTGTATTTCAGATGGAACTAATAAAAATGACTAAAGAAAATCATAATTCATTCAGTTTATGTTGGTGTCAGCCTCCGAATCTCTTTTTCCTACACAGTTAGAACACAACAAACAAAATCTCACCACTTTTTGCATCTTTAAGACTTTCAGTCTACGTCAACAACGGCCTAGAAAATGTACACTGACACCATATCAATTCTTGGTTCTGCCTTAAGAGACTTTACCAGTGTAGGCTTTCACCTGTGCATACATACTTGCAGTAATATCATCACCATGTCATCCTATACCACCAAAAGGTTCTGTTTTTTATATACACTCAAGCTGCATTCATCTCCAGTTTCCTTCCATCTGGTTCGAGTTTCATTCAAAGGCAGATTTGACAAAAACAAGCTTTACTTTGAAAAGTGTCACACAGCAATACAGCACAATTAAAATTCAGGAAAAGTCGTGTTCCTTGGTGATGGCTCTGAGTGTGCGCTGTCGGTCATCATCGGCAGAAATCAGTTTTTTTTATGAGCATCTGGACGGTGATGATGACAGTGGAGAGAGCTGTCTCACATATTGTTTTACGAAGTGGGTTTTTAGGAAGTTCGCACATGTGGTTAGCATCCTGCATTGTTCTCGTATTTAAGAGGAATATGTTTCTGGACTATGGTGGTGAATTTAATCCAACAAAACCTAGAAAGGTTTTGTTGGATTAAATTAAGCCACTGTGTGAATATGGTAGAGTAGATTAGAATTTAATCAATGAACAGGAGCAGTAAAGCCACATTAAATTGAGTCTATTCAGGAAAATCAAGTTAAAGATTCTTTAAATCCTTGGTTATGTCTAGTTCACTTACTCTTTTTACTCTATATGTGCATTAACGTAGGCTGCACGCCAGGTTATATAACTATTCTTGGGCATTACTATAGTGGTGGTCTCCTTCCCCCTCCACTTGAGATTACTGACCTGTTTAATCTGTATGGTGTGAACCTACCATGGGCCCCACTGTTCAAGGATGCCATAATGAATACGCATAGTACACTCTATCATTTCTGAGGTTTTAAATATCAGGGAATAATAAGAGTCACCTAAATTTTTAACAGATTCCAAAATAATTGAGATCTAACCCCATGTGTAAAACAACACATAACAATTTTCACCATTATCTGTTTAACAAATAATGAAATGTACTACATGACTTTATCAGTCGCTCACATGGTTATCCAGGAATTTTGGCCCACTCTTCTGTACTGCTTTTCTTCAGTTCATTGAGGTTTGTGGGTATTTGTTTATGCACGCCTGACTTAATGTCCCACCTTTTCAGTCTGGTTGAGGTCTGGACTTTAACTGGGACATTTTAGCACCTTGATTCTTTTTCATTTTAGCCAGTTTGTGTTAGATTTGCTCCTGTGCCTGGGATCATTGTCCTGTTGCATGAAACAGTTTCAGCCAAACTTTAGCCGTTGGACAGACGGCCTCACATTTCACTGTAGAATAATTTATATACAGAGCTGTTTAATGGAGCCCAGTTACAGATGGCTGCAAAACAAGCTCAGATTATCACCCCTCCACCTCCGTGCTTGACAGCTGGCATGAGGCTGTTATGTGCTGATATGCGGTGTTGTGGTTTCACCAGATGTGGTGCCATGCATTATGGCCAAACATCTCCACTATGGTCTCGTCTGTGTTGTGTTTTGTTCAGAGGCAGCTTAGCAAACACTGCTGCCATGTTCTTTTAGAGCACAGGTGTGGAACTCCAGGCCTCGAGGGCCGGTGTCCTGCAGGTTTCAGATGTGTCGTCCATCACAGCTGATTTAAATGGCTAAATTACCTCCTCAACATGTCTTGAAGTTCTCCAGAGGCCTGGTAATGAACTAATCATTTGATTCAGGTGTGTTGACCCAGAGTGATATCAAAAACCTGCAGGACGCCGGCCCTCGAGGCCTGGGGTTCGACATCCCTGTTCTAGAGAGAAGAGCCCTTCCAAACAAGCCATACTTGCTCAGTCTTTTTGTCATTGATCCGTCACGAACTTTAACATTTAGCATGCAAACTGAAGCCTGTAGAGTCTGAGATGCAGCGCTTGGTTTTTGCAGTTTCTCTGAGCATTGCACAGTCTGACCTTGGGGTGAATTTGCTGGGACGTTCACTCCTGGGAAGATTGGTTCTGAATGTTTTCCACATGGTGTGAATATTCTTTCTCACTGTAGAGTGATGGACTTCGAATTTATTTGGAAATAGTCTTATAACACTTCCCAGATTGATGGGCAGAAACAATTGTTTCTCTAAGATCATCACTGATGTCTTTCCTCCTTTGCATTGTGTTAAAGGGATGCCTGTATGCTCGAGACCAGCAAACTGCCAAAACCTCTGCTTTTTACAAGAGCTCACACTTGCTGACTGCATTTGATTACAGACTATGGAGGCAGTAAGAGTCTATTTAGTTTTTCACACACTTCTTCTGCATTTCTGCTCAGTTTCTGGTAAATAAATAACTACGTGCTGTAATATGTCATGTGTTGTTTTTGTACTTAACCGTTTTAAGACCTGGTAAGGACCAGAGTATTTTTATTACTGCAACATCTGAAACATATAAAAGTAGCCACAAATAATTCTATTCAACTAAATTAATTAAAACCTTTTCTTGCAAAACTAGATTGGACATGACTTGGTTCACATTAGCACACAGGGTGCTGCTGTTTGGAAAAACCAAACCATTTAATGCTGAAGAATCCCATTTCTATATTTCTGTATCCAGATAGTTCATTTTGTGGCCTGTGATGTAGTCCTACGGTTTGTCTCTTGTCTGTGTCAGACTGTCACCTCAACTACTCTGGTTTCTGTCTTTCAGTGTTAAGTGTTTAAATTTTTAACAAACACTGGCTCAGACGTGATTGGAATCGGTAGTGGGAAACGCTCTGTTTTTAAGTTGGTTTTTGGATATATTTTAAAATGACTAAACCTGTCACTCGCTTCAACATGAGTCCGTTTTATTTACTTATTCATGCCAATTCCTATTTGGAAGTAGATGGTTTATTGAACCTGGACAGTTTTTGACAGTCGGCTGGTTTTTCTGTATACAGACCATTTTCCCACTGACATACTCCAATAAGTAAAATAAGATGGAAGCGCAGCGGTGTTGGCATAAAACAGCCTGCTCTGCAGATCACTGGGATTGATTGCGGCAGAGAATCACTCGGTTTGGGATTGCACATGTTGGAAGACCTGTAACACTGACTGCTGGGTTTTAAGGTGTCAGAGCCAAGCGAGAGGTTAACGTATGAAAAGACAGAGGATACAGGACTCGTACGTCTTATAATATCCAGTATATAAAGCCAACAAAATACCATGGTGTGAATGTTGGATGTATACTTTTTAGTATGTGTTAACATTTGAAGAATATTGCCTAATTAATTTGTTCTGTATTTCTGTATCTGCATTTTTAGTTTAATTCACTTCACTTCAATTTTATTTTATTTATTAAGCACCAAATCACAACAACAGTTATTATTTGTATAGCACCCTTTACAATATAAAGCCCCCCACTCTCACTCAGCAGCAGATCCCCACAGCCCCCTGCTGCATGCCCTGTTCACACATGACCCTACTCCAATCCATCCAACCAATGTGTCTATCAAGTATGCCAGTGACACCTCCATTGCACTACTTCCAAGCACTTTGCAACCTGTTCTTCCAATGTGTGTCTTGCTCTTGTTTATATATTGCTCCTTCTTGTCTATAGTATATATTTCTCATGTTTGTTATTTATTCCTGCTGACTTACTATTTTTATTTTGTACCTGCAAAGTTTGTGTGGAGCATCCACAATTTCCTTCGTGTACAACGACAAGAAATGTCTGTTGTCTATTCTCTAAGGTAAAGACCTTATAATAATAGAAAGAAAATCCCAACAATCAAATGCCAGTCTATTATTAAACATTGGTAACAGTGGAAAAGAATAACTGCCCTTTAACAGGAAGAAACTTCCAGCAGAACCAGGCTCAGGGAGCAGCCATACCATGAAGATATGGGAAAGAGCTGCTGAAGCTGGTATCTTCAGACCCTTTGTTACTTGTAGCTTGTCATAAAAAAACAAATTGCTCCTACTTCTTTAGCCGAATCTGTAAAAAATGCTATTTCTATTTCTTCTCATAAATATTTGTAACAGTATCTAAAATGACACATCAACTTACTTTTTAACTCTCACGGGTTCATCTAGGTGCCTCTACATCACTATACCATAATGTCTTTATTTCTAGGCTCCCTATTAAATGTAGAAAATTCCCTTTAAAAGGCCTCACAATATACTCTCCAGTGATTTCTAGGTCATTCTGTGAGACAGCACCAAAAGTGAAATACTGCAAGCTAGTAATGGAAAAACTATGTGATGAGTAGATATGAGATTTGCGGTTCTTGATGTTAGGAAAGCAAATTCTACTCCTAATTACCATTCTCATACACTACAAATCAGCAGGTTTCTGCAGTGTGGCCCATCTGCTGCTGACCCTTATTATTATTCTCGGAATCACACATCATGTGCCTCAGTTCATTTTGAGTTCATGAGGTTGACTCATAAAGACATAACAAGTACCAGTGATTGACTTCCACACGCTTTTGCTGTTAAGTGCAGTGATGTGGGTTCACCCTCTCCTTGCCACCGCTCATTCAGGAAATCTCAAGTTGCTCCGTATAACCGCACGCACCACTACCCGATGCCACCATTGTGTTTCTCTTGGACATTGTTCTAGCTTTGATCATAAATTGCAGTAATTACTCTAAGCCTTATCCTTCCCACTGGAAACAATGCTGGATCAGGAGAAGCCAGAGTGTGTACAAAAGCACTGATATGGGCCGAGTGTATGTGGGAGAGAGTAAATGGACCTGATTAAGTACAGCCTTCATGCTTTTCATCCACAATAGGCTTTGCAGAATAGCTACCAGCATGCAGCCACTTAGCAGTCCATCACTTAAGTACAGATGTGGTAATGAATGTGTGTTCCGAAACTGAAAAAGATATCTTCCCCTTCACCTTCCTTTAGCTTTTATTCAAAGGGTCAAGTCAGAAATAAATGAGCAATACCTGACTACAGGAAATGGTTCGTGATAAACTCTGGAAAATCACAGTAATCAAAACTAAATACAAGCTGTGACTCATTTTTATCTGGGGGGGCGGGGGTACAATTAACCCCCCACTTGCCACAAGGCTGAGCCAAAATGTCCATCGTAGCCTCCCTTTGACAGGAAACAAACATGTTTGAATTCCAAACGCTGCGTGCATACCGTGATAATATTTGGTAATTAGGATTCCTGTGAAACGCCACTGTAACTTCCTGGAAGATCTTGAACCTCTGTGAATTAAACATCTGGCCACAGTAGAACCTCACCGCGGTTATCCAAAAATATGATGACAGAAATTCCAGAAATTCTCCATTTATAACCATAAAACCTTTAATTATGTGAGCTCTAACCCTTCCAGTGGTGATTGGCCATGTTGTTTAAGGAAGGAAGAGGTTTCAGGAGACTTTTAATTTACTGATCATCAAAAACATGTCAGTTTGATGAACCTGTAAAAATGAAATACATTCTTTTGATCATTTGAATATTTTTGTTTTAATAGGGAACTGAAAAAATCTGTGCATGTACTGTAAACTTTTGTCCAGACTGAACAAGTTTGCAGCCGGCAGTGAGACTGAATGCCATAAACTTTTTTTTAAAGCCCAAACAGGGAAGCATCACAGCAGAAAGAGCAGAACAACAACAACAAACAGGAAAAATAAGTACTGGTACCAGCTAACAGAAGAAGTGGTTATACTAAACATCAGGATCAGGGCAAAAGTTTACAATCAGCACATAACTTCTAAATGAATTACTGCAAAAATAAGAATTTAAAGGATACTTTAATGCTACAAATACATAAAGATGTTGGTATAATTCAAATACAAAATCTGTGTAAAAGTAATTAGGTGATTTTGAAGATGAAGTCGTTAGATATGGTAATAATTTGTTTAGCACCATTGCGTTTTTCAGTGCAAGCTTATTTTGTGACACAAACTGATAAAAGACAGAAACCTGCTAAATGCTGTCTGCTTCAAATCACAACCACCATTTACACTAAATGGAGAAAACTACTGGGCCACATCTCTTAATCTATACATCCAGGTGCTTTCACTCCCATTACCACATGCATAAAATCAAGCACCTTGGCATGCAGTCTGCCTTTACAAACGTTTAAAGAATGCATCACTTAAAAGAGCTCACTGAATTTGAGCGTGGCACTGTAATACAATGAAATGAAAACAATGAAATTTCTTCCCTGCCAGATATTCCACAATCAGCTGTATGTGGTATTATTAGCATTTAGTAACCACAACAATTCTCTAGGATAAACATTAGCATAGCATCTGGTTACCAGGAGCCTCATGGCCTCCGTTTCCATGGCCAAGGAGCTGCATGCTAGCCTTACATAACCAAGACCAAGCTTTGAATGGCTTGGTTTAGAAAACCCCAGCTGAACTTTAGAGTGGTGAAAATGGGTTCTGTGAAATGATGAATTATTCCTTTCTCTCTGGCAGCCTGATGGAAGAGTCTGGGTTTGAATGCTGGAGGAACATTACCTGCCTGACTGTATGGCTCCATCCATAAAGTTTGGTAAGGAAGTTATGCTGGTGTTGGGTTGTTTTTCTGGGGTTGACCTTGGGACCTTTCAGTGAAGGTAAATCTTAATGCTTTAGCTTACAGAGACATTTGGACTGTTCTATGCTTCCAACGTTGCGGTAACAGTATGGGGAAGGCCCTTTCCTGTTCCAGCATGACTTTGCCCCAGTACACAAAGTAAGTTCCGCAAAGTGATGGTTGGATGAGTCTAGTGTGGAAGAACAGCATCGATCTGAACCACACTGAACACCTTTGGAATGAACCGCAGAGGAGATTGTGAGCCAGACCCTTTCGTCAATATCACTGTCTGACCTTAAAAATGGTTTTCTTGATGACTGGATAAAAATTCCCAGAGACAGTCCAAAATTTTGCAGAAGACTTTCCCAGAAGAATGGAAGCTGTTATAGCTGCAAAGGGTGGGGCAACTCCATATTAATGAAAATGCATCTAGAATGTCCTAAAAGCTTCTGTATAACAATGTCTTGTTATGCTGAAGCATCAAGAGAGCCTTTCACAGGAAGCTTTCATGAGGCCGAGCTCAACTCCTGAAAAACAACCCCCGATCATAATCCACCCCTCCACTAAACTTTACACTTGGCACAGTGTGGTCAGACAAGTACCGTTCTCCTGGCAACCACCAAACCTGTCACCCGTCACAGAGTGTCACTTTGGAGTCGCTGGAATGTGTTCATCAAATAGTGATGCTAACAGTGCCTGTATTTGATTACT